>NC_057712.1:127323068-127361305 GCF_004010195.1 Chiloscyllium plagiosum
AGGAGATGTGGTGGAGAGCATCGTCAACCACGTCAGGGGGAAAATTGCGGTCTTTGAAGAAGGAGGCCATCTGGGTTGTTCGGTATTGGAATTGGTCCTCCTGGGAGCAGATGCGGTGGAGGCGAAGGAATTGGGAATATGGGATGGCGTTTTTACAGGGGGCAGGGTGGGAGGAGGTGTAATCTAGGTAGCTGTGGGAGTCGGTCAGTTTGTAGTAAATGTCTGTGTTGAGTCGGTTGCCCGACATAAAAATGGAGAGGTCTAGGAAGGGGAGGGAGGAGTCTGAGACAGTCCAGGTAAATTTGAGGTCTGGGTGGAAGGTGTTAGTAAAGTGGATGAACTGTTCAACCTCCTCGTGGGAGCACGAGGTAGCGCCAATACAATCATTGATGCAGCGGAGGAAAAGGTGGGGGGTTGGTGCCAGTGTAGCTGCAGAAGATGGACTGTTCCACATATCCAATGAAGAGGTAGGCATAGCTGGAGCCCATGTGGGTGCCCACTCAGCAAGATTGATGGGTACAGTATGAGGGATGCTGCAAAAACACAGCACCTCTGAATAAGACTCAATGCAGGGAGCATGGCAATACTGGGAGCAATGCCCAATACAACTTCCACCAAGGCAACCAAAACTAGATTAAATCATTTATCTCATCGCTGTCTGTCTTGAAGCTTGCTCTGCAGTAACTGGTTGCTGCACTCACCTGCATAAGTCAATGCACATCAAAGTAATTCATTATACAAAAGGATATATTCTCCGGGACTGGAAATAAAAATTTTTTTAAGAAAATGTTGCCCACAAATGTTCAATCACGGCATGGAGCTTTGAGATTTTGGCGATGATGACACTGCACTAGCAACTGATGGTTTTCAGACTGAGTGACGTTGCACTGTGCAGCCATGGGTTTAGCTGTAGGTTTGAACACATGAGGACATGTGTTTGGGAAACAGCATTTGAAAGGAGTGAGGCCAAATGAGAGGGAATGCCAGAGAAAGCAAATGACAAATTCTGAAAGCTTTGACAATGTTAGAAGTTGTCTCAAGCCAGGTACAGAGACTGAAGAGTCCAAAGAATTAGATGCCCAGGACCCATCCTGTTTGGTGGAATAGAAGTGGAGCAGGGTTCAAGGCTCAGGGACAGGAGCCTGAATGGTTTCCTTTTGCTCCACATAAAACCTGCTGGAGTGAAGCTAGGACCCTGGCGGATCCGCAGAGAGGACCAGGACCCACCTGCTTGACTACTTTCCTCTCTGCTGCAGATCTGGCCACCAGCATCCGCAGGGAGTACAGCAGCAGGCTGGGGAGGCGTAACAGAGCCATGGAGTTCCCCACAAAGGCTGATGCGATAACGTAGTTCACAAAGAAGGCACCTTGGTCAGGAAGGAACACACACCTGCACACAAAAACAAAATGGCAGCATCTAGCAGGGAGCTACAGTCAAACAGTCAATGAGACAGACTTTAAATAGGTCAATCAGTTCAAGACTGGGCATCTGTGAGGTGCTGTGGGCCATCAACAGCAGGAGAATTGTACTCCAGCACAACCTGCAGCCTCATGGCCTGGCATATCCCCCACTCAGCCATGACCATCAAGCCAGGGGATCAACCCTGGCTCATTGGAGAGTGTGGGAGAGCATGCCAGGAGCAGCACCAGACATACCTGAAGACGAGCTGTCAACCTGGTGAAGCCACCAAACAGCATAAACAGCAAGTGATAGATAGAGCTAAAGGATCCTGCAAGTAATGATCAGATCTACACTCTGCAGTCCTGCCACATCCAGCTGTGACTGGTGGTGGACAATTAAACATCTCATTGGAGGAGGAGGCTCCACAAATATCCCCATCCTCAATGATGGGAGATCCCAGCACATCAGAGCAAAAGATAAGGCTGATGCATTTGTAGCAATCTTCAGCCAGAATTGCTGAGTGGATGATCCATCTCAGCCTCCTCTCGTGCTTCAAAGCATCACAGATACCAGGCTCCAGCCAATTCGATTCACTCCACACATGATATCAAGAAGTGGTTGGAGACACTGGATGCTGCAAAGGTTATGGACCCTGATAAACATTCCGGCAATAGTACTGAAGACTTATGTTCCAGAACTTGCTGCTCCCCGAGCCAAGCTGTTCCAGTCCAGTTACAACACTGACATCTACCTGACAATGAGGAAAATTGCCCAGGTATGTCCTTTACATGAAAAGCAGGACACATCTAACCCAATCAATTACCATCCCATCAGTCTACTCTTGATCATCAGTAAAGTGATGGAAGGTGTGTCATTAACAGTGCTATCAAGCAGCACCTGCTCAGCAATAACGATAAATAGTGATCCTCCACACCACACAGCTGGTACTCAGCCCCTAACTATACTCCTGATGAAGGGCTTTTGCCCGAAACATCGATTTTCCTGCTCCTCGGATGCTGCATGACCTGCTGTGCTTTTCCAGCACCACTCTGATCTAAACTCTGGTTTCCAGCATCTGCAGTCCTTACTTTCCCCATACTCCTTATACATTCACAACTGTGTAGCTAAATTTAGCTCTAATTCCATTTATAAATCTGCTGCTAACACCACCGTAGTGGTGGTGTCAAGCAACGATGAGACAGAGTACAGGAAAGAGCTTGTTTCGTGACATTGTGTAAAGAATAACAATCTTTCCCTCAATGTTAGCAAAGTAGCCACCATCTTGATGCCAAGGGCTGTCACTCTCACCTCACCTCTGGAATTCAGCTCCTTTGTCCAAGTTTGAACCAAAGCTGGAATGAGGTGGAGCCCAAACTGGGCATCACTTAAGCAGTGATCTAATCTAGTGCCAACCTCCAGCCATCCCCCACCCCCCCATCGCCCCCCAATGTCCCTGCACACTATGACTTATCCAGCCCCTTCATTTATTAACATCACATCACAGCGATCCCTTACATATCCATCCATAAAGCCCTGCGAGTACACCTTCCTGCCCCGTTCACCTATTCTTCAAACTCACAAACCCACTTAAACCCAACCCAACGCCCAAATCTTCATATATTTATTATCCATCCATCATTTAGAGTGTCCATAAACAGACACCCATCAGCCTGTGTGTCACCTATCCCATATATTTATAAGATACAACTCTATCCCTTATAGATTTACACCCATAAACGCTTTTCGTAAACGTGTAATACACAAATATTCATTGCTGGCATATGCTGATGCATCACTTACAGATACATCTCTGCCATAAATTCATCCCTTTCAAAGTGATAACATATTCCTACACATCGAAGACAGACAGGATACTTACTCAAATCTAATTCTGGCTCGCTCCAGGAAACTCTTGTCAAATAGCCATCGAAAGAAGACATCGAGACTGTAACACAGAGGGGGCACAGAGAGTCAAACCATTCAAACACTGTTTTGATGAGCCATGATACAGGAGGTTCTAAAGGCTTCAGAACAAGAGGACTTCAATTTGTTATAGACTATAAATATGAGATTTAACAAACTTTCTGGAAGTTTATCAAATCAAAATGATTTATGGTTAAACCATATCCCCAAAAAATTCACAGAGACACAATAATACAAGCGAAAGTCCAGCCTTTTAAGGAATTTCAATGTTTGTTCTTTGGAAATCTATTAAACGTAATCCTGGTCTGCACAATCTATCCTCACAGAAATGTCAGCTCATTCCAAGTGTTAATCTAGTAACCATCATTCCATCTAAACTACACTCACACAAACAGTGTTCTTTTATAGGGATTTGCTATCAATCTTAAAATGTTAAAGTCACTATATTCCTACCAGATAATAGGACTGCTCTGTCATTTGAGAGAGGTAACTGGTGGTGAATTTAACCTGAGACTATGCATGTGGCAGTGTGTGACACTGAGTGTGGACCTCATGATACATTATACTTGGTCTCTTCATCTAAACCATTGATACAGTTTATAAATGACTGATACCCTCAATACCCCTGTGCCACTCTCAATATAAACCTCAATATCAAGAGTTCAAATTATATGAAAACTGTTTGTGCTGCATCTAATTGAATAATTTTGAACATTCAGATGTTCTACATCTATTGGTTCCCCTTTATCTACCTAGCTATTTGCAGTCTCAAACAACATTTCTGACCCCGTACTGACTCTGTGCCACCACAAGGTGTCTGTCTGAATGCCCCAACCCTAATAATTGATTTGAGCATTTCCCTGCTCCACACATCAGACTAACTGGCCAATAGTTCCCAGTTTAGCCCTCTTCCTCCTTTCCTAAATAATCATTTTTTTTCTACCTTCCCATCCACAAAGACCATTCTGGAACAAGGAGAGACTTAGACAAATACCATCAGTCCATCGGCCACATCTCTGTAGGCCACAGCTCTTCAAACCCCTGAGATATCAGCCACCACATCCCAAACATCTGTTGGTTTTTGGTCTCATTTATTTTGAAATGTCCAATTTTTTCATGAATACTAAATATCCATAAGTTCTCCATTTACATTTGACCCTCGATTGCCCCATTACTTCTGTAATGTTTCATTATGCCTTCCACCATGAAGACAGATGCACATTTATTTAATGACTGTACCATTTCCTGTTTTCCATTGTAATTCTCTTCACAATTCTCTTTGTTTACTCTTTTTTTTAAAACCCAAGCTTTTACAATCTCTTCCGATGTATTTTTAAAAATTTGTTTATATATTCCTAGCACTTTATCATAAGATCCAGGAGCAGGAGCTCCACCATTCAATATGATCATGGCAGCTTCATCTCCATGTTCCTGCCCACTCCCCATAACCCTTTAACCCGTTGCAAATTAAAAAATTTGTATCTCCTCCTGAAATTTACTCAATGTCCCAGTATCCACCACACTCTGGGGCGAATGAATTCCACAAATTCATGACCATTTGTGAGAAATGATTTCTCCTCATCTCTGCTCCAAACCTGCCACCGTTTATCCTAAAACTATGATCACTCGTTCCAGATTGTTTCACATGAGGAAACATCTTCTCTATCTCCACTTTATCAATCCCCTTTAGCCTCTCAATTAGATCTTCTCTCATTTTTCTCCACAATACAGGCCTAAACTCCCCAATGTCTCCTCATAAGACAAACTCCTCACATCTGGAATCACTTTCGTGAACCTGCTCTGAGCTACCTCCAAATGTAACTACATCCCTCCTCAAGCAAGGACACCAAAACCTCTATGCAGCACTCCAGCTGTGGTCTCCCTAATACCTTGTACAGTTTCAGCAACATTTCCCTCATTTTATACCCTATTCCTTTACCAATTAATGCCGAACTTCCATTTGCCTACATCTACTCCAATCTTCAAAACCCCAACACATTTCATAAAATAAACTACCATATTACTTGGTGGATGGACTGGGGACATAGGATTAGAGTCTCTGAATGTGAGCTTCGTTTTCTTTGAAAAGTTAACAGTGCAAAATGAGCATAAATCTGTGGTAAAACCATATTTGATTGCATATGTCCTTTTAAGAGTGAAAGCACTCTCTCCTTTACCAGTATTCTCTCTAAACTACAAGCTTTTGTGGTTGAACAGCGATCCAGAACTGGCCTGTGCATACTTAACATTGATGAATAGCTGTGTGCCTAAAAACCAAAAACACAGATAGGATGCTTGTCCTTACCTGGTCACTTTCTACCTGCAACTACCGTCCCACAACTACTCCTTCCCGCCCTCTGGTGGCCAGTGAGCTGTATCGATTCACTCAGGATGGATAGCAAACACCAGACTTACAGCACTGCACATACCCCAAAAGATAATGCTTTAACAATGAGTTGCCTTTGGTTCAGAGTGAATAAATGTCTTACCTAGTGAGACCCAGAGAAGGCAGTATGAGTACCATGATAATGAGGAAGCTGTAGAGTTTGTGCATTGTGACACGGTTTTCTGAAGACCTGTGGAAAACAAGGATTTTGAAACGGAAGTGAAAAGCTGCTTATTCCTGGGCCAGGCCCTCTGCCTTGCCAGGGAGCGGTGAATACTCACAGCCTCGGAAAACAGACTGGAGCACGTTTCTTTCCCAAACGTTTTAAAACCGGCGGTTCAGCGAGCTCCCCGTGCTCTTGTTAGGTTGAAATGAAGTCACATGGTGTCATATGTACATTGAAACTAGGAGCAGGAGCAGGCCACTCAGTCCTTTGACCCCATTTCACTGTCTAATAGGATCGTGGCTGTTCTGATTATAACTTCAAATCTGCCTTCCTGCCTCCCCTCAGCAACCCTTCAACCAATCGCTTAGCAAGAAGTGACCTCGGACTTAAACATACGTTGCTTTCGCCAGGAGTTCCAAAGAGTCTCTCCCCCTCAGAGAGAAGAAATTCACCTCATCTCCAATCCGAACACGTGGGGGGATCCCCCGGATTTTTACATGGTAACCATTCATTCTAAACAATAAGGGCAAACGTTTTCTCCACATCGACCCTGCCGTGACCCCTCAGGATTTTTGTGTTTCAATCAAGTCAGCTCTTGTTGTTCCAATCTCCAGCAGGTGCGAGCTCAGCCTATCCAACCTTTCCCTACAGCGCAACCTGTCCCCTCCCCCCAGCCTGCGTTTCAGGTACTCATCTGGTAAACCCTCTCTGAACTGCTTCCAGTAAATACACACCCTTTCTCACTGTGCACAGTACTCCAGATATGGTCTGATCAATGTCTTGTAAAACTGAGGTATAACCTCCCTACTTTTGATTTTTATTTCCCTTACAATAAATGCTAACATTACTATTTCTATTAGCTTTCCTAATTACTGATTTAAACATGCTAACCTTCTGTGATTCATGTCCTCAGACACCAATAGAATCCCTACACTGTGGAAGCAAGCCATTCAGCCCATTGAGTCCACACTGACCCTCCAAAGCATCCCACTAAGACCCACCCTCCCCTGACCCCCATGCCTGTAACCCTGCATTTCACCATGGCTAACCCACACATCCTTAAACGCTATGGGCAATTTCCCATGGCCAATCCACTTGACTTGCACATCTTTGGATTGCGTGAGGAGACCAGAGCACCCAGAGGAAACCCAGCCGACGCAGGGAGAACATGCAAACTCTGCACAGACAATCACCCGAGGCTGGAATCGAACCCAGGTCCCTGGTGCTGTGAGGCAGCAGAACTAACCACTTAGCCACCGCACTGCCCTAATATCTCTCTGTCAAGGGGAGTTTTATGAAATCTAGTACTAATTGGATAAAGTCCTGTTCAAATAGCATTGTTTTCCCTTCGTTGGTGAGGTCTTGTCTGTAATATGATTCCTGACTGCCCCATGTTAAGTCTCTACTTGTTTATTAATGAACTGAAGGGGGTTGCAGGTAGAGCAATAATCACATTGACAGATGAAAAATTGGGTTGTCCAATCAAACTCAGGAGCCCAATCAATAAAATCAATAAAGAGCACTGAGATTATAAGAACAGATATAAGTCATGTTGCAATTCAATGGATGATCTATATCTCAACTTCAAAATCCGGCCTTGGTGTATAGCCCTTTATAACCAGACCACTCAAGACTAATTCAGAAGTCCCTCTTCCTTCCAGTGCTGTGAGGGGACTGTGTGGCTGGCTACAATCCATTAACTTCAGATTGTAAATCATTAATTGAATTACCATGTACTGTGACTCAGTAGGAAAGGGTGGGAGTGCAGCTCAGATTCTGGTGAATCTGCATTTCACTCCTTCCAAAACCAACAATAAATCCTAAGATGCAGCGTGCCTAGTATTGAAAACAGCCCTCAGAGTGTGGTCAAATCAAGACTTTATGTATCTGTGGGAAAAAACTTCACCCCCTCTATCTTCTGGTTTTTTAAAAAAAAACTCTTTCAAGGTATGTGGGTATCGCTGGCTGGGGCCCGTCCCTAATTGCCCTGGAGGGTGCTGATGAGCTGCCTGTCTTTGGGATGTGGGGACACCCACACAGCGCTGCCAGAATGGGCTGACTCTGAACTAGTCTCGAGTCGTCTAGTTGTAATGGTCAACATTATGCTCGCTTTTGCCAAGCCACAAGTGGACTGTTTAAGGGAGATTTCCACAAGTGCCTGGGGTCTCGCCAAGGGTTCTACGACAGCAGTGCCAGCCTTACAGGTGGATGGCTGGAGAGAAGTGGGTGTAGAGTGCACCCCCCACATCTCCCAGCCTCACCCAGGGACGGGGGGTGGGGGGGGGGTGCAAAGGTGTAGCACAAAAACCGCCAGCTCTGTAAGAGAAAAACCTGCATTTCCAAACATTGTTCAAACGCTCATTACAGGCAGCACTCCTATATTATACAACACTACCGCATTATTAATCCATCGGTTTGAGGTTGATTCTTCAACCTAACAGCTCGAAGTGAGTGAAGGCTGCCTTTCTCAGCTAAAGGACTGAGATTGATGGTGGGAAACCTCACAGGCCAGTGAGAATCCATTCCTTTCCTGGCCTCACTGATTTTCTGAATGACAACTGCAAAGACGTAGCATAAGGGCGATGACATTGGGGACAGTAACCGGTTCATCTTTACAGAGTGGAATTTTGGAGAAATGCTTTGAATCTGATTAGTTACACATCTGTGTCTCCCTGGTTAGCCTGGAGTCACAGGAACCCATCAAATAAGGAGCACATCTGTACCTGATAGTGTCCAGACTACACTGTAGACTTATGATATGACAAGAAGAGTGGACGGGCATGCAGAATTAGTAATTTTCTCCAGTTAGTAAGGACAAATCAGAGCAGGACTCAATATAGGAGAATCGACATTTCAGGCAAAAGCCCTTCATCAGTCATTCCTGATGAAGGGCTTTTGCCCAAAACCTCGATTCACCCGCTCCTCGGATGCTGTCGGACCTGCTGTGCTTTTCCAGCACCACATTCTTGACTCTAATCTCCAACATCTGCAGTCCTCACTTCTCCTTATACACTTAATAGTAAGGTCCTGGGGAGTGTTGCTGAGAGACCTTTGAGTGAAGGTTCAAACCTCCTTGAAAGTGGAGTCGCAGGTAGATAGGATAGTGAAGAAGGTGTTTGGTATGTTATGCTTTATTGGTCAGAGTATTGAGTACAGGAGTTGGGAGGTCATGTTGCGGCTGTACAGGACATCGGTTAGGCCACTGTTGGAATATTGCGTGCAATTCTGGTCTCCTTCCTATCGGAAAGATGTTGCAAAACTTGCAAGGGTTCAGAAAGAATTTGTAAGGATGGTGCCAGGGTTGGAGGATTTGAGCTATAGGGAGAGGCTGAACAGGCTGGGACTGTTTTCCCTGGAGGCTGAGGAGTGACCTTATAAGGGTTTATAAAATTATGAGGGGCATGGATAGGGCAAACAGACAAGGTCTTTTCCCTGCGGTGGGGATGTCCATAACTAGAGGGCATAGGTTTAGTTTGAGAGGGGAAAGATATAAAAGAGACCTAAGGGGCAACTTTTTCACACAGAGGGTGGTACGTGTGTGGAATGAGCTGCCAGAGGATGTGGTGGAGGCTGGTACAATTACATTTGTTGTTGTGTTGCTATAGGCTTAGCAGACCATAGGAGCTGCTCTCTTTCAGAGAGAAGAGACTGGTGGTGATTTAACCTGAGGGCCACCAGACCTCAGGTGAGGGAGGAGGTTAGGAAGGAGAGTACTTCATGGTAATCTCAAACCAGTGGTGGGAATTAAACCTATGCTGTTGGCCTCACGCTCCAACATTCCAGCCAACTGAGTTAAACCAATTCCCAATTACAACATTTAAAAGGCATCGGATGGGTATATGAATAGGAAGGGTTTAGAGGGATATGGGCCAAGTGCTGGCAAATGAGACTAGATTAGGTTAGGATATCTGGTCAGCATGGAGGAGTTGGACCAAAAGGTCTGTTTCCATGCTGTACAACTCTATAACTATGAGTGTATGACCAGAGGCTCTAGGAGGTCAGGCCGAGGTTAGAGCTCAGAAGGTGGTACTTTTCCGAGGTGAAAAGTCAATGTTTTGATGCAGCAGTTCACCAAATTCCTTTAAATGAGCGTTGGACCTGTTTCTGGCTGGTACAGAAGTGATCACAAGGCAAAAGGCAGGCACCATTCACAGCCAGCCTAGTCTGCTGGGCTCGATCCCCCCCATTGCCTGAAGGGACTCGACAGGGTCTCCCCAGATTTCTCCCAAACTCCCGAGGTTTGTTAAACAGCTCCTGTTTCGAAAGCCAAAGGGTACCATTTCTTTCTAAGACCAAGTGTACCATGACCTGTCATGAAGCCTACACAAAGCACACAGCCCTACAATATTCTTACAAATATTCACGTATGAGCACATCATTCCTACCTTGTCCAGTGGCCCTCAAATATGGTTGAGTAGTAGACAATGGTTGGGAGGAGAGCACTGAAGGCCCACAGCAGGAGTGTGGGGAAGAATTGGCTGATGACAGGATCCTGTATCAACAATGAGAAGGTTAATTGTCGCTTGATGGGATCTAACAGGAAGTCCTGTAGGCTGTGTCTCAGAGATAGAAATTCTGGGTTCGAGTCCCACTCCAGAATGTTACTTCCACTGAAGGCGTGGTCATAAACTGGAAATCTTTCCAGAACACCAACCAAGTGGGTAAGAGCTGGAGAGTCTGGGTCAGCCATGCTTCGCAGAATTCCGCTCCTAGAGGGCTAAAGTCTACACTGACATGCTACCAATCTGACCCAGGAAAAGCTAACCGCCCAAGGCAGGCATGTGCTCTGTCTGTCTCATGTCTCACTGTACACAGTAAGCTTCCAAGTTTTAAGTCGGGAGGGGACAGGGACATGAAGTGGATGCCACATTCAGATCAGCCATGACAACAGAGTGTATGTAAGGGGCTGAATGGCCTCCTCCTGTGTGACTGCTCTTGTGATTTCAAACAGGTTAGACGCAGCCCAGTTGCAATAACTCCACAGGGGCTGGTATCCCATCACCAAGTACCCCTTTATTTACACATGGAGAATCCTTGACACTGGTGCAGCTCCCTCAGAGCCAGCTCTCAGAGTAAACAGAACCTCGGACACACCTGTTTACACCTGTCAGCCAGGACTCCCTGACTGGACCAGATTAACAGCCTCAATCAGGGAACTCATATTCTATCAGATCCACTTGGCTGACCTCATTACAATCACACACCAGTGTCACAAGTAGGTGAGCATTTATCCCATACCATAATGTAGGCTGTTCAAATTCCAAACTCATTTGGTTCAGTTTGGGTGGGTTTTTTTCCATCTTTTCATGGGATATGGACATCGCTGGCTGGGCCAGCATTTATTGCCCATCCCTAGTTGCCCCTCGAAGAGTTGGGGGTGAGCTGCCTTCTTGAACCGCTGCAGTCCACCTGCTGTGGGTGGACCCACAATGCCCTTAGGATGGAAATTCCAGGATTTTGACCCAGCGACAGTGAGGAAATAGTGATATATGTTTAAGTCATTTTGGTGAGTGGCTTGGAGGGAAACTAGCAGGGAGTGGGCTTCCCATGTACCTGCTGTTCTTCTCCTTCTAGATGAATGTGGTCATGGGTTTGGAAGGTACTCTGTCAGGATCTTTGGTGAATTTCTGCAGTTCATCTTGTAGATGGTACACACTGCTGGTAATGTGTTATACTGCTGGTAACTCCCAATGGTGGAGGGATTGAATGTTTGTGGATTTGGTGCCAGTTGAGAAGGCTGCTTTGTCCTGAATATTGTCAAGTTTCTTGAGTGTTGTTGGAGTGTATCCATTCAGGCAAGTGGGGAGTATTCCATCATACTCCTGACTTGTGCCTTGTAGATGATGGACAGGCTTTGGGAGTCAGGAGATGAGTTATTCACTGCAGTATTCCTTGCCTCTGACCTGCTCTTGTAGCCACTGGTTTATATGGTGAGATTAGCTAAGTTTCTGGCCAATAGTAACCCCCAGGGTGTTGATATAGGGGATTCAATTATGGTATTGTCAAGGAGTGAAGGTTAGATTCTCTCTTATTGGTGACAGTCATTGCCTGGCATTTGTGTAGCGTGCATGTTACTTGCTATTTGTCAGCCCCAGGCCTGGATATTGTCCAGACCTTGTTGCATTTGAACATGGACTGCTTCACTATCTGAGGATTTGCAAATGATGCTGAATATTGCGCAATCATCAGTGAACCTCCCCACTTCAAGACCTTATGATGGAGGGAAGGTCATTGATGCAGCAGGTGAAGATGGTTGGGTCTAGGACGCTGCCCTGAGGGACTCCTGCAGAGATAGCCTGGAGCTGAGATGACTGACCTCCAACAACAATGACCATCTTTCTTTGTGCCAGGTATGACTCCAACCAGCGAAGATACCCATTGATTCCAGTTTTGCTGAACTGAATGCAGCCTTGATACCAAAGGATGTCACTCTTACCTCAGCTCTGGAGTTTCATAACAACAAAGGATTGTGTGGGAAGCGAGAGTGTCTGGTTAAAGGAAGTTGTGTGCTCATGCATTTTAGTAAAGCCTTTGACAAGATTCCACATGATAGACTAATTAATAAAGTTAAAATCACATAGGATTTGGAGAGAGCTTGCCAAGTGAATACAAAATTGGTTTGGTGAAAGGAGACAGAGGGTGGTGGTGGAGGGTTGTTTTTCAGACTGGAGGCCTGTGATCAGTGGAGTGCCACAAGGATCGGTGCTGGATCC
This sequence comes from Chiloscyllium plagiosum, assembly GCF_004010195.1. Classification (NCBI taxonomy): domain Eukaryota; kingdom Metazoa; phylum Chordata; class Chondrichthyes; order Orectolobiformes; family Hemiscylliidae; genus Chiloscyllium; species Chiloscyllium plagiosum. The sequence goes on from NC_057712.1 coordinate 127,335,659, forward strand.
ACGATGAAGGGCTTATGTCCAAAACGTCGATTCTCCTGCTCCTCGGATGCTGCCTGACCTGCTGTGCTTTTCCAGCACCACACCTCAAAATGTTATGTTGAGGGTGTACAGGACATTGGTGAGGCCAGTAATATAACTGAAGTACTGTGTCCAGTTCTGGTCACCCTGCTATGGGAAGGATATTATTAAATCAGGGAGGATTTAGAAAAGATTTACCAGGATGTTGTCAGGACTAGAGGGTTTGAGTTTTAAGCATAGGCTGGAATTTTTTGCTCTGGAGTGTAAGAGGTAGAGGTTTATAAAATCATGAGGGGTATAGGTAAGGTGAATGGCCAAGGTTTTTCTCCTTATGGTAGAGAAGTTCAAAACTAGGGAGCATATTTTTAAGGTGAGAAGAGGAAGATTTAGAAAGGTCGTGAGGGGCAACCTTTTCATACAAAGGGTGGTTCGTGTGTGGAACAAATTGCCAGAGGAAGTGAGAGAGACAGACACTGTTACAACATTTAAAAGTCATTTGCATAGGTACATGAATAGGAAAGGTTTAGAGGGATATGGGCCAAACGCAGGCAAGTGGGACTAGCTTAGTTTGGCAAACATGGTTGGCGTGGATGATTTGGACCGAAGGGTCTGTTTCTGTGTTGTATAACTCCCAGAGTTGAAGATAAAGGAGTGGGAATCTGGTGTTAACAGTTTCAATCTGATTGGTATGAAGGGGAGCTGGTAGCTCCTGCAGATGGCTCACTGTGGCACTGCCCCCTACAGTGCAGGAGGACCCCAGGTTCAATCCTCAGCCTGAGAAGGAATATCTGACCGCCCTCAACAGTGAAACAAAGCTGGAAGGATCTGTCTGTCGAATCGTCAGGTAGGATTTCCACCTTCTGGAAATGAAAGCATATGTGTGGCAAACTGCAGGGGACTCAGCCATGACACGCATCCTCAGTAGTAACCAGCATCCGCTCTCAAACACACATCAAATCAGCGCCTCCTACAGGAGGGAGGACCAAACTGGACGAGGAAGAAACGAGTCAGAAGAACAGACTTACGTTGAGGTAGTAGATGGGTCGAGTGACGTTGAACTTGTCAACGGTGGACAGCACGATGGACGGAGTGGTGAGAAAAAACAGCAAAATAAACAGGAGGAAGTTGACTATGATGCAGCGGCTCCACCAGCGAATTCCCTGGATGGAGATGTTTTCCCTGTCAGAGGACAAGAGAAAGGATAACGTTAAAATTGCCAGCCAACATCCCCACCCCTCCAAAATATACACTCCCTCCTGTTTCCTCTCTGTCTGTCTCAGCAATGGCTTCATCCAAATCAACACAACAAGCTTCTCCCTGCTCACCTCCACCTGCGATCGCTTGCCAACACTTCATGCTCACAATCCCACAAAGCACTGGGGCAGAATCACATCACCAGTCACATGGTTCCCATTATTCACTGCAATGTTTTAAATTCCAGATTCATTCCATTTTAATTGAATGGTAGACTCTCCTCATTAACACGGTGGGATTTTAAACTCCAAATCATTCGTCCTGCCACATAACCCAATGTGGCTGCCACCATTTCCAATGGCTTTTGAATAAACAGAACTTTTCCCAATGCTGAACGGTCAACATCCAAATGTTAAAAGGATTTGGGAAAGAAGCACAAATGACATGAGGAATTGTATTCATTTTACAGAAAATGTATAAGGTTCAGAGGGGAATTCTAAAAGCTAGCAGCAGAAACAAAGAGAGAGTATGACCAAACTCTGGCAGCTAACATAAGAAACAATTCAAAGGTCTTCTGTAGGTCTATAAATGGTAAGAGCATGGCAAGAGGAGGAATGGGTCAATTAGGACTATAGTAGGGAATTACTCACAGAGACAGAGAACATAGCTAAAGTATTAAGTTAACACTACACTTCTGTTGTACAAAGGAAGCAAATGCTAGTTCGGTGACAGTGAGGACAGATATATTTCCATCACTTGAGGAACTTGGAATTAGGAGGGAGGCATTGGATAGGCTGACTGTACTTACTTAACGTGGACAAGGCACCAGAACTGGGTGAAATCCATTCAAGGATACCAAGAAGAGGTGAGGCACTGGTCATAATTTACCAACCTTCCTTAGACTCAGCGGTGGTGTCAGAGGGCTAGAGAATTGCAAACTTTACAAAAAAAAGTGTCAAGATAAGCCCAGCAATTATGGGCTCAATAAACTCAGTTCAGAATTTGAGTCAAAATTATTTTATTTGGGACAGTGCAAGTTAATTAAAAAAAGCTAGCATGGAGGGATATCTGGTCGGCATGGACGGGTTGGACAGAAGGGTCTGTTTCCATGCTGAACATCTCTGTGACTCTATTTGTTGAAATCATTGCTCGCTTTGCTGAATTGAGCTGCATCGTGTTTATTTGAATTGGGTTTAATTAACTTGCTTGAGTATTTTATCGATGAAGAAGCAGAGAGGCTTGATAAATGTTAACCTGTCAACAGAACGTACATTAGACTTCCAGAAGGTGTTCAACAAAGTGCTGCACATGGGCCTGTCCACAAAGTTTTAGCTCATGTAACAATAGGGACAGGACCTACAGTCCTATGGAGCATCAGTGAGGTCACATCTGCAGACAGCTTTGCTCTGGTTTTCCCAACCTAGCCTCTAAGGGCAGTAGAATCAGTTGAGAAGAGCTTCACCCAATTACGAGCCAGGCTGCTGAGGAGTTTATCTTATGAGGAAAGGATGAGCAGGTTGTAGCCATTGGGTTTTAGAAAATTAGCAATCTTATTGAGACACATGAAAACCTGTAGGGACTTGACAGGGCAAATGCTGAAAGGATAGAACATAGAACAGTACAACACAAGGACAGGCCCTTCGGCCCAGCTTGTCTGTGCTGACCAAGATGCCATTCTAAACTAATCCCATCTGCCTGCACGTGGTCCATCTCCCTCTATTCGCAGCCTGTTCATGTGTTTGTCTAAATGCCTCTTAAACGTTGCTAAAATTTCTGCTTCTACCACCTCCCTTGGCAGTGCGTTACAGGCACCTTCCACCCTCTGTGTAAAAGATTTTCTCCTTTAAACCTCTTCCCTCTCATCTTAAAGCTTTGTCCCTCAATAATTGACTTTTCTACTCTGGGGATTAAAAAAATCAGTCCGACTATCCACCCCATCCGTGCCTCTCATCATTTTATATACATCTACCAGGTCACCTCTCAGCCTCCGACACTGTAGCAAAAGCAATCCAAGTCTTTCCTTATAGCTAATACACTCCAATCCATGCAACATCCCGGTAAACCTCCTTTGCAAAGCCTCCCCACCTTTCCTATAGTGTGGCGACCAGGGGGACCCAGTAGAAACCTGGTGGGCCAGATAGCATCCTGCACTGCAGTCTATGAGAATTTCAGGCAGAAATCTTGTTGGGGGGGATTTGGGGAAAAGGTGGGATCGGAGGAAAATCAAAATGTTTGGGAGCTGCTATACGTTACCAGTAAATATTCTTGGGATCTGGAGCATAGGCCACATTCCACTTGGAAACTCCGAGGTTATGGCTGTAACATGAAGACTGCATTTCTCCTCGACACTTACAGCCCTGGGACCTGAAGGTGTTGAAATCTCTTAGGATACTGAAGAAACAGAACAGGCATTTTTTAATGTTACACAGAATCGCATTAGATTTGCAGCAGAGACCACTCTTCCCCGTTGTCTATACTGGTATTCAGGGCCCATGACATGACACGGCCTGCATCAGGCTCCAAGAACTGGGGCTGAGGAGCTAGAATGGGGACAGTACTGGCTCCAGGGATTCCTATCCCCCTGCTCCTTGCTGGTGTTTACAATCTGGGTGTTTCCAGCTATCTCAGCTCAGCCTTCCAGGAAAGGAAGACTTCAATGCAGATCGAGCCCGTGTCACAATGACCAGACCAGCTCAAAGCTCTTTACAGCCTTACCTTTCATAACGCGGGAAACGTGCAACTAACTTGTGCACAGCAAGATCCCACAAACAGTAATGTCAGAATGACCGGTGTATCTGCCGTATCGCAATGCGGACTGAAATGAATAATTATTACCCAGGGCTCTAGGATAACCCTGCCAATCTTCTTCATCAGGCAATACCTCAGCTCAACATCTCATGCAGCACCACTACTGACCAACTGGCTGACTCCTTCAGTAGCTACAGGGGAAGCCTACACTGTGCACTCCAGCCCGAGATGTAACTTAGACCCCAGACCTTGTGACAGAGATGCGAGTGCACTCCCAAAGGGGCCCACACTCACTCTGATCTCCGTTTCCCCTTTCCTCTCGCGTAGTCACCTTGTTTTCAAACATGGAGTCACAGGTAGACAGGGCAACGAAGAAGGCTTTTTAGCCTTCATCAGTCAGGGCACTGAGTGTCGAAGTTGGGAAGTTATGTTGCAGTTGTACAGGACTGCACTTGGAGCAGTGTGTTCAGTTTTGGTCACGTTGCAAGAGGAAGGATATTATTAAATTGGAAAGAGTGCAGAAGAAATTTGCAAGCATGTTGCCAGGACTCAAGGATTTGGGTTATAGGAAGAGGTTGGACAAGCTAGGGTTTTTTTTTCTTTACAGCATAGGAGACTGAGGGGAGATCTTATAGAAGTGTATGAGATCATGAGAGGCATGGAAAGGGTGAATGCACTCAGTCTTTTTCCCAGGGTTGAGGGCATCAGTTTCAGATTAGAGGGGAAAGAATAAAAGGAAACCTGAGGAGCAACTTTTTTTACATAGAGGGTGGTACGCATATGGAATGAGCTGCCAGCAGAATTGGTTGAGGGGGGGTACATTAACAACATTTACAAGTTTTTGAAGAAGTAATAAAGATGATTGATGAGGGCAGAGCGGTAGATGTGATCTATATGGACTTCAGTAAGGCGTTCGACAAGGTTCCCCATGGGAGACTGATTAGCAAGATTAGATCTCACGAAATACAGGGAGAACTAGCGTTTGGAAATAGAACTGGCTCAAAGGTTGAAGACAGAGGGTGGTGGTGGAGGGTTGTTTTTCAGAGTGGAGGCCTTTGACCAGTGGAGTGCCACAAGGATCGGTGCTGGGTCCTCTACGTTTTGTCATTTACATAAATGATTTGGATGCGAGGTATAGTTAGTAGGTATAGTTAGTAGGTTTGCAGATGACACCAAAATTGGAGGTGTAGTAGACAGCGAAGAGGGTTACCTCAGATTACAAAAGGATCTGGACCAGATGGGCCAATGGGCCGCGAAGTGGCAGATGGAGTTTAATTCAGATAAATGCGAGGTGCTGCATTTTGGGAAAGCAAATCTTAGCAGGACCTATACGCTTAATGGTAAGGTCCTAGGAAGTATTGCTGAACAAAAGAGGCCTTGGAGTGCAGGTCTCTGACCTTTATTGGTCAGAGTATTGAGTACAGGAGTTGGGAGGTCATGTTGCGGCTGTACAGGACATTGGTTAAGCCACTGTTTGAATATTGCATGCAATTCTGGTCTCCTTCCTATCGGAAAGATGTTGTGAAACTTGAAAGGGTTCAGAAATGATTTACAAGGATGTTGCCAGGGTTGGAGGATCTGAACAGGCTGGGGCTTTTTTCCCTGGAGCGTCGGAGGCTGAGGGGTGACTTTATAGAGGTTTACAAAATTATGTGGGGGGCATGGATAGTATAAATACACAAAGTCTTTTTCCTGGGGTCAGGGAGTCCAGAACTAGAGGGCATATGCTTAGGCTAAGAGAGGAAAGATATAAAAGAGATCTTAGGGGCAACATTTTTCACCCAGAGGATGGTACGTGTATGGAATTAGTTGCCAGAGGAAGTGGTGCAAGTTTAAGTTTAAAGGCAGTATAGCTGAATTTTGCCAATTCATAATTATCAATGCTTTTCTTCCACTTAAGGTGAAGTGAGATAAACATACAAGGGAGAAAGGGATAGAAAAGATTATTCTGGCCAATAGGCTAACATGAAGAGATGTGGGAGAGGTAAATGTAAATTAGGAATGGTGGAGGCTTTATGTAATTCTATGGAATATAGACGTGAGCACGTCACATTATTGACACACAGTAAATCTCCCGATAAAATTAAATCAACCGCAGGCTTTCTCCCGTTAAAGGTCTAAACTTACAGCATCGCCATGGCTTCGTCCTGCAAGGTAACAAAGGCCAGTCCGAGCGATTTCCTGTCTAAACTCTCCTTCTCCCGAGTGTACTCACTCATCATTTCATCCTCGAGTTTTGTGTAATACTCCACTGCATCCACCTGTCAGAACAGGACGAGAGATGTGTGATACACTAGCAGCTCAGGAGCACTCTCTGACTGACACAAAGGGCTTTAATCCATTCACTGAAACCTGTCAGTTCAGATCGTATTACAGGAATCGTTTAGAAATATTTATTAACCCAGTAATCTACTGCTGGGAACAATAATAGTATTGCCTCAGCAACAGTTAAATAATTCCACGTTATCTGCCTGATGATACAGATATCTATATCTCAATATCAGAAATGACAGCACCAGGAAAGACCAGCTATGTCTCTGTCACCTCAATGAATTACACTCATGCTGCCAGATTCAAGTGATAGCTGTACAACCCAATCTATTTGAGAGCTGGGAATAAGGGTCTACTGAGTTGTTCAATCAGTGATGAACACCCTCTCAGCACCTGGACATCACGAGGCCCCAAAGTCCAACAGGAAGAAGGTCGATACCTCTACCGTAGAGCAGCCTGACTGAAGAGAGGAATTCTGATTGCAGCTCAAGGCTAATCTGGAAAATCTTCACATGTGCTTCTAATTCTGAGACATTACTGGGATCAGATAAAGTTGGCTGTCCTCGACTCCTTTATCCAGACCATCGTTTGATAAAACTGTTACTGAAATATGTGACCACCTGGAACAAAACTGAGCAGTTTCCATTCCCTGCTGGGGCAACCTAAGGTTGCAAACCACGAAGACAGCATTCCAGCCCCTCAGCTTCAACACCCGAGGATAAATACAGAGAAGTATGAGATGAGGAGATAAAATATGCTGCCCTCAGTCTAGGTACCTGCCCTCAACCCAGCACATGTCCACCTGCCAGGTGCTTGCCCAGGTGCTTGCCCACTCTCCCGGGTCCCTGCCCACTGTCACTCTCCCCTTTCAGTCTGATTGTGAAGTAATGTGCTATTCTCTGAAAGCCCATCCTCATTTGGCAGCAGTATGAGGTGCCAGACGGGTAGTTCTCAAGCAGGTTCCCCGTTCCTCCCGGGACCTAGAGAGCTGGAGATGACCTCCTCACCTGCTCACATCCTCTGAAGCTGCAGCAGCAGAGGTGACCACAGGGCCGCAGGTTGATGGTGACTCGCTTCCCCTCACTCTGGAGCAGCTTGGTGTAGTATCTCCGCCCACGTTCCGCCTTCCTCCTGCATTGGAATGGCACCGCATGAGAGCTTCCCCCATCAGTTTGGCAAATCTCACACCACCTCCCCCTCCCCACACCCTTCAGCATCCCGTCCCCACTACCCCCTCCCCCAACTCCGCGCTCCAACACCCCACCAACTCGATCCTCTCTCACTCTCATGGTTGCCAACAGAATGATAGAATCCTCAGAGAGTGGAAGCAGGCCAAGAAGCCCATCCAGTTCATGCTGTGGAACAGTGCTGAAATAAATCTGCTGGAAACCTCAGAGTGAACCCAGGAGCAAGATCAGAGGGACGTCTTCAAAATAATCACGTACTCTTCATTTTCTTTAGCTAGTTTTGTTTGTTTTGTTGAAGATGGGACAAAAAGGCTGTGTGACTGATAGTCAAGAGCAGGTAACAAGGTGGGTTAGCTCTCCAGTGGGTTTATGGTACCCTCTAGGTACTCTGCCAATTGGATGACAAGAGTGGGCCTGTGGTTTGGCGACACAGCAATCGGGAATGAAACACACTGCGGCAAAACCTCTGGGAAAGCTTCCCCAGATTTCAATCTCCCCATCTGATCCGCGAGGCCAGGAGTCACAACATTTAGTCAGTCTCAATACTTATAATCAGGTCTCATTACCACCCCCTCCTCCTCACACACTACCACATGCCCCATATTGGAGCACAATCTTCCCAGACCAGGGAAGTGGGATCAGGAGGGAATTTGGGAATTAGTGCCTCGGTGTGACTTTACGAGAGACGTCAGTACAGTAGCAAGATGACCGATTTGACCCACTGGAGGGCACATGGCCATGACACCATCCTTTCTATTCCACTTAAACCCAGCTCCTGCTATCTCCCAGCACAGGAGAGGATCCAACAATGGGATCATTTCCACTTTCTACCTGTCCAAGCATTTGCTTACAGATGCTGAGTAGTTGGTAAGTGCTCTCTGTTGGTCTGTTTAAACCAAACCACACTGGGCACCCAGTTAACTGACCTGTCAATCAATCAGGGCTGAACCTGTAGCTCCACCCACCACTCCATCTGGGACACTAGGATGTTAAAGGGACACTCAGACCCCAACGCTCCTGTCAATGTGAATTGATAAATTTCAATTTAGATAGATGTGAGGTGCTGTATTTTGGAAAGGCAATTTTCGGGTAGGACTTATACACTTAATGGTAAGGTCCTGGGGAGTGTTGCTGAACAAAGAGACCTTGGAGTGCAGGTTCATTGAAGGTAGAGTCACAGGTAGACAGGATAGTGGAGAAGGCGTCTGGTACACCTTTATTGATCAGTGCATTGAGTACAGGAGTTGAGGGGTCATACGGTGGCTGTACATGACATGGGTTAGGCCACTTTCAGAATTCCTGGATTTTGCCCGAAACGTCGATTCTCCTGCTCCTTGGATGCTGCCTGACCTGCTGTGCTTTTCCAGCACCGCACTCTCGACTCTACTCTCCAGCATCAGCAGTCCTCACTTTCGCCCTTTCAGAATACTGTATTCAATTCAAGTCTCCCTGCTATAGGAAGGATGTTGTGAAACTAAAGGGTTCAGAAAAGATTTACAAGGATGTTGCCAGGGTTGGAAGGTTTGAGTTATAGGGAGAGGCTGAACAGGCTGGGGCTGTTTTCCCTGGAATGTCAGAGACTGAGGGATGACCTTATAGATGTTTACAAAATCATGAGGGGCATGGATAGGATAAATAGCCAAGGTCTTTTTCCCAGGGTAGGGGAGTCCAACATTAGCTCGTATATACTACACACCGGGCTGACACGAAGACAGTGAGGAAAGAGAACTTCACGCTGGAGTACTGTTGATGTGCAGTCTGACCTTATTGATCTCAACAATCAACAGACAGCTCTAAGGAAAAAAATAAGGCGGTGACCTTATAGAGGTTTACCAAATTATGAGGTTCATGTATAGGGTAAATAGGCAAAGTCTTTTCCCTGGGGGTGGGGAGTCCAGAACTAGAGGGCATAGGTTTAGGGTGAGAGGGGAAAGATACAAAAAAGACCTAAGGGGCAACTTTTTCACGCAGAGGGTGGTGTGTGTATGGAATGAGCTGCCAGAGGATGTGGTAGAGGCTGGTACAATTGCAGCATTTAAGAGGCATTTGGATGGGTATATGAATAGGAAGGGTTTGGAGGGATATGGGCCGGGTGCTGGTAGGTGGGACTAAATTGGGTTGGGATATCTGGTCGGCATGGACGGGTTGGACCGAAGGGTCTGTTTCCATGCTGCACATCTCCATGACTCTATAATTGTGGATGCTAGAAATCCGAAATAAAAACAAGAATTGCTGGAAAACCTTTGCACATCCGAAGAGAAATCAGAGTTAACGTTTCGGGTCCAGTGACCTTTCCTCAAAACAGGCAGCTTTAGTTACTAGTCTTCTTTTAGCATAAAGGGGACAGCAACTAAACAATAGCTGTGGAGCCCATCAGCAGGGCTACGGGAACACCACCAGTGGTTAAAGTCAGCAAAACACTCAGCGTTAACAGTTTCCACTGTGTTAGATTTCTTACCACTCAGCATCCAGTTCTGTTAGTTTAGCCACATTGTAACAGAGTTGAACCTCCAGGACTGTGCATGTAGGGTAGGCTTCACTGAAAACAGGAAACAAAGTAAGGGCAACAAAGGGAAATAAAAACAAGTCCATCTCTGGGTGTGCCCATAGCCCAGTCCCCTCACCATTTATACAAGTTGTAACATATCAAGTGCTGACCCCTATAGCATATTACATCTTGCAAAGCAGCAAGTAACCCATTGATACCTACTCTCTGTTTCCCATTAACCAGCCAATCCTCAATCCACATCAATTAGTTACCCCCTACACCATGACCTTTTATTTTTTATAATAACCTTTGATGTGACCCCTTATTCTGGAAATCTAATTACATCAACAGGTTTACCTTCATCCACAGCACATGTCACTTCCGCAAAACATCTGCAGGACGTTGACTTTGATGATTATGTTGAACTTTTCCAAGTTCCCTGCTATAACATCTTGAATAATGGCTAAATCTTCCTAATGACAGACGGTAAGCTAACTGGTTTGATTTTTTCCCTTTCTGAATAAAGAAGTCACAGTCACTATTTTCTAATGTAATCTTATTCTAATGTAATGATGTAACATTCTCAGAATCTGAAGAGTTTGGGAAAACCAATGTATTTACGATCTCACTAACCAATTCTGTTCAGACCAGATGCTGAAATCTATCAGGACCCAGCTGCAACACTTTGCCCAGTCCCACCTCCCCTGGTGCAGTGAAGATGGATACAATATCACCTGGAGAAAGTGAGGGCTGCAGATGCTGGAGATCAGAGCTGAAAATGTGTTACTGGATGGTCCTGAAGAAGGGCTCATGCCCAAAACGTCGATTCTCCTGCTCCTTGGATGCTGCCTGACCTGCTGCACTTTTCCAGCAACACATTTTCAGCTACAATATTACCTGCTCAATGCACCTCAATGCCATCTCCTTATTCCCTGTATTAATTTGTGAAACACACTTTTTACAGTGCGTCATTCACTTTAACTCTTTCATTTTATTATTCCATACCTATAGAAACTTTACTTTTTATATTTTTGGTTTGCTTTCTCTCGTTATTAAAATCATTTTCCCTCCTTTTTAATCATTTTATCATATTTTGCTGGTTTTACATTCTGTCCAATTTTATGACCGGATACCCATCTTTATATAATCAAATGCTTTCTTTTTTAAGTTTGATACTAGCTTTAACTTCTTAAGTAGCCATAAATGTTGTATACTCCCCGTGGAATCTTTGCTTCTCATTGGAATGTATTTATCCTGTATTTTCTAAAATACACACAAACATCTGCTTCTGTGTCTCCATTGATCCATCCCTTAATCCAGTTCGGCAGTGTGCTTTAGAACATAACAACATAGGAACTAGGGGCAGGAGTAGGCCATCTGACCCTTCAAGCCTGCTACACCATTCAATAAGATCATGGCTGATCTTCTCATGGACACAGCTCCACTCAGCCACTCTCTCACCATAACCCTGAAATCCTTTACTGTTCAAAAAAACCTTAGCTTTAAAAAACATTTACTGAGGAAGCCTCAACTGCTTCCATGGGCAGGGAATTCCATAGATTCCCAACCTTCTGGATGAAGAAGTTCCTTCTCAGTTCAGTCCTAAATCTGCTCCCTCCAAACTTGATGCTGTGCCCTCTTTTCCTAGCTTCACCTGCCAATGGAAACATCCTCTCTACTTCTAGCTTATCTATTCCCTTCATCGTTTTATATGTTTCTATAAAATCCCCACTTATTCTACTAAATTCCAATGAATATAATCCCAGTCTACTCAGTCTCTCCTCATAAGCCAACCCCCTCAACTCCAGAATCAACCTAGTGAACCTGCTCTGCTTCCTCTCCAGTGCCAATACATCCTTTCTCAAGTAAGGAGACCAAAACTATTCGCAGTACTCCAGGTGTGACCGCACCAGCACCCTTTACAACTGCAACATAACCTCCCTGTTTTTAAACTCAGTCCCTTTAACAATGAAGGACAAAATTCCACTTGCCTTCCTAACTGGAATACTGCGTCCAGTTCTGGTCACCCTATTATAAGAAAGATGTGGATGCTTTGGAGCGGGTTCAGAGGAGGTTTACCAGGATGCTGCCTGGACTGGAGGGCTTATCTTATAAGGAGAGGTTGACTGAGCTCGGACTTTTTTCATTGGAGAAAAGGAGGAGGAGAGGGGACCTAATTGAGGTATACAAGGTAATGAGAGGCATAGATAGAGTCGATAGCCAGAGACTATTTCCCAGGGCAGAAATGACTAACACGAGGGGTCATAGTTTTAAGCTGGTTGGAGGAAAGTATAGAGGGGATGTCAGAGGCGGGTTCTTTACACAGAGAGTTGTGAGAGCATGGAATGCGTTGCCAGCAGCAGTTGTGGAAGCAGGGTCATTGGGGACATTTAAGAGACTCCTCGACATACATATGGTCACAGAAATTTGAGGGTGCATACATGAGGATCAGTAGTCGGCACAACATCGTGGGCTGAAGGGCCTGTTCTGTGCTGTACTGTTCTATGTTCTATGTTCCAATTATCTATTGTACCTGTAGACCAACCTTCTGTGATTCTTGCACAAGGACACCCAGGTCCGATTCCCAATGAAGGGCTTATGACCGAAACATCGATTCTCCTGCTTCTCGGATGCTGCCTGACCTGCTGTGCTTTTCCAACACCACACTCTCGACTCTGATCTCCAGTATTTGCAGTCCTCACTTTCTCCCTCTGCACAGCAACATGCTGGAATTTTTTTACCATTCAAGTAATAGTCCTTTTTACTATTATTCCGACCGAAATGGATGACTTCACGTTTATTTACATTGTACTCCATCTGCCAGACCTTTGCCCACTCACTTAAACTATCTATGTCCCTTTGCAAAGTTTCACAGTCCTCTGCACACTTTGCTCTGCCACTCATCTTAGTATCATCTGCAAACTTTGACACACTACATTTGGCGCCAACTCTAAATCATCTATATAAATTGTGAATAATTGCAGTCCCAACACCAATCCCTGAGGCACACTACCAATCACTGATTGCCAACCAGAAAAGCATTCATTCACCTGCACTCTTTGCTTCCTGTTGGTTAATCAATCCTTTCCGCAGGCTAACACATTGCCCGAAAGGCTGTGCATCTTTATCTTATGCAGCAGCCTTTTGTGTGGCACCTTGTTGAATGCCTTTTGGAAATCTAGATACATCATACCCCCATTGTCCACTGTGCTCATAATGTCTTCATCGAATTCCAGTAGATTAGTTAAGCATGACTTGCCCTCCACGAACCCCTTCATGCCACTGCCCAATGGGACAATTTCTATCTACATATCTTGCTATTCCTTCCTTGATAATAGACTCAAGCATTTTCCCCACTACAGAAGCTAAACTAACCAGTCTATAATTCCCCATCTTTTGTCTACCCCTCTTTTTTAAACAGTGGTGTCACATTTATCTAGCTCCACTTTCAAGCCCTCATCATTGTCCTTATTTAAGTTTGAAATACTAGTCTTGGACCCATTCTTCTCTCCCTCAAACTGAACGTAATCATGTAATGTTATCAAGATCTTGGCTGACTTGATTGTGGCCATAGCTCCATAATCCCAGCGCAGGATAATCCCAAACCCCTGCCCCCCCCCGCACCCCCTCCCATATCCCAGGGATCAGTTGTGTAAACCTTCTCTGAACAGCTTCTAAAGTATTACAGCCTTTCTAATACAAGGAGACCACACCGGATGTGGTCTGACCATCGTCCTGTACATCTGTAGCAAAACCTCCCGATTTTTATGACCCACTCCACCGATAAACGACAATGTTCCATTTACAGTAAGACACACACCTTTAGGGCTACCTACCGGAAATGTCCAGCGATGATCTCCTCACTAGCCTCCTCGGGAATTCTGCTTATAAATAAAGTGGACTTCACCTGGAGAGACAGGGCCAGGTTAGAATGGACATCCAGGTCAAAACATTCATACTCTTCAAACATCACATACCAGTTCCCTGTAAACAAGGAGTGTATTGTTACAACTGCACCAGGCCTTAGGATCAGCGAAAGTTCAATATTTGGAGCAATTTGTAGAGTCTGAGATTGGTATGCTTCTCACAGTCAACATGGCCAGAGTTGGTAGCAGCAACGTGAGTTAGTGAGGGTCTTCTCTGAACGGTGTGCCAGGACTGGAGAGGAATGCTAAATTGAAAGCTTCTCTCAGCAAACTCCATAATTATCACTGATGGTTGTAAATACCCATCTGGTTCATATTGCAAGTCATGGGCACAGAGGTCTGCAGCACAGATGGGTGTTTCGGCCCATCCAAGTCTATCATTCCTACCCATTCTGACCTACACGTGACTCCAGATCCATAGCCAATGCAGCTATTTCTTAACTGCCCTCCAAAGTGGCCCAGTTAGCCCCTCAGCAGATAGAGATGGGCATAAAATGTTGGCCTCGCCCACATCCCATGAAAGAATAAAAAATATTCTAGATTGTAACAGCTGCTGACATTAAAGAGATAACACATCGTCTACTGGTCTCTTGCAAACTTTTTTTATTCATTCACAGGATGAGGACATCACTTATTGCAGGCCAGCATTTATTGTCCATCCTTAATTGTCAACCACATTGCAGTGTGTCGTTAAGAGTCAACCACATTGCAGTGTGTCTAGAGTCACATGTAGGCCAGACTAGGTAAGGATGGCAGATTTTCTCCCTAAAGGACCAACAATCGACAATGGATTTATGGTTATCATTAAACCTTTAATTCCGGATTATTTGTTTAATTGATTCAATTTCGACCAGCTGTACTGGCAGGATTTGATCCTGGGTCCTCAGAACATTACCTAGATCAACAGTCTGGCGATAATACCACTAGGCCACTGCATCTCCATCTTCAATCTGTGTTTTCCAAACCAGCCGCTACAGAAACTCTTTCTCGAAGCGGACGACAGCCAGCGGCAAGAGGATTTTGTAAACCTCTGCCAAACATCCTCGGAGGTCGAACAGAATGGGATTTCAACAAATGGATCCCAGAGTATTGCAGCTGTGGGAGGCCAGTTGCCCCATCTTCGCAGAGCTATGGAAAAATGTTGCTGAGGTGTAGCACAAATGATCCAAGCACAAGTACAGGCTTGTATGCCTTGCACAGCCTGCAGACTAAGCCCCACTCTCTGCAACTCTGCAACAGGTTCCTGACCCACAGGCCACAATCAGTGAAGACTGGGGACAATATTTCATCCTCACTAACACTCAACACTGGAGTCCCCCAGGGGTGCGTACTCAGCCCCCTACTGTACTCACTGTATACCCATGACTGCGTCACCAAAATACCTGACTAATGCCATTTACAAGTTCACTGATGACACCACCATAGTCAATCGAATCTCAGATGGTGATGAAACACACTACAGACGGGAGGTGAAAGACTTGGAAAAATGGTGCACTGAGAACAACCTAGCTCTCAATGCTGGCAAAACCAAGGAACTCATTATTGACTTTTGGCGGGATGTTACTCATGCCCCCTTACACATTAACAGCACAGAGGAGGAACGAGTGGAAAGTGTAAAGTTCCTGGGAGTGGTCATGTCAACTCACTGGTTACTAAGGCCCAACAACGTCTCTTCTTTGTCAGGCAGCTGAGGAAATGTGGCATGATAGCGAATACCCTTGACAATTTTTATAGGTGCATCGAGAGCATTCTGTCTGGTTGTATCACTACCTGGTATGGCAACTGTACCATTCAAGATCAGAGACGGTTACAGAGAGTGGTGAACCCAGCCCAGACAGCCAATCACAAAGGCCAACCTCCCATCTACAGAATCCACCTACCAGGCCCCGCTGTCAAGGAAAGGCCGCCGGCATTCTCAAAGATCCATCCCACCCTGGCAATGTTTTTCTACAGCCTCTACCATCAGGGAGAAGGTACAGAAGCCTGAACATGCATCAGCCGGATTTGAAACAGTTCCTACCCTATTGTTGTTAGAATACTGAATGTACTCACAAACTCTTCACATTTGCCTGTACCTGTTTTTTTTTGCTGCTGTTTACCTATTATTTACTTATCTATGCTACTGAACTCTGTGATCTGCCTGTATTGTTCGCAAGACAAGGCTTTTCACTGTGCCTCGGTACACGTGACAATAAATTCAATTCAAATCAATTCAAAGAGACAACCTGATGAGGCTGAGCAACTGGATAAGATGTCAGAGGTTTAAACATCAGTCCGTAGGGATAACGAGGAAACAATAAAGAGTTGAGGGCATAAACTTACCACATCATCCTCTCTGTCCTGCAAACTGGAAGTGTGGTGCCTCAGGACTAAGATGGTGAGGAGCAGATAGATCACACCAAAAATGGTGTGAAGCCACAGAAAGTTATTCCTGCAACATCATGTGAAAAGTCAGACCACAGAAATCATTGCATTTCACAGGCAATTCACAGTCACGGTGGCTGTAAAACTGTGGTTTCAATTTTATGTGTTATGCCAGTCAGGCCCAGTGTAATCTGATCCACACACGATCGAAGGACTGCCAACTGGGATTAAGCCTATTCCCAGAGGTTCAATCACATGACTTCTCCCAGGATTCTTGTCCTGTGACATACTGCCTTCATAAACCAATTGGAGAACAATCAACTCACTACCCAGACAACCTCTCCTCCCTTTATCGACACTTATAGATCTGGTAAGGAAACTGCAAAAAAAAAGTACTCTTAATAATTTTTATCCAAGATTGTACACAGCAGTGACTTGGAGACTCGACACCAATCCTAGAGATCATTGTGTCACAGGGCTGATGGGAGGCCTGGGGCCTGCACGGGGCAGGGCTGATGGGAGGCCCAAGGCATGCAGGGGCACTGCTGATGGGAGCCCCAAAGCCTGCATGGGGCAGGGCTGAGGGGAGGCCTGGGGCCTGCATGGGGCAGGGCTGAGGGGAGGTCTGGGACCTGCATGGGGCAGGGCTGATGGGAGGCCTGGGGCCTGCATGGGGCACGGCTGATGGGAGAACTGGGGTTTGTATAGCACGGAACTGACAGGAAGCCAAGGGTCTGCACAAGCAGTAATGGCAGGAGGTTTCAGAACCATATAGGGCAGCATTGACGGGAGAGCGTAGGCTTTTCAGAAATATCAATTACTACTAGTCCTTAGTTTTGTTGAAAAAAAATCAAGTAGCTTATAAATCAGGTTTTTAAAAATCATTTAATTGTTTAAATTCACAGGGATTTTATCACCGGATGGCAATTAGCAGTAGGAGACCAAACTAACTTGAGTCTAATAGTCCTGGACCTCAAAGACCCACAGGAGGGTTCCCAAATGGACATCCATTTCCAGGACATGGCAGCCCTGGAGGAACGTCATAAGGGGACATTTGAAAAAAAATGTCACTTTCTTTGAACAGTTTTCCTTCATTACGCTTAAAAAATATTGAAGAAAGGTGAAGGGTCAAGGGTCAGTCAGTTGGGTAATGAGACTTTTAGTTTTCCATTGGACATCGGCAAGATTCCATGTGTGGGCTGGAGCTGGGGGTGGGAGGGGCCATGTGACAATGCTAACACAAGAAGAATTAATGACAGTTGGCAATCTGAACCTAGAGGGGAAGAGATCAAATCTCACTCTGGCATATTAGAAAACTTTATTTAGGAAGTATTGGGTAGACCGGAAAATGATAATATTAAAACACAATGGGTTTATGAACATCACCTTGGTCTGGCTATGTGAGACTCCAAAGCTTACTATTAGTTTTTAATGAACTCAGTGCAACTAGAGAAGGGTAATGTGTTTGCCCTTTTCAGTATCATCCACAAACTTGGAACAAAACAGAGAAAGCACCAAACTGTCTCTCAATGAGGTTCTCCTGACATGGAAGTTTCTAGAATTGATTCTTGGAAAACGCAGGAAAGTGAAATTGAAGATGAACAGTCCAGCCATGATCTCATTCAATGGTGGGAGTAGACTCGATGGGCTGAATGGCCATCTATTTCTGTTCCAATGTTTTCTGGTCTGTATGCAATTGGTTGATCTCAGAAGATTGCAGGGAGTGGAGGGAGATCGTTTTTTTTAATATCTTCTTATTGTCACAAAATGACAAACTGCCTCATTTCACAAGATGAGAAATTAGCCCATCTTAGTTCATCCATTCTGGATGCCCCTCATATTCAGAATTCAAATGATTGATAAATGATTACAAGATCTCTGGTTCTGTTATTCCTTTGGTAATCAGTTCCATGTCTTAATCACACCATGTGTGATGATAAGTTTCCTAACATCAATCCTAAATTTGCCTTTAACTGACTTTAATGTCTCTAATCTACCAGAACTCACTGTCTGCCTACACACTCCATAAAGGTCACACATATTTATAATCTCCCAGGTGAAACATACAGACTTGGAGTAATCACAGAGGCTGGATAGGCTGGGAATTTTTTCACTGGAGCGTAGGAGGTTGAGAAATGGCTTTATAGGTTTATAAAATCATGCAGGGTATAGGTAAGGTGAATGGCAGGTATAGAACATAGAACAATACAGCACAGAACAGGCCCTTCGGCCCACGATGTTGTGCCGAACATTTGTCCTAGCTTAAGCACCTATCCAATTGCCGCTTAAAGGTCACCAATTATTCTGACTCTGCCACTCCCACAGGCAGCGCATTCCATGCCCCCACCACTCTCTGGGTAAAGAACCTACCCCTGACATCACCCCATACCTTCCACCCTTCACCTTAAATTTATGTCCCCTTATGTATCTTTTCCCTAGGGTGGTGATTTCAAGACAACAGGGCACACGTTTAAGAGGAAAAAGATTTTAAAAAGACACGAGGGACAATTTTTTTTAACAGAGAGAGCTGTTCATGAAATGAACTTCCAGCAGATGTGGTGGATGCAGGTACAGTTACAAGGTTTTAAAGACATTTGGAAAAGTTCATGAGTAAGAAATGTTTGGTGGGATATGGGCCAAGCACAAGCAGTTGGGACTAGTTTAGTTAGGGATTATGGTTGACATGGATTGGTTGGATGAAAGGGTTTGTTTCCGTGCTATATGACTGTATAAATAAAGACCAATTTACTGAAAAGGGAACTACAAATATTCTCCGCAAACAAAAGGAATATGGCCAGGCTTGCAGTCTTTGTTTAAATTTGGACCGAAGGGTCTGTTTCCATGCTGTACATCTCTATGACTTTAAATCCAATAATTCCCTCACTGCCATCTCGATGGCACCTAGAGTCAATCAGCACCTTTTTGTCCTGCAGTTAAAATTGTAGTCAGTGTTTGAAATTTGGCATTCTTGTGTTTGTCCTGATGTGTGCAAGATGAACAACTTTGACACTATCAGCAATACACAGGCTAGAATGCCACACTACAAGTTGGAATAACCTGTAACACGCACGGATGGAGTTCACTGATAAACCATGGCCAAATCTCTCGAGTCAAATAAGTGATGACAGGTCTAGGTGACATCAGCACCAAAGCCACATCATTCACATTTGGTCATTCAGTCCCAACTCCACACTTACTTGGTCTTCATGTTCCCTATTGTTGTTCTTCCAAAACTTTGGGGATCTTGGTCTGCAAGTTTCAAAAATAAAATAGGAATTGTGTTTTTCCAACATTCTATCCCATGTCAAGCACACAGAGCAATTTGCAATGACAGTCAGTAACTGGAGTTCACACCAATTCGTATCATCACCCTGTACAAACGAACAACAATGAGGAACAACAGAACTTGCATTCATATAGCATTTTTCACAATCTCTGCACGTGCCAAAGCACCTGACAGCTAATTAAGTGTTTTTAATTCATACATAGCGTGTTCATTACTGTGTGCTCTGAGGACTGATTCACTCAGTTAGCTGGACACCTAGTTTGCGATATAGAGTGACATTTGAACAGTAGGTTTTAACACCATCACCAACTGAGGTTACCGTGAACGACTCTCCTTCTCAACTTCGTCCCCCCCCCACCTGAGGCACGGTGACCCGTAGGTTAAACTTCCACTAGTCATCTCCCTCTAATGAGAGAGCTGCCCTATGGTCTGGTAATGCTACAGCATTTCACCTTACCCTTAGCTGTATTACTGGTAAGATTGGTATTTAATGGCCATCCCTAACTGCCCTTTAAAAGGTTAACTGTATCCTTGAATGAGGCCATTTCAGCAGACAGCTAAGCATCGGCCAATACAATGTTAGGAAATGTTAGTGCAATATATTGATTGGTAGATCAGGGCCAATGGACTCCTCCCATTTATTTAGATTCATAGGGTTGTACAGCAACTCCAATCCAACTCATCCATGCCGACTAGATATCCTAAATTAATCTAGTCCCATTTGCCCATATTGGCCTATATTCCTCTAAATTCTTCCTATTCATATGCCCATCCAGATGTCTTTTAAAATGTTAACCTCCACCACTTCCTCTGGCAACTCATTCCATACGCCATCTGTGTGAAAAGGTTGCCCATTAGGTCCCTTTTAAAACTTTGTCCTCTTACCCTATGCCCTCTAGTTTTTTACTCCCCTACCCTGGGAAAAAGACTTTGCCTATTTATCCTATCCATACCCCTCATGATTTTATAAACCTCTATAAGGTCACCCCTCAGCCTCCGACGCTCCAGGGAAAATAGCTCCAGCCTATTCAGCCCATCCCCATAGCTCAAATCCTCCAACCCTGGCAACATCCTTGTAAATCTTTTCTAAACCCTTTCAAGTTCAACAACTCATTAGAATGCTCACTATCGCAGGATAAACAAGTTTATTCCCCACTGGAATGAGATCTTATCTTTAATGCTGGTGGTCGTGGTCTGCCTCACACAAAGAGAAACATCTTTTCACTATCCATTTGTGTGTGAGACACCCACCCTATTGAACCCTTTCTGAAATGGGAAGGCCTCTACCAGTTCACTGCTCAGCTTTGTCTTTTCTACAGGAAGGCACCTCAATCAGTTCCATTCATCAAACCCCACCTACCCAGCAAACTGCCAGAGAGGTTCACGGGTAAAATGATGGCCACAGACATGACACTTAATGCTACCAGCAGGACGATGAGGTGACGTTGGAAACTTAAGTAGTGGATGGCATCCTCTCCACATTTCTCCTGCATCTCGTTGTCCCTGCAAGAAACGCAAAAAACAGAGGGGGTCAGCATCATCGTGGTAAATCTTTTCTGAACCCTCTCCAGCTTAATAATATCCTTTCAAAACAGGGCAACCAACTGAAGAGGCCTCTCCAAATCCTGTACAGCCTCAACATAACATCTCAACTCCTTCACTCAAAGGTCAAAACTCCAAAGACCTATCTGAGCCTTCCTTTAAAGATTTTGGAATATTGTGTGCAGTTCTGGTCTCCCTCCTATCGGAATGATATTGTGAAACTTGAAAGGGTTCAGAAAAGATTTACAAGGAAGTTGCCAAGGTTGGAGGGTTTGACCTATAGGGAGAGGCTGAACAGGCTGAGGCTGTTTTCCCTGGAGCGTGACCTGATGGAGGTTTATAAAATTATGAGGGGCATGGATAGGATAAATAGACAAAGTCTTTTCCCTGGGGTGGGGGAGTCCAGAACTAGACAGTATAGTTTTTGGGTGAGAGGGGAAAGATATAAAAGAGACCTAAAGGACAACTTTTACACGCAGTTGGTAGTACGTGTATGGAATGCGCTGCCAGAGGAAGTGGTGGAGGCTAGTACAATGACAACATTTAAAAGGCATTTGGATGGGTATATGAATAAGAAGGGTTTGGAGGGATATGGGCCAAGTGCTGGCAAATGGGACTAGCTTAATTTAGGGTATCTGGTCAGTGTGGATGAGTTGGACCGAAGGGTCTGTTTCCATGCTGCGCAGCTCTATGACTGTATGACTGTAACCGCTCAGCCTCCATCGCAGGAATCCAGTGAGCTCTGTCTGAACTGTTTCAAATGCAATCATGTCCTTTCACAAGGAAAAAGAGACCAAGGCTGTACACAATATTCCAGATGTGGCCTCACCAGCTGAAGTAAATCTCTCAGATTTTTTTTACATTCTACCCCCATCACAATAAACACCAACATTTCAACTGCCTTCCTAATCTTTACCTGCACCTGCAGACTAACTTCTGCATGTACCAAGACCCCCAGATCCCTCTGCACCAACAAGCTTCATATCAATTGTACTGACAGCGGGTTTGAGAGAAAGGGTCTTACCCTGTGTCACCTTCCACCAACACCTTCAATGGTAGTGACCAATTTCCATGATCCCCCTCCCTCCTTTTAAAGTTCCACACTTGAGATCTGCGATGGTCACATTTCTTGTGGGTGGTGGAACAGCTGATAGACCACGTACATTCCGGTTTGAGGAAATGACTCTTATATTCCCAATTCATTCCACCAAAGTCACATTCCAGCAGTGGAGCTTCCCACTGGCTTTGACTCCTCCTGAGTGACATTCCCTCAGCTGAGCCAGGTGTGTGTGTGTGTCAATCTGTATGTGCATCTGTGTGTATGTGTGTCTGTATGTCTGTGTGTGCGTATGTGTCTGTGGGTGCATCTGTGTGTGTCTGTGTATAAGTGTGTATGTGTCTGTGCATCTGTGTATGGAGTCCAATGGTTGATGTGCCATTTGACCGGGACAGGAATAGTGTAGGATAGGTGGGCTTCAGATTGGTTCCACAGGTCGGCGCAACATCAACGGCTGAAGGGCCTGTACTGTACTGTAATGTTCTATGTTCTATGAAGCTCGGAGCTGGAATAGGCCATTCAGCCCTGCTCCATCATTCAGTGTGATCTTGGCTGATCCTCCATCTCAATGCCATGTTCCCAATTTCTCCCCATACCTCTTGATGCCGCTAAAATCTAAATATTTATCCAACTGTTCCTTGAGTATATTCAGTGACTTGGCCCCCACAGGTTCACTACCTTTTGAGTGCAGAAATGTTTCCTCATCTCATCCCTAAATGGTCCACCCCATGTCCTGAGTCTGTGACCCCTGCATCTAGACTCCTCAATCGGGGAAACATTCTCCTTGCATCTAGTCTGTCCAACCCTGTAGGAATTTTATATCTCAATAAGAATCACTCTCATTCATCTAAACTCTAGATAATACAGGCCAATCTCTCCTCATAGGACAGAACTTGTGCCAGCCAAGTGAATCTCTGCTTCACCCAAACTAAGGCAAGGACATCCTGCCTTACACAGAGAGTCCAAAACTGGATATGCATTTTCTGCACTCAAATCCTCTTGCAAATGAAGGCTAATATATCATTGGCCTTCCTAATTGCTTGCTGCACTTGTCTACTTTCATTGACTAGTGGACAAGGGCACCCAGATCCCTTTGTATATTTACATTTCCCAATGTGTCACCATTTCAATATGACTCCACCTTTCTGGTATAAACCCGAGTGCATAACTTCACACTGAACAACTTTGTACTGAATATACCGCTTTTCATGTCCTCACCTCTCCCCCACTACCCACCCCCATCACTCCAAAATAAAAAGATGGTCATCATTGGGACAAGAAGGTCAGACACTCACTTCATGGTAAAGGTGTTAGTCAGCCACGAGCAGAAACCCTGCAAGTGAAAACAAAACTCGCTCAAGCATTTATCACACAACGAGATTCAGAACACCCAACAGATCACTGAGAGTGTGAGGGTACAGGCCACAGGGTAAATGTAGCTCATCCCCCACGTGCAGACACGAGCCCAGGAGCAGGTTGGACCCAAGGTCTAACACTCACCTGTCATGGCTCAGTGGCCAGCTTAATCCCCAACACGCCACACCCCACCCCCCCCCCTCCCCCGATCAGGTTAGGTGGGCACCGGTCCGAATTGAAGTTGACCTCGCTCAGAGGAGGGATTACAACAGGACCTGGTCTTGTTTCCCTCAAGTGGATGTGACAAACACGCCAAAACACCAATGTTGAAGAGAAGCTGTCTGCGATCTCCTGATCCTACACCCAACATCACACAAAACAAAAACACAATGACCTGGCTACACATGGCTGTTTGTGGAAGCTTTCTGTGCGTGCATCGACTGCCTCATTTTCGATGCCACAGCACAGTCTATGTAAGAGTGGGAGTAGGCCATTCAGCCCAACATGAATGCTACATCAGTCAATTAGATCATGGCTGATCATCTCGATTCCCACTCATCCTCACAATATCCCTCAGTGTCATTAGCCTTCCTGAGGGGTATCAATTTCAGTCTTGAACCTGCTCAATTGATTGTGTTTTCAAAGAAAATTCCAAAGATTCACCACCCTCCTCGTTTCAGTCTTAAATCTCCTGAGATGATGCCTCTGGTCCTAGAGTCACCAGACAGGGGACACACCCTATTGCTTACACCCACTCGGTCACTCTGTGAGAATTCTCTCAATTTCATTCTTTGAACCTCTTGAAGTATAAAGAGGGACAGGGGATAATATCCAAAGTGAGGGTAGGACAAGTGACTCCTTACTACTCACAGCATCTTTGATACTTTGTTCCGTGAATGAAGAGTGTCTTTTGTATCTTCTGGGTGAACCCTCGGCCTCACTGTAAAACAGAACGGCTCAAGTTCAGCGACAGCGTGACGTCATGGGGTCAGCCATTATTTATTTAATTACACCAACCCAAAGTGAGTTTCACATTTGCCCTCCCTTCCTCATCTTCCAAAAGGCACAAGGTCAGGCTGGGGCTGGGGTTGGGGATAAATGATTTCACAGGGCCTTTCTGACTGGGGCATCCATTACAGGAGCCAGGGCTCTTAACGTCAAGAGTAGACGTCAGAGGGTGTCGTAGACTGAACACAAATACACACAAACAACCTCTCACACAGACATAGGCACATACATATATACATACATACACACACACAAACACACACAGAGTCTCTGCCACACACACACACAAACAACCTCTCACACAGACATAGGCACATACATATATACATACATACACAAACACACAATGTCACACAAACAAATACATACATAAGGCATAGATACACATACACAGAATCTCACTTTCTCTCTCTCTCACACACACGCACACACACAAACACAATTAAATAAAACAAAAAAACTGCTGATTATGAGATCTAAAACTGAAACAGAATTTGCTTGTCAGACCTGACAGCAGCTTGGAAAAGGTGCCATTTCAGACGAAGATGGGTTTTTTCAGGGGGTATGGGGGACTGTGATCAGACAGGTGGAGACAGAGCCCAGAGGGAGTGAAATGAAAGGGGTAGACAGACAAGGGATAGACACAGAATCTCTCTCTGTCTCTCTCTCTCTCTCTCACACACACACACTCACCCAGAGTGACCATTTCCTGGGGAATAAATGATGGTACACTTCGACTTGTAAGGGGTGAGCCTGTGAGAGGAGGTGGATGGGGAAAATGCAGGCAAGACAGAGAACGACCAGGGGTGCTGGTGCGTAAGTGACAGATGCAAGGGAGGGGACAGGTGATGTGAAAGTCTAATGTTGGGGAGTGAGCACTAATAGGAGAGTATAGAGGATCACGAAGATAGGACAAACTGTCCCCTCTTACCCAGTGACACAAAACCTAAACCACAGGATTAGCCAGTGCAAACACAGCAGTCCCAGTGAATCAGGCATTGTTCACCCTGATAGACATAGACACATCATGGCCTCTCCCACAGCCACTTCTGCCCCTCATATCATCGCCGATGCCACACGCTCAGTGACTTCCGCCACCCCTACTGCCGTGTCTGCCACCACTTCCGACCCCACCAGCGCCACTCACCTGCATTCTGCTGACACGCCCCCCACAGACCCCACTGTCACTATCCCCACCCCCC
>NC_057712.1:127367747-127370072 GCF_004010195.1 Chiloscyllium plagiosum
CCACCCTCCCTAATCTTACTGAAACATCTGTAACCAGGAACCTCCAACAACCATTCCTGTCCCTCTTCTATCCATGTTTCCGTGATGGCCACAACATCGTAGTCCCAGGTACCGGTCCACGCCTTAAGTTCACCGACCTTATTTCTGATACTCCTTGCGTTGAAGTATACACACTTGAACCCATCTCTGTGTCCGCAAGTATTCCCTGTCAGTGCTACCTTCTTCACAGCCTCCCCTTGGACATCCTGATACTTGGACATCCTGACAAACAGCTAGCCTACTTGCTGGACTACAAGTCTGGATCCCATCCCCCTGCTAAATTAGTTTAAACCCCCCTGAAGAGTGCTAGCAAACCTACCCCCCAGGATATTGGTGCCCTTCTGGTTCAGGTGCAACCCGTCCTGCTCCTCGGATGCTGCCTGAACTGCTGTGCTTTTCCAGCACCACTCTACTCCAGAACCTGATGGACCACACCCCAGGGTTCTGAAGGAGATAGCGGAGCAGTTTGTGGAGACATACCTAGTGATCTTCTAGGAATCAAGGAGGGATCCAGAGGACTGGAAATGGCTAATATAACACCGCTGTTGAAGAAGGGAGGAGACAGAAAACTATAGGCCGGGTAGCCTGACCTCAGTCATTGGTAAGATTTCAGAGTCCATTATTAAGGATGAGATTGTGGAGTACTTGGACATGCATGAAAAAAAATAGGGCTGAGTCAGCACAACTTCATCAAGGGGAGGTCATACCTGACAAATCTGTTAGATTTCTTTGAGGAGGTAGTGAGCAAGTTAGAAAATGTGGACATGATCTATTTGGATTTGGTTTGTTTTATTAATGTCACATGCACCAACATACACTGGAAGGTGTTGTTTTGCACGCTCTACAGGCAGGTCATACCACACACAGTTCATCAGGGTAGCAGAACAGAGCACAGAATACAGTGTTACAGCTGCAGAGAGGGTGCAGTGAGAGAGAGATCAGAATTAACATTTGAGAAGATGGTTGAAAAATCTGATAACAGCAGGGAAGAAGCTGTTCTTGAATCTGATCGTACGTGTATACAAACTTTCATATCTTCTGCCTGATGGAACAGGATGCAAGAGAGTATAACCAGGATGGGAGCAGTCTTTGATTATGTTGGTTCTTTCCTGAGGCAATGGAAAGTATAGATGGAGTCAATGGATGGAGGGCTGGTTCACGTGATAGACTGGGCTGTGTTCACAACTCTCTATAGTTTTGTGCAGTCTTGGGCACAGCAGTTGCCACACCACGCTGTGATGCAGCCAGATGGGATGCCTTCTATGATTCATGAATAAAACTCGGTAGTATCCCTGTGCACAGGTTAAATTTCCTTCACCTCCTGAGGAGGTAGAGAGGTTGTTGTGCTTTCTTGGTTGTTGTATTGACATGGGAAGACCAGGACAGTGTTAGTGATCATCACTCTCAGGAACTTGACGCTCTCGACCATCTCCACCTCAGTACCATTGATATAGCCAGGGGCATGCCCTCCACTCTGTTTCCTGAAGTCAATGACCAGCTCCTTTGTTTTGTTAATATTGATGGAGAGATTGTTGTCTTTACACCGTGCTGTTAAGCACTCAGACTCTTCCCTGTGTTCTGTCTTGTCGTTGTTTGAGATCTCACCTGCAAGGGTGGTGTTGTCAGCAAACATGTAAGTAGAGCTGGGCGGAATTTGACCACATAGTTGTATATGTGTAAGGAGTACAGTGGCGGTGGGGGGGGGTGAGTATGCAGCCTTGCTGGGCACTGGCATTGAGGATCATCATGGAGGTGCTATTGTGGCCTATTCTTACTGATTGTGGTCTGTGGGTCAGGAAGTCAAGGATCAAGTTACAGAGCGGGGTGCCGGGACCTATATCTTGGAGTTTACAGGTTATACAGTCATAGAGATGTACAGCACGGAAACAGACCCTTCGGTCCAACCCGTCCATACCGACCAGATATCCCAACCCAATCTAGTCCCACCTGCCAGCACCCAGCCCATATCCCTCCAAACCCTTCTACTCATATACCCATCCTGATGCCTGTTAAATGTCGCAATTGTACCAGCCTCCACCACTTCCTCTGGCACCTCATTCCATACACGTACCACCCTCTGAGTGAAAACGTTGCCCTGTAGGTCTCTCTTATATCTTACCCCTCTCACCCTAAACCTATGCCGTCTATTTCGCGACTCACCCACCCAGGGAAAAGACTTTGTCTATTTACCCTATCCATGCCCCTCATGATTTTATAAACCTCTATAAGGTCACCCCTCAGCCTCCGACGCTCCAGGGAAAACAGCCCCAGCCTGTTCAGCCTCTC
>NC_057712.1:127371039-127378870 GCF_004010195.1 Chiloscyllium plagiosum
CTGGTCACAGGCCTCCAGTCTGAAAAACAACCCTCCACCACCACCACCCTCTGTCTTCTACCTTTGATCCTGTTCTGTGTCCAAATGGCTAGTTCTCCCTTTATTCTGTGAGATCTCACCTTGCTAACCAGTCTCCCATGGGGAACCTTGTCGAACGCCTTACTGAAGTCCATATAGATCACATCTACTGCTCTGCCCTCATCAATCTTCTTTGTTACTTCTTCGAAAAACTCAATCAAGTTTGTGAGACATGATTTCCAACGCACAAAACCATGTTGACTATCCCTAATTTTCCAAAATGTCACCATCTATTTCCCTACATTCTATATCTTCCATATCCTTTTCCACAGTAAATACTGATGCAAAATACTCGTTCAGTATCTGCCCCATCTCATGTGGCTCCACATAAAGGTCGCCTTGCTGCCTGAACTGCTGTGCTCTCCCAGCACCACTGATCCAGAACCTGATCTTTGAGGGGCCCTATTCTCTCCCTAGTTACCCTTTTGTCCTTAAATTAGTTTTTCTGGTCCATGCAGGATCTGAGTGCATGACTGGAGGCTCCATCCAGACCAGTCACTTTCTGTGGGTTCACTCTCAAAGGCTGATCTTTGAGGGGCCCTATTCTCTCCCTAGTTACCCTTTTGTCCTTAAATTAGTTTTTCTGGTCCATGCAGGATCTGAGTGCATGACTGGAGGCTCCATCCAGACCAGTCACTTTCTGTGGGTTCACTCTCAAAGGCTGACCTGATGTCGGGGCCGGTGACCATGGGTACAGGTGCACCAGAGGATGCTGGGATAGGTGACACCATTATGGAAAGGATGAGGTTGCAGGAGTGATTGATGGAATTACGGCCAGAGATGAGAAGCTTTAAACAGGAGGAGAGAATAAAAACGAAGAGCTCCCGTTCTCTGAAGAGGTGAATGACAGCGTGATCAAGCTTTTTGACGTTAATAGAGTTTCGGAGACCGAACACAAGGAATAGCTTGCTGACCATGATGACTCCATTACCAGAAAAAAGAGAAAGATAAGCAGAATTGGAAAACACAGAGGGTTGCGAGGATGTGAAATCACTCTCTGTCAGAAACCCTGAACACAGCAGCCTGAAATGAAGGGGAGAGCTCTCCCATGAATTAACATGCACTCAAGTAACAGATGGAGACTGCTGTGCCTACCTGTGTACATGCTTTTAAATTGTTGAAATATTTGAAGAATAAAAGAAGTAGAGAAGAGGTCAGTAGGAACCAGGCGATGGACTGACTGTCCTCATCGGCTTAGCTTCCAGTTTATACATGATTGAATCAAAAAGATTTTTTTTAAATACTGAGGTTGCTAGACATCAAGTACAGCAATTAGAAGTCCCGCCCTCTGGCACGTTCCATTCTTACATCGTCAGACATTAACATAAAGTGAGTGACTTTGGTTTCCATTGCAATGCCTGAGTCACAAAGTCACTATGTTTCAACAACAACCTGTGTTTATGTAGCAGTTTTTAACATCATGAAACATATCAAGGCACTTTGCAAGAGCTTTATAAATCATCATAAGTATTGCCTCCAAAGATGCAATTTAAAAAAAAAACAAAAGTTCATCTTTACCTCTGCAGTTGGCATGATGCATTTGATGCCAAAGTGAGATTAGTTTTTATACAATCTGGATTTTTAAACAAATTCATTCTCTGCAGCATTAACAGCTGCAGCGAGGCTGAGCTGACCCCACATCCTTGTTTTCAAATTGCTTTGTTCCCTCACCTCTGTCTGTATTCCTCTGCCTTTAGCTGCCCAGACCCCAATCCCTTTCCTAAACCTTGCCATCTCAGCCTCTCTCCTACTCCTTGGGTAGGCCATCGTCTTGGCCACCATCGGTCCTCAAATGAGGCTCATCGTCGGTCTTTGTTTGATAACTGCATTTGTGAAGCACCTTTAGTGGCTCTGCACTATTAAGCCATCACTCTGTGAGGTGACTCTTGGTCTGTGACACGCGGAAAACAGACCGACTGACCTTCAAAACAGACTGACGCCACTTACCCAGAAACTGACAAAGTAGATAAGCAGGACGGTGGGGATTCCTCCAAAACTGTTACCCTGCAGCACCGTGGATCCTCGCTCGAGGTTGAAGCAGTTGGTGCTATTAAATGCAGCAGTTGTCCTGAGCACTCGGTCCATCACGGTGGGCGGGATCTAGAGAGCAAACAGCTCCCAATACTTTCATCTAGAAGGCGATGCCAAAAGGAGTGATCAACAAAAATAGCGACTTCTTCATTGTCCTTCAATAAACATTATTTACCCACCGACAACAACTCACCCACAAAAGGATGAAGAGCTTGACTTTTGCGAGAAAAAACAGAACATTTGCCCCCCCCCCACAGCATTTATTGACAGAGATATTCCTTCAGGGAAGGAATCTGCCATCCTTACCTGGTCTGGCCTACATGTGACTCCAGACCCACAAAAATATGGTTGACTCTTAACTGCCCTCTGGGCAATTAGGGATGGGCAATAAATGCTGCCCCAGCCAGCAACGCCCTCATCCCATGAATGAATAAAGAGAGATATGCATTCCAAACAGGTTAATTTCACACCAAATAAAAACTGAAAAGACTGCGGATACTGTCAATCAGAAACAAAACCAAAGTTGCTGGAAATCAACTCTCTCACCGAACCCAAAATGGTAACTCTGATTTCTCTGCACAGATGTTGCCAGACCTGCTGAGCTTTTCCAGCAACTTCGGTTTTTGTTTCTAAACTTATACACAGACTTGAAACGTTCACTCAGTTTCTCTCTCCACAGACACTGCCAGACCTACTGAGTTTCTGCAGCGTGCTCCCTTTCAGATTTTCTGCATCTGCAGAATTTTGCTTTTCTTCTACTCCCAGTTTCAATTCCTTCTTATATACGACAGCCTAAGCGCATAGGCCAATGGGCTGAGGAGTGGCAGATGGAATTTAATTTAAATCTTAGCAGGACTTGTACACTTAATGGTAAGGTCCTATGGCGTGTTGCTGAACAAAGAGACCTTGGAGTGCAGGTTCATAGTTCCTTGAAATTGGAGTAGCAGATAGATAGGATAGTGAAGAAGGTATTTGGTATGCTTTCCTTTATTGGTCAGAGCAATGTGTATTGGAGTTGGGGGGGTCATGTTGTGGCTGTACAGGACATTAGTTCGGCTACTTTTGGAATACTGCATTCAGTTTTGGTCTCCCTCCTATAGGAAAGATGTTGTTAAGTTTGAAAGGTCCATAAAAGATTTACAAGGATGTTGCCAGGGTTGGAAGGTTTGAACTATAGGGAGAGGCTGAACAGGCTGTTTACTCTGGAGCGTTGGAGGCTGAGGGGTGACCTCATAGAGGGTTATAAAATCATAAGGAGAATGGAGGGGGGGGGTAAATAGACAAGGTTTTTTTCCCCAGGGTAGAAGAGTCCAAAGATAGAGGGCATAGATTAGATTCCCTACAGTATGGAAACAGGCCCTTCAGCCCAAAGAGTAACCTACCCAGACCCCTGCATTTACCCCTGACTAATGCACCTAACACCATGGGCAATTTAGCATGGCCAATTCACTTGACCTGCACATCTTTGGACTGTGGGAGAAAACCGGAGCACCCGTAGGAAACCCACGCGGATACGGAGAGAATGTGCAAACTCCACACAGACAGTCACCCGAGGCTGGAATCAAACCCGGGTTCCCTGGCGACTGTGAGACAGCAGTGCTAACCACTAAGCCATCGTGATTTAAGGTGAGAGGTGAAAGATTTAATAGGGAATTGAGGGTCAACTTTTTCCCCCAGAGGGTGGTGTGTGTATGGAATGAGCTACAACAGGAAGTGGTGGAGGCTGGTACAATTACAACATTTGGAGGTTGCCACTGATGAAGTTACCTGGATATCAAACCTACAGCTCAGCGAGCAAACCTACACCCTAAACAATGACAACTTTTAAAAGGCATTTGGATGGGTAAATGAACCAGAAGGGTTTATAGGGATATGGGCCAAATGCTGGCAAATGAGACTAGATTAAATTAGGATGTCTGGTCAGCATGGACAAGTTGGACCAAAGGGTCTATTTCCATGCTGTACAATTCTACGACTCTAAGCAGGAAAATTAAAAAGCAGACTTAATCGAGGTTTTTAAAAATCACAAAGGAGTTTTAATAAGTCAGAACAGTTCCTGGGACAGAAGGAGCATTAATCACAGGATCCAAGATTTAAAGGAACAAAAAGAAGATGAGGAGATTTTCTTTCCAAACACAGTGGGTTAGTTATGTTCTGCAGTCCATTGCCTGTAAGAACGGAATAGCAGATTCATGTGGAAAAGGTAATAATTGGAGATTTATGAGGAAGAGCTTGTCCTGTGATCCAGGACAAACAGAGTGCACCAAGTGGGCTGCTTCTGCTCTACAATTCTTCACTTGGTTCAGGGTGTATATTTGAAATAACTCCATCCATTTTTTTTTCTGGAGTTCTGCTGCCGAAATGACCCTGGACAATGACTGCCATCACTCGTTGGTGGAGCCACGCTCAGCGCATTTGAATGGAGCCGAGCCAATCCGTGATAACTGTCCTTAAACTAAAAAGGAAGTGGAGAGAGTGGTGCTGGAAAAGCACAGCAGGTCAGGCAGCAGCCGAGGAGCAGAATCGCTGTTTCGGGCATAAGTTCTTCATCAGGAATGAGGCTTGATGAAGAGCTTATGCCCGAAATGTTGACTCTCCTACTCCTCGGATGCTGCCTGACCGGCTGTGCTTTTCCAGCACCACACTCTTTGACTCTGATCTCCAGCATCTGCAGTCCTCACTTTCTACCCATAGATCAGAACAGCACAGGAACAGGCCCCTCGGCCCACCATGATTTTCCTGACCATGATGCCATTCTAAACTAATCCCATCAGCCTGCATATGGTCCAGATCCTTCCATTCCCTGCCTGTTCATGTGTTTGTCTAAATGCCTTTTAAACATTGCTGTCATATCTATTCCTACCACTTCCCCTGGCAGCCTGTTCCAGGCACCTACAACCTCCTGTGTAAAAAAACTTGCCTCACACATCTTTAAACTTTCCCCCCTCTCACTTTGAACCAATGCCCCTTAATAGCTGACACTTCCACCTTGGGGATAAGACTCCACCTTATCCATGCCACTCATAATTTTATAGACTTCAATCTCTGATGCTCTCACAAAAACCATCCAAGTTTGTCCAATCTCTCCTCTTCGCTAATACACTCCAATCCAAGCAACATTCTGGTAAACCTCTATCACACCCTCTCCAAAGTCTCGACATTCTTCCTATAGTGTGGACACAGAACTGCACACAATACTTTAAATGGCCTAACTAAAAAAGTTTTATACAGCTGCAACATGACTTGCCAATTTTTAAACTCAATGACCCAACTGAGGAAGGCAAGCATGCCATATGCCTTCTTTACCACCTTATCCACTCACTTTGTCACTTTCAGGGAGCTATGGACTTGCATCCGAAGATCCCTCTGTATATCAATGTTCCTAAGGGACACTTGCTGTATATTTTCCTCTTGTGTTGACCTCCCAAAATGCACTGCCACACACTTAAACTCCACCTGCCATTCCTCCACCCAACTTTCCGACTGATCTATATCCTGCCACATCCTTTGACAACCTTCCTCACTATCCACAACGCCATCAATTTTTGTGTCATCTGAACACTTACTAAGTTATTAACTTACTGAATAGACCACTGACATTTTGATCCAAATCATTTATATATTTATTAAACAAAGAGGTCCCAGCACTGGTCCTTGTGGAACACCACTGGGCACAACCCTCCAGCCAGAAAAACACCCCTCCACAACTACCCTCTGCCTTCTGTTATCAAGCCAATTTTATATCCAGCTTATCAACTCACCATGGATTCCATATGACTTCACATTCTGGACCAGTCTATCATGAGTGACCTTGTCAAATGCTTTAGAAAAGCTCTTGTGAACAACATCCACTGCCTTACTCTCCTCATTCATCATCACCACTTTCTCGAAAAACTCAAACCGATTTTCAAGATAAGACCTCCCAGCTCAAAGCCATTTTAACGATCCATCATAGGTCCATTATCTTTCCAAATGTGAGTAAATCCTGTCCCTAAAATGCTACTGCAATAATTTGCCCTGCCACTGATGTCAGGCTCACTGGCCTGTAATTTCCTGGATTGCCTGTGTTGCCAAACAAAGGAACATTGGCTATTCTCCAGTCTTCTGGGGCCTTACCTAGGGCCAAGGTGGATACAAACATCTCTGTCAAGGTCCCCTCTTGCCTCCCTCAGTATCCTGGGATAGATCCCATCAGGCCCTGGGGACTTTTCTACCTTAATGTTTTTCAAGACACCCAACACCACCTCCTTCTTAATATCAGACATACAGTACCCTGGAATATCAATATAACGCTCCCTAATCTTACCAGTTCCTAAACCTTACATATGCTTCCTTTTCCTTTTTGACGAAATTTTCAAAATCTCCTGTCATTCCATGATTCCTGAATCTTGCCGTCCTTATCTTTCATCCTCTCAGGAACATGCTCATCCTGAGCTCTGATCAACTGGCCTTTAAAAGGCTCCCACACACCTTCAAACAGCCGCCCCAATCTAATTTCTCAAGTTCCCACCTCGTCCTGTTGGCATTAGCCTTACCCCCAACTTAGCACTTGCACCCGAGGACCAGTCTTATCCTTATCTACAATTATCTTAAAACTTATAGAATTAATGGTCACTGTTCCCAAAATGTTCCCCCACTGACACTTCAATCACCTGGCCAGGCCCATTCCCCAGTACAAGGTCTAGTATGGCCCTTCCCTTAGTTGGGCAAAAGTGAGGACTGCAGATGCTGGAGATTAGAGTCAAGAGTGTGATGCTGGAAGAGCACAGCAGGTCAGGCAGCATCTTAGTTGGACTATCTACAAGAAATGTTCCTGGATGCACCTAACAAATTCTGCCTATCTAAGCCCCTGGCACCAAATGAGTCCCAATTACTATTGGGGAAGTTAAAGTCACCCACTCGTTTTTACCCCTTCCATGATCTGCTTACATATATACTCTCTATTACCCACTGGCTATTGGGAGACCTATGGTGTAACCCCATCAATAGTGACTGCACCTTTCCTATTCCTGAGCTCTACCCATAGGCCTCATTGAATGGCCTCTCTCAGTACAGCTGTGACATTCTCCTTAATCAGTAATGCAACTCCCCCGTCCCTTTCATCCAGCCCCATCACACCTGAAACATCTAAACTCTGAGCTGCCCTTCTCTCAACCAGGTTTCTGTAATGGCTACGTCATTGTAGTCCCAGGTACTAATCCAAGCTCGAAGCTCATCTGCTTCATCTGTCATACTCTGCATCAAAATAAATATACTTCAGACCCTGCCTTGTCCTGCCACCTTCATTAACCTGGCCCTGCCTGTTCTTCTTAATGGGCTTACTTGACTTAACCTGTACCTTCACTTCAATCACTGCACACGCTGAGTTACTGCTCTGGTTCCCAACCCCCATGCCACAATAGTTTAAAGCTTCCTGAGTGGCACTAGCGAAAGCTACCCTGCCACAATATTGGTGCCATGTCCCAGCTCGGCGAACTGGACCCCTTTGTTTTACATTGCCTGTCCAAACTCACCACTTCACCCCGTGTGTGTTCAATTTCATTGGCCATGTGCCTGACAATTCTACCTCTGGGACACCCGGACCAACCAACCCAACCACCCTGTAGCTCAACATTTCAATTCCCCCTCCCACTCCACCAAGGATATGCAGGTCTTTGGACCCCTCCATCGTCAGACCACAGCGAAACAACGGTTGGAGGAAGAACGCCTCATCATCCGCCTA
>NC_057712.1:127379109-127388614 GCF_004010195.1 Chiloscyllium plagiosum
CCTTCATAATTTTATATGTTTATACAAGATCCGCCCCCCTCATTCTTCTGAATTCCAATGACTATAATCCCAGTCTACTCAGCCTCTCCTCATAAGCCAATCCCCTCAACTCCGGAATCAACCTAGTGAACCTCCTCTGCACCCCCTCCAGTGCCAGTACATCCTTTCTTAATTAAGGAAACTAAATCTGCACACAGTACTCCAGGTCTGTCCTATCACCCTCACCTTGACCTTTTTCCACCTATCACATTTCCGACGCCCCTCCCCCAAGTCCCTCCTCCCTATCTTTTATCTTAGCCTGCTGGACACACTTTCCTCATTCCTGAAGAAGGGCTAATGCCCGAAACGTCGATTCTCCTGTTCCCTAGATGCTGCCTGACCTGCTGCGCTTTTCCAGCAACACATTTCCATCTCTGACAATTCTACCAGCCTGCCTACATCCTCCTGAAGTCTTTACTACCCTCACAGTTCAGGGTAGTGACATTATTTCCAAGTTTTTGTGTCACCTGTAAATTGTACTCTGCACGTCCATTAATATTGGTCATTCGTAGAAAAGCAGTTGACTTTTTACTGGGAAATTCCACAATAAACCTTGGTCCATTTTGAGAGACAAACCAGCCTCACAACTTAAATGGTTTGAGTGATAGGGAGAGGTTGAACAGGCTGGGGCTGTTTTCCCTGAAGTGTCGGAGGCTGAGGGGTGACCTCATAGAGGTTTATAAAATCATAAGGGGCATGGATCGGGTAAATAGACAAGATCTTTTCCCTGGGGTAGGGAACTAGAGTGCACAGGTTTAAGGTGAGAGGGGAAAGATTTAAAAGGGACCCAAGGGCACCTTTTTCACGCAGAGGGTGGTGCGTATATGGAATGAGCTGCCAGAGGAAGTGGTGGAGGCTGGTACAATTACAGCATTTAGAAGGCATCTGGATGGGTACATGTAAAGGGAAGGGTTTAGAGGGATCTGGCAATTGGGACTAGATTAGGTTAGGTATCTGGGCCGCCAGACCGGAGGGTCTGTTTCCGTGCTGTACATCTCTATGACTCCATGACACTAACAAGTAAAAAGGGCTGCGGATGCTGTGGAACAGCGCAGATGCTGCCAGTGCTGCTGAGTTTCTCTGTTGCTAAATTTTTGTTTATAAGTCACCACTACTTCTCTGTCTCCTCTCAATCAGCTGACTTTGCATCAAAGCGACTACTTGCTCCTTTTCTCCCACGTGTTTCTGCCATCGACTGCCAAGTCTGTTTGTGACTGTTCAGCAAACTGCTTTTGAAAATCCATATACAACGTGTCAACATCACCAAGAAAATACCACTTCAACTAAACATGACTCACCTGAAACTAACCTACGCCAGCTTCCTCTCATTAATCTGCACTCATGCAAGCAATTTACTTTTCCAAATTATCAATGCTAAAGCTTTCCCACCAGCAAGGTTAAACCAACTGGCTCAATATAATCAGATGGTAAACACAACTAAATACAGCAAGGAATCAGGAGAAGATTCTTTACCTTCTGAGAGTCCAACACCAGGGGGCACTGTGTTTTAAAATTAGGATTTGGAGGTGCCGTGTCGGACTGGGGTGTTAAAAATCACACAACACCAGGTTATAGTCCAACAGGTTCATTTGGAAGCACTAGCTTTCAGAGCACTGCTCCTTCATCAGGTGGCTGTGTGGATGAAGGAGCGTCGCTCCAAAAGCTAGTGCTTCCAACTAAACCTGTTGGACTATAACCTGGTGTTGTGTGATTTTTAACTTTAAAATTAGGATCCTTCCTTCAGGTCAGAGATGAGGAGAAATGGTCTCTCGCAGAGATTGAGAGACTTTAATTTATTCACTCGTGGGCATCATTGGCTGGCCCAGCATTTATTGCCCGTCCCCAGTTGCCCCTTGAGAAGGTGGGGTGAGCTGCCTTCTTGAACTGCTGCATTTCACCTGCGGTAAGATGACCCGCAATGACCTTAAGGAGGGAATTCCAGGATTTTGACCCAGCGCCAGTGAGGGAACGGCGATATATTTCCAAGTCAGGATGATGAGGGACTTGGAGGGGAATTTGCAAGTGGTGGTGTTCCCATGTATCTGCTGGGAGAAAGTGAGGTCTGCAGATGCTGGAGATCAAAGTTGAAACTTTATTGCTGGAACAGCACAGCAGGTCAGGCAGCATCCAGGGAACAGGAGATTCGACGTTTCGGGCACAGGCCCTTCTTCAGGAATGAATCTGCTGCCCTTGTCCTTCAAGATGGAATGTCCTGTCTAATGATCCTTGATGAATTTCTGCAGTGCATCTTGTAGATAGTACACACTGCTGCTACTGAGCCATCGGTGGTGGAGGGAGTGGATGTTTGTGGATATAGTGCCAATCAAGTGGGCTGCTTTGTCCTGGATGGTGTCAAAGCTCTTGAGTCCTGACTTGTGGCTTGTCGATGATGGACAGACTTTGGGGAGTCAAGTGGTGAGTGACTGACTCATTTTGTGATTTTGTAACTCTCTGCCTCAGAGAGTGGTGGTGGCGAATATTTTTAAGCCTGAAGTGGGTATATTCTTGTGAGACAAGGGAATCAAAGAGGTACATGGGAAGTTCAAAACACAAACAGCCCATGATCTTGGTGAATGACTACTGAATAGTCTACTTTGGGTCCTGATTGTGTATACTGAGGGAGTGCAGCATTGCCTGACGTGCCATCTTCTAGATATGGCAATAAGGACATAGTCCCATCAAGTGGACATTAGAAATCACAATGGGGCAATTGAGAGGAAATCAAACCTGTTGGGAGAGGAACCTTGAATGGGAGTGGGCTTAGGGCAGGTCACCTGGGCAAAGATCAAGCCAAAAATCAGACCCCCGTCTCTAACATCCCAGGACCTGTAGCCTCTTGACGGAGACAGTTTGAGATTCTCCTAATTTCACTCTTGAACAGTAAATACTGAGGCTTCCTTGTTCTGGATATCCCCAAGGAAGGACTTTCTGGTCAAACAATCAAATCTGAGCGCTGTCAAACAGTCCATTACAGTCAAGCCAAAGCAGAGTGACTTCAGACAATTACAAATCCAGCATTTCCTTTCGTTTTCCATATCCACCCACAACCAGGGGTGTAAAACACTGGCACGTGAGAAGTTCAAATAACTCTTTTCTTCAACCTTCAAATGGTTCCTTAACACCATTTCCATCCTCACTCTAAAAGTACCAGTTGTGGTGGGAAAGTGGAAGTAAACCCATTGAGAATTCTGATGTCCCTCCCTGCAACTCTCTCAGAAATAACTTCCAGGGTAATGCAATAAGGAACAGCAGCTGACGCAGAATGAGTCAGAAACAGTCTCTCTCTCGGTTCAATGCAGAGACAGCACAGACTGTGTGGAACTCATTGCCACATAGGGCTGTGGAGGCCAAGTCCCTGAGTGTACAATAGTCCCCCCATAGCCGCTGGGGATACCTTCCAAGACCCATCCCAGAAGCCTGAAACAGTCTCCTGGTCCCTGGTTCTGAAACCTTCCCTATAATATGTTTGGGCCATGGTAAACCACGGAAACCAGACCCATGGATACAGGGGTCACCCTGTATTTAAGACCAAGACAGACAGGTTCTTCATTAGGAAGGGGATTAAAGGAGCAATGGGGGTTGAGAAGCACATCAGCCATGGTTGAATGGCTGAGCAGACTCACTGCATCTATTCCTTACAGTGTGGAAGCAGGCCATTCAGCCCATTGGCCCTCCAAAGACCATCCCACCCAGACACCTCCCCCCAACCTTATTCCCTGTAATCCTGCATTTCTCATGGTTAACCCACCTAGCCTGCACAATTTCGCATGGCCAATTCACCTGACCTGCCCATCTTTGGACTGTGAGAGGAAACCGGAGCACCCGGAGGAAACCCGCGCAGACACAGGGAGAACGTGCAAACTCCATGCAATCACCCGAGGGTGGATTTGAACCTAGACCCCCTGGTGCTGAGAGGCAGCGGTGCTAACCGCTGAGCCACACCTATACCTTCTGCTCTTATACAGAGGGAGTGCTGCACTGAGGGAGGACAGCACAGAAGATGCATAACAGCAAGGGAGGGGAGAGCTGAGGGACAGCTGCTTGGTCAGAGCCAAGGGTTTTAAACAGAAATCTCAGGCGAAGATGTGGTATGGACCGGCGCTATGTGAGAGAAGTGTAGAGGCACCTCACAGTATCCCATCAATCTTTACCCAGGAACAGATTCATTTTGATGAGATCATTAGCTCATTTCAAGTTACTGTCCTTCAGTACACGTGACAAGATTACAATGGCCTGTGAAGGACCTTACAGTTCACCCAACTAATGACACCAAGTGTGGACAGGGCTGTGAGGGGACTGACCACCGGGTGGGACAGGGCTGTGAGGGGACTGACCACAGGGTGGGACAGGGCTGTGAGGGCACTGACCACAGGGTGGGACCGGGTTGTGAGGGCACTGACCACAGGGTGGGACCGGGCTGTGAGGGCACTGACCACTGGGTGGGACCGGGCTGTGAAGGCACTGACCACCGGGTGGGACAGGGCTGTGAGGGCACTGACCACCGGGTGGGACAGGGCTGTGAGGGCACTGACCGCAGGGTGGGACAGGGCTGTGAGGGGATTGACCACAGGGTGGGACAGGGCTGTGAGGGGATGACCACTGGGTGGGACAGGGCTGTGAGGGGATTGACCACAGGGTGGGACAGGGCTGTGAGGGGAGTGGCCACAGGGTGGGACAGGGCTGTGAGGGGACTGACCACAGAGTGGGACAGGGCTGTGAGGGGACTGACCACAGAGTGGGACAGGGCTGTGAGGGGACTGACCACAGAGTGGGACAGGGCTGTGAGGGGACTGACCACAGAGTGGGACAGGGCTGTGAGGGGACTGACCACAGAGTGGGACAGGGCTGTGAGGGGACTGACCACAGAGTGGGACAGGGCTGTGAGGGGACTGACCACAGGGTGGGACAGGGCTGTGAGGGGATTGACCACAGGGTGGGACAGGGCTGTGAGGGGATTGACCACAGGGTGGGACAGGGCTGTGAGGGGATTGACCACAGGGTGGGACAGGGCTGTGAGGGGATTGACCACAGGGTGGGACAGGGCTGTGAGGGGATTGACCACAGGGTGGGACAGGGCTGTGAGGGGATGACCACTGAGTGGGACAGGGCTGTGAGGGGATGACCACTGAGTGGGACAGGGCTGTGAGGGGATGACCACTGAGTGGGACAGGGCTGTGAGGGGATGACCACTGAGTGGGACAGGGCTGTGAGGGGATGACCACTGAGTGGGACAGGGCTGTGAGGGGATGACCACTGAGTGGGACAGGGCTGTGAGGGGATGACCACTGAGTGGGACAGGGCTGTGAGGGGATGACCACTGAGTGGGACAGGGCTGTGAGGGGATGACCACTGAGTGGGACAGGGCTGTGAGGGGATGACCACTGAGTGGGACAGGGCTGTGAGGGCACTGGCCACCGGGTGGGACAGGGCTGTGAGGGCACTGGCCACCGGGTGGGACAGGGCTGTGAGGGCACTGGCCACCGGGTGGGACAGGGCTGTGAGGGCACTGGCCACCGGGTGGGACAGGGCTGTGAGGGCACTGGCCACCGGGTGGGACAGGGCTGTGAGGGCACTGGCCACCGGGTGGGACAGGGCTGTGAGGGCACTGGCCACCGGGTGGGACAGGGCTGTGAGGGCACTGGCCACCGGGTGGGACAGGGCTGTGAGGGCACTGGCCACCGGGTGGGACAGGGCTGTGAGGGCACTGGCCACCGGGTGGGACAGGGCTGTGAGGGCACTGACCGCAGGGTGGGACAGGGCTGTGAGGGGATTGACCACAGGGTGGGACAGGGCTGTGAGGGGATGACCACTGGGTGGGACAGGGCTGTGAGGGGATGACCACTGGGTGGGACAGGGCTGTGAGGGGATGACCACTGGGTGGGACAGGGCTGTGAGGGGATGACCACTGGGTGGGACAGGGCTGTGAGGGGATGACCACTGGGTGGGACAGGGCTGTGAGGGGATGACCACTGGGTGGGACAGGGCTGTGAGGGGATGACCACTGGGTGGGACAGGGCTGTGAGGGGATGACCACTGGGTGGGACAGGGCTGTGAGGGGATTGACCACAGGGTGGGACAGGGCTGTGAGGGGATGACCACTGGGTGGGACAGGGCTGTGAGGGGATGACCACTGGGTGGGACAGGGCTGTGAGGGGATGACCACTGGGTGGGACAGGGCTGTGAGGGGATGACCACTGGGTGGGACAGGGCTGTGAGGGGATGACCACTGGGTGGGACAGGGCTGTGAGGGGATGACCACTGGGTGGGACAGGGCTGTGAGGGGATGACCACTGGGTGGGACAGGGCTGTGAGGGGATGACCACTGGGTGGGACAGGGCTGTGAGGGGATTGACCACAGGGTGGGACAGGGCTGTGAGGGGATGACCACTGGGTGGGACAGGGCTGTGAGGGGATGACCACTGGGTGGGACAGGGCTGTGAGGGGATGACCACTGGGTGGGACAGGGCTGTGAGGGGATGACCACTGGGTGGGACAGGGCTGTGAGGGGATGACCACTGGGTGGGACAGGGCTGTGAGGGGATGACCACTGGGTGGGACAGGGCTGTGAGGGGATGACCACTGGGTGGGACAGGGCTGTGAGGGGATGACCACTGGGTGGGACAGGGCTGTGAGGGGATTGACCACAGGGTGGGACAGGGCTGTGAGGGGATGACCACTGGGTGGGACAGGGCTGTGAGGGGATGACCACTGGGTGGGACAGGGCTGTGAGGGGATGACCACTGGGTGGGACAGGGCTGTGAGGGGATGACCACTGGGTGGGACAGGGCTGTGAGGGGATGACCACTGGGTGGGACAGGGCTGTGAGGGGATGACCACTGGGTGGGACAGGGCTGTGAGGGGATGACCACTGGGTGGGACAGGGCTGTGAGGGGATGACCACTGGGTGGGACAGGGCTGTGAGGGGATTGACCACAGGGTGGGACAGGGCTGTGAGGGGATGACCACTGGGTGGGACAGGGCTGTGAGGGGATGACCACTGGGTGGGACAGGGCTGTGAGGGGATGACCACTGGGTGGGACAGGGCTGTGAGGGGATGACCACTGGGTGGGACAGGGCTGTGAGGGGATGACCACTGGGTGGGACAGGGCTGTGAGGGGATGACCACTGGGTGGGACAGGGCTGTGAGGGGATGACCACTGGGTGGGACAGGGCTGTGAGGGGATGACCACTGGGTGGGACAGGGCTGTGAGGGGATTGACCACAGGGTGGGACAGGGCTGTGAGGGGATGACCACTGGGTGGGACAGGGCTGTGAGGGGATGACCACTGG
Source organism: Chiloscyllium plagiosum (assembly GCF_004010195.1). NCBI lineage: Eukaryota > Metazoa > Chordata > Chondrichthyes > Orectolobiformes > Hemiscylliidae > Chiloscyllium > Chiloscyllium plagiosum. Next base: position 127,386,439 of record NC_057712.1, read on the forward strand.
GTGGGACAGGGCTGTGAGGGGATGACCACTGGGTGGGACAGGGCTGTGAGGGGATGACCACTGGGTGGGACAGGGCTGTGAGGGGATGACCACTGGGTGGGACAGGGCTGTGAGGGGATGACCACTGGGTGGGACAGGGCTGTGAGGGGATGACCACTGGGTGGGACAGGGCTGTGAGGGGATGACCACTGGGTGGGACAGGGCTGTGAGGGGATTGACCACAGGGTGGGACAGGGCTGTGAGGGGATGACCACTGGGTGGGACAGGGCTGTGAGGGGATGACCACTGGGTGGGACAGGGCTGTGAGGGACACACAACCACCCACACATCCCCCTCACACTGACACACAACCCCCACACACACACACCCTCGCACTGACACACTACCCCCCCCACACACACAGACACATACAACCCAAACAGGCACACCCTCCCACAGACACACAACCCCACACACACACTCTCACACAGACACACTGGTGCTGGTGTGGACTAGAGTCAAGATCTACTGTGGACTGGAGGCGAGGTGCTGGTGTGGACTGGTTTATAGCCTCAGAAAGTTGCCTGGCAGAGGAACGGAATTGGTGTAAACATGAAAACTAACACTGCTGTTTCTTGATGACGCTGTGTAGGGGACAGTTTGGAAATGAGATATTGAAAGGAATCTATTTCTCCACCAGACAGGCACCTGCCCTAACCTTGCTGGAGAAATCCTCACTGAGCAAACTAATGGGATACAAATAGAAAGCGTTTCAACACAAAAAGGGGGCCACAGAATATTGGAGCATTCTTCCAGATTGATGCTGGACCCTTGCTCCTTTTGAGCCTGGGATTGGTCAATTTCTGTTGAGGGCCATGGGCAAAGGAGGGTCCATGGAATTCAGTGACAGACTATCCATGGACTTACTGAGTGGTGAGACAGGCCCCGAGGAGTTGGGGAATGGTCCGATAGCTGCTTCCCACATTCCGGAGAGGATGTGCTTGCTAAGATGTGATCAGCGTGCTGCGATATGGTACCTCTCCCTGGGCCAACACCGTGTCAGTGAGAACCACCTGATTCCCAGCCTAGTGGGAGAAAGCTGTCTCAGGAGCTTACACAGCACTAACGTTAACAGTGCGGTGAACGGTACCCGCACTAGGAAAGTAAATGCGACATATCTATCGCAACTTTCTCCCTGCCTGGACATCCCAAAGTGCTTTGTGAAATGATTCTGAATTGTCACCGCTATTGCGAGGTGACACCAGTTTGGACACAGCAAGATCCCATAAACAACAATGTGGTAATGACTGGATGCTCTAATTTCAATCACATTGCTTAAGGGATAAATATTGACCAATGCCTCAGTGAGAACCCTGCCCCTGTTCTTTATCAAAACAGCATCATTGGATTCATGTGATCGATTCACTTGAGAGGGCAGATAATGTTTGATTCAAAAGACAGTGCCTGTGACAGTGCAGCACTTTCTAAGTACTGCATTGGAGTGTCAGGCTAAATTTCTGTGCTCAAGACTCTGTTCGGGGTCTCGCATACGCAAGTTTCCAACTTAAGTGCGAGCTCCATCCAAATTGAACACATTTATTCAGATGTAAAAGCAGAAAATGCTTGAAAAAAGCCCAGTAACTCTGGCAGCATCTGTGAAGAGAGAAATTGAGTCCAAATGACGTTTCTTCAGAATGTCCTGAAAAGGTTCATTCACCCCAAAGCGTTAACTCTGCCTTCTCCTCACAGATGCTGGGTTTGTCCAGCACTTTCTACTTTTATTTCAGATTTCCAGCATCCATGGTATTGTGCTTGTATTTTACACGGGTAACTGAATTGAGAATGTGGACTTGGGGAGCAGTAAACCAGTGAGGGAAAACAGTGAGTGAGGAGAGGTGAGCCATCAAATAATGAATCTCTGCAAAACCAGCCCATCACAAAAATACAGCTTCCCATTCTGGGGTTGTCATGGAGACATAGGAAGTGCTGGACACAGAAAAACCAAAGTCCATTTTGTTCACCATCTAACATCGTGGGGAAATGATCCAACAATGTTTTTGTTGGTCAGATATAGCAATCAAGTATTCACAGATGGGTCTCCAGAAATTTGTCAGTATTTACTGGGGGTCCCGGGGGGGGACGTCTGTCAGTATTTACAAGGGGTCCCGAGGGGAGTGTGTCAGTATTTACAGGGGAA
>NC_057712.1:127390143-127451771 GCF_004010195.1 Chiloscyllium plagiosum
CCCTGGGGGGAGTGTGTCAGTATTTACAGGGGGGTCTCTGGGGGGGAGTGTGTCAGTATTTACAGGGTGTCCGGGGGGGGGGTCCGTGTGCCAGTATTTATAGGGTGCCCATGGGCAGAAGATTGTCATTATTTACCGTGAGGTAGCTGGTCCAGATCAGAATATTCTGGGTCCTATAAATGTGGCATTGCTGCTGTTCTAGCTGTTCCCTCTCTCCACTGACCCACCTGAGTAAACCTCACTGTGTCTTTCTGAGCCTATTCCTGCACTGACTGCTCCCCTAATCAGCAGCAAGCAGAATTCTCAGGATCCAGTGGTGCCTTCTCTCTGGGGTACTCGGAGGGGTAAGTTTAACATTCTGTATCGTAACCAATTATGTTTCTTTGATCTTATAATAGGCCCCCAAAGTCTCCGGTTATCCAGGACAGCACAGTCTGAAGAAACTCCTGTGTTTGTTGTCTGGTTGTGTTTTTATATCGTCTAGACTGAACACACAGACTGCCATTTGGACAATGTCTGGCTCCAACACAGACCCTAATCCTTTGGGATAAAACATACAAGTATCTTCCCTTGACACTGTCTGTGCCTGTGGGAGCAAACAGGTCACATCCACCAGTCAACAAACACTTCGCTGCCCTTCCGTGGCCCAGACACCAACTGACAGCTTCGGTGTTAAAGTCACCTGTGACACTCACTCACCTCTGCGTCAGAGTCAGGGTCTCGTTAATTGCTATTATTTGACAGCAGCCCCTAGGCTGTCACTCTCAGTGCAGTACTGAGGGAGTGCAGTGGTGTTGGAGCAGTTATCCTGGGGATAAGGGTGACTGCACTGGAAACAAAATGCAGGAGAAATGCTTTTTGAAGCCACTGTGACAGCGAGGATCTCCCTTTCCCTGCAGATGCTGCCCATGTCGCAGAGCAGACTTCCTGAGATCTTCCAGGTCTGTCCTGCTGTTGGACCACAACCCTGAGACATGAGGTCCTCTGTCAGCCTCCCCCATCTGTTCAAAGACACCAAAACACAAGACCTGTGGCATTTCTGGTGTTCTATTTGGCTCAAAAGCCTTTTCAATCTTCATGGCTTCAACCTTTGTACTGGCCTTCATCCAGACCCTCACACAGTAAATCTCTCTGAGTCATTGTGTGTGTGTGTGTGTGTCAGTATTTACAGGGGGTCCTGGGGGGAGTGTGTCAGTATTTACAGGGGGTCCCGGGGGGAGTGTATCACAAGTAGGGAGCACTGTTTTAAAATTCAGGCTTGCCCTTTTCAGACAGAGAGTAGATATTATTCCCCCCAGAGGGTTGTGTGTGACTTTGGAACTCTGTTTCAGGAAACATGTCTTTGAATATTTTTAAGGCAGACGTAAGTAGATTCTTATATGCAATGACGGGTGACCTTATAGAGGTTTACAAAATTGTGAGGTTCATGGATAGGATAAATCGACAAAGTCTTTTCCTTGGGGTCAGGGAGTCCAGAACTAGAGGGAATAGGTTTAGGGTGAGAGGGGAAAGATATAAAAGAGACCTAAGGGGCAACTTTATCACACAGAGGGTGGTACGTGTATGGAATGAGCTGCCAGAGGATGTGGTGGAGGCTGGTACAATTACAACATTTAAGAGGCATTTGGATGGGGATATGAATAGGAAGGGTTTGGAGGGATATGGGCCGGGTGCTGGCAGGTGGGACTAGATTGGGTTGGGATATCTGGTCGGCATGGACGGGTTGGACCGAAGGGTCTGTTTCCATGTTGTACAACTCTGTGACCCTATGACTCTAAATCAAAGGTTACTGGGTAGATGGGAATGTGGAACTTGAAATAAAAGCAGATCAGCCAATACCTTATTTGAATAGTAGAGGAGCCTTTGGGAGAGCGAATAGTCTAATACTGCCCTTATTGTGTATGTTTGTATATATTTCCAAGTCGGGGTGTTGCAGGGGAACCCGGAAGTGGTGGTTTTCCCATGTATCTGCTGCCTTTGTCCTTTTAGATGGAAGTGGATGTGGGTTTGGAAGGTTCTATCTAAGGGTCTTTGGTGAATTTCTGTAGTGCATCTTGTAGATAGTACACACTGCTGCTACTGAGTGTCATAGAATCCCTACAGAGTAGAAACAGAGCCTCTGGCCAAACAAGTCCACACTGACCCTCCGAAGAGTAACCCACCCAGACCCATTCCACTACCTTATTACTCTACATTACTCCTGACTAATGCACCTAACCTGCACATCCCTGAACACTATGGACAATTTAGTTTGGCCAATTCACTTAACTTGCACATCTTTGGACTGTGGGAGGAAACTTCACACAGACAGTCACCCAAAGCTGGAATCGAACCCAGGTCCCTGGCACTGTGAGGCAGCAGTACTAACCACTGAGCTACCGTGCCACCCAAAAGGTGCTTGTGGATGTGGTGCCAGTCAAGTAGCTGCTTTGCCCTGGATGATGACTTGCTCCTTGAGTGTTATATGTGTAAACTTGTGTAGGTGTGTGAGTGTGCAATGCTGAATTGTGTGAGTGTGTGTGTGTGCATGTGTGCATGTGTGCGTGTGAGTGTGTGTCTGTGTGTGTGTAGGAGTGAGTGTGGGTGTTTGTGTGTGTATGAGTGTGAGTGTATGAGTCTAAGTATGTGAGAGTGTGTGTGTAGGAAAATCTATGTGTGTGTGGAGTGTCATTCAGGTGTGTGTGTGTGTTGTGTGAGTGTGTGACTGTGTGTGTGTGAGTGTTTGTGTGTGTAGGAGCGCGCGTGTGTGTATGTGTGTGAGTGTGTGTGTGTGAGACTGCATTTAAAGTGACGTGCAAAGTGAATGTGAGAAAAAACTTTTTCACATAGCATGTAGTTAGAGTCTGGAAATGTGGTGGGGCAGACTCAACTGAGGCACTCCAGAGGATCATTGGATGATTATTTGGATGGGAATAGTGTGCGAGGGTGTGGGGAATAGATAGGATCTTGGCAGTAGGTAATAATGCTCAACTGAAAAGCCAGTACAGGCACAGTGGGCCGAATGGCCCCCTCCTGTTTCGGAACAACTTTGCGATTGCCCTGCCCTTTTCTCAAAACCACACATTGCACTATCCTCTGCTTGTTACTTGGAGGCTGAGATGTGGAAACATTTGAGCCTATCCCCAGCTGCATGACAAAGTCCACTGGCTATTCAACCCAAGGGTGGTGCATGGAGAGCTGAGCTCCATCTGTCCCCACACCAACGCTCTTTGCCTCCAATGCAAACAGCCAACATGCCTTGTGGGCACTCAGGAGGCTGTGGGTCTTTCAAACTCGGACGCTGTGAGAGATGGACGAGATGTGAGAGGCATTCTGCACACTTGCTTTCATTGATGGGAGTGTTGAGTTATAGGTGTTGGGAGATCTTGCTGCAGCTGTACAAGACGTTGGTGAGGCCACATTTGGAGTACTGTGTGCAGTTCTGGTCACCCTACTGTTGAAAAGATGTTATTAAATTAGAAAGAATGAAGAAAAGATGCATAGGAATACAATCAGAACTGGGAGGTTAGTGTTAGGTTAGGCCGGGACCGTGGAGCATAGCAGACTGAGGGCTGACCATATAGAGGAGAAAGTGATGTCTGCAGATGCTGGATATCAGAGCTGAAAATGTGTTGCTGGAACAGCGCAGCAGGTCAGGCAGCATCCAGGGAACAGGAGAATCGACGTTTCGGGCATAAGCCCTACTTCAGGAATGGGCTGACCATATAGAGGCTTATAAAATAATGAGGGGCATGTGTAAGGTAGATAGTCAACAGCTTTTCCTTATGGCAGGGGGGTCTAAAACTGGAGGGCATGGGTTTAAGGTGAGATGGGAGAGACACAAAAGGATTTAGAGGGGCAATCTTTTCACACAGAGAGTGATGAGTGTCTGGACAAGATTGCCCAAAGGTAGCGGTGGAGGCGACTACAGTTTTATCATTTATGAAATATTTAGGAATGGACGTGGATGGGATAGGTATGGATATGGACCAAACAAAGTCAAATGGGGCTAGTTTAATTGTGAAAACTAGACAGCATGGACAAATTGGGCTGAAGGGCCTGTTTCCCACGCTGGACACCCCTGTGACTGTATGAGATGGCTCAGCAGTTAACAGTGATGTGAAAATACAATTGTGTATTGAGTCGAGACACTGGAAGGGAATCAGCTACAAGTCTCATCTCACTATCTTTCATTTTCCATCGAGGACAGAATGTTGTCTGCCCCTGACTGACTGACCTCTCAGTCCAGCACGGGGACAATGCTTATGCACAGGAATGATTACATTTCCTCCTGCTCAATGCAGTCATGCTAATCAACTGTTAATGTCACCCTGACAAAAGCCTGCTAATGTGCAGACTGCCTCGGGAGTAAGGTTTCAGATCAGATCAAATCTACAGATGGCAGAAGACTCGAGGAATAATGTGGACTCAGCAACTGAAACCCTGGATGAGAATTTCTGCAGCTGTGGGATCTGTGGAGGACACATTTTCAGACAAACCAGAAAATGCTGGAGAAATTCAGCAGGTCTGGCAGCAGAGAAAGAGTTTATGTTTCAAGTTTGGTACAACTCTTCTTTTAGAACTAGACGCAGTTCTCCAGACTCAAAACTTTCAAGTCTGTTTTTCTCTCTCTCTCTCTCCACAGAAGCTGCCTGACCTGCCTCCAGCAGTTTCTCCAGTATTCTCTGTGTTTGACTCAGATTTCCAGCATCCATAATATCCCGTTTTAAATTAGAGGGAACCTTGTTCACCTGAAACTATCCATAACTTTTCAAATTCAGCCAATTACAGACAATGCCAAATGGTGGGGAAGGGGAGCAGGGATGAAGAGGGTCTGTCTTATTCACATGCTGCTATCTTAATGTTCTGCATCAAAGAATTCCTCAATCTCTCACTCTGCTCACACGATGATGTCAAATTTACACCTTCCCCTTTGTTTTAAAGTGGTTGTTTCCATTTCCTTCCCTAGATACTGTCTAATCCATTGACTATTTGGAGTTTTATTTTGTTTCGAATACTCGAATACTCAGGATTAGGTAAATTTTAAAATTCAGAGTCACTACATGCAACATCCCTCCCTATCTCTATAACCCCCTCCAGACCCACTCCCCTCCCTATTTCTGTAAACCCCTCCAGACCCACTCCCCTTCCCTATCTCTGTAATCCCCTTCAGGCCCACACCCTTCCCTATCTCTGTAATCCCCTTCAGGCCCACTCCCCTCCCTATCTCTGTAATCCCCTCCAGACCCACTCCCCTTCCCTATCTCTGTAATCCCCTTCAGGCCCACACCCCTCCCTAGCTTGACATTTACCTCCTGAGCATCTTGATTTGAGTTATTCCATCGTTGGTGTCCATGCTTTCAACTGCCTTGACCGTAAATGTTATGATTTGCTCTGGAAAACTCTTCAATCCTGTCATGTTTTCCTCATATTTGCCTTCATTTGTCAGTGCATCGAGATTAGGAGTTGGGACGTCAGTTGTGCAGGACATTGATTGGTGAGGCCATTTTTGGAATGCCTGTGTACAATTCCGGTCACCCTGCTATAGGAAGGATGTTATTAAACTGGAAAGGGCGCAGAAATGATTCATTACACACTGTGTGTAAACAGGCCATTAAGCCCAAGAACCCAGCCAGACCCATTCCCCCGACCCTATTACTCTACATTTGCCTCTGACTAATGCGCTTAACCTACACATACCTGAACACTCTTGGGCAATTTACAAGGATGTTACCAGGACTGGAGGGTTTGAGCAATAAGGTAAAAACAAGCACTGCCCAGATGCTGGAAACCAGAGTCTAGATTAGAGTGGTGCTGGAAAAGCACAGGTCAGGCAGCATCCAAGGAGCAGGAAAAATCGACATTACGGGCAAAAGCCCTTCACCAGGAATAGAGCAATAAGGAGAGGCCGGATGAGCTGGGATTTCTTTCCCTGGAGCATAGAAGGTTGAGGAAGTTCATAAAATCTTGAGGGGAATAGACAAGGTGGATAGCAAAGGTCTTTTCCCTCGGGCAGAGGGATTAAAAACTAGAGGGCATAGGTTTATGGTGACAGGATAAACTTTAAAGAGGAATATTTAAATGTGGAATGAATTGCCAGAGGAAGTGGTAGATGCAGGTACAGTTACAACATTTAAAAGACATTTGGACAGGTAGATGATTAGGAAAGGATTACAGTGATATAGGCCAAGTATGAACAAATAGGATTAGTTTAGTCTGGGAAATCTGGTCATCATGGATTGATTCAGACTGAGAGATCTACTTGCGCGGTATGACTATTTTAAATCTGCAAATCTTAACATCTTCCAGAAATTATCTACTTCACTTTTGAAGTTTATTGTTGGGTCCCCTTTTTGACTCCCTCAGTACTGCATCAGGTGCTGAGGTCTCGAGGATGGGACTTGAATCCATGATTTCTTTGAGGATAAATGTACCAACGAAATGATAAAGAGCAGCGTCACACTCCCCACTGGGATTACCTCAATATATAGTTTTATTTCATTTTTTATTTACAAATATCATACACGTTTTGGAATCTCGACAGAGTCACAATGAACGAGAGGCAGGATTCCGTACACAGGGAATATTTCCCACCACAAAGCAGCAGAATTGTCTCTCTGATAAACATCACCGTGGAATCCTCAGCTTTCATATAGTTTTAACTGACAGGCCACAATTTCTGGGCCCACATTGTCCAATTGTGTGATCCTTCCCCTCAATTGTCCAGGAGCAGCAGAAGGGGCATAGGATCCATGATTGTATGATCCTTGTAACCCTCAGAAAGGTCAATGCCTCTCTCCTTTCCCCTCTCAAATCCTTGCCAAATGACAAAAGATACTTCTTTTAAATGATCCTGATATGATTTAAGTGCTTTTATAATGTTCTGGTTACTCTCTGATCAAACGGGGCACGTACGTTAGAACTCAGACATATCGTACAGTGCTGTCTTTACTGCCTATCCTGATAACTGGTGCAGGATCAGGGTCATGAGGCTGGGCTGTGCAGTGGTTCTGCTACTGCGTCCAGGTACCAGGTAAAGGAGAGTCCAGCTCACAATGTGGCAGATTGAGAATTTAAATCTGGGATATGTAAAAAACATAAGGGCGTTATGACTAATTTATGATGGCTTTCAGGAAGACTGACCGTCAAACTGCTCGATTTAAAAACTCAGCGTGTCAGAAAGGATGCTTGCTTATCGGAAAGGTTTGTGCGAGCACGTGACTCCTGGTCTGGGCCTACACATGACTCCAGGTCTGGGCCTACACATGACTCCAGGTCTGGGCCTACAAGTGACTCCACGTCTGGGCCTACACGTGATTCCAAGTCTGCGCCTACACGTGACTCCAGGTCTGGGCCTACATGTGACTCCAGGTCTGGGCCTACATGTGACTCCAGGTCTGGGCCTACACGTGACTCCTGACCTGGGTTTACTCATGACTCGTGGTCTGGGCCTACTCATAACTCCAGACACCGCACCAAGCTGAGCTGCAGCCCTTCATGGAATGGGGGAACCAAAGAAAAGGACACGAGCAAGCTCACAGCGCCCTGTTGGCCCCCAGCGGTCCCTGTTATATCATTGAGATATTATCCATAGAGCAGCTGCATTTCTCAACGATCATGTTGGGGAACTCAGCCACTTCGATCTCTGTGTAGTCTCCTTTCTTCACCAGGTACATCACAGGCAGCGAGGCACTCTCCTCCACTGCACAGCTCCTCTCTCCGTAGTCGAAGGGCCACTGTGGCTGCTTGCAGCCCCCCACACAGTGGAAGGCCTGGTAACCAGGGGGCTCGATGATCCAGTACTGGGTCCAGGTCAGCTCCCTGAAGTTGATGAAGTATTCCTGCCTACAGCAGGATCCACTCCTTCGGGCCCGGCCTCCACCACAGTCCCCAGCAGCTCTACAAAGAAAAGGACAAGAGCGGGTTTGTTAAAAAAACGTCAGTAATTTTACAACAGGGTGACTTAAACAGTGATGTCACGTTTAGTGGCAGTTCATGGAAAGAACATTAGTTGTGTGTGTGTTGACACTTATTTTCATATCGCATCTCATTGAATGGCAGAGTAGACTCAATGGGCTGAATGACCTGATCCCACAACTTATGAATTAATTATGGGATGTGGACATTCCCTGCAAAGCCACTATTTAATGCCCATTTCCAATTGCACTTTAAGATTGCTCGGAGGCCAGATCAAAGCTGACATTTGTTAAGTCTAGACAAGGGGTAAAGGGGGACAAGTTTCCTTTCCTGAAGGTTATTCCCCGAATGGGGTTAGGCCTTATGACCATTCCCACGGATTTGAGCACACCGTTTCTGAATTGCCAGTCACTGATGTCACAATGACACTGCTCCAACACACAACGGAAAGCAAAATGGTTCTCCCTCCCAGCACAACACACCACACAAATACCTGCACTGACTGCTCCCTGTGAATACTGGCAAGGAAATTATTCCAACCAGTGCTATTCAACATCCTTTCCCCTAAAGTCCCTGACTCCCATCCCTCAGTTTCTGATTCCTCTGCCCCTTATTCTGTGTCTCTTACCCCCTGCCCCTCCATCTAGCCCTCTCACTCTCCACCCCTGCAGAGTTGCAGCCAACAGTGTAACGTACTTGACGAGGATGTAACTAGGAGTTCCTGGATTTAGTCTGAGCCAAATCTGCTATGGGAGAAAGCACACAGTGAAATCCAGGTCAGCGTGACATTTTGGGCCCTTTCTGAGCAAAGAGTCTTTCAACTCTATACCCTGTCAGACTCCCCTATGCTGCTGTTCTCAACGCATGTGTGAAACACAAATATGCTCAGAGCTTGTACACTATTATCTGCACACTTTATAATCATAGACACCAGCAGTAATCACACACTTATACCTATACATTAATATTAACCTGTACTTTCGCATTAACATTGTTATCCAAACTTGACTTGTTGACTAGTCTCTGTTTACTAGGATTTACACAAACACTCAGAGATTACAAATTTAAAAATCACACAACACCACATTATAGTCCAACGGGTTTATTCGGAAGCACTAGCTTTCGGAGCGCTGCTCCTTCATCAGGTGGTCCTAAAGCTAGTGCTTCCAAATAAACCTGTTGGGACTATCAACGTGGAGTTGTGTGATTTTTAACTTTGTACACCCCAGTCCAACACCAGCACTTCCAAATCATGACTCAGGAACAGTAGTAGGCCATTCAGCCCATCGAGTCTGCTCCACCACTCACTGAGATCATTAAATTATATAATCCCCACTTTGAGACCATACCAACCGCCTGAAGAGCATCCCACCCAGACCCACCCCATGGCAAAGCTGGCAATTCTGAACTCCACTTGGTCCCCATTACCCTGATTCCTTACTGTTTAAAATACCATCTCAGCCTTGAATATCCTCAATGACCCGACCTCTCGAGCCCTCAGCAGTAAAGAATTCCACAGATTCACTGCCCTCCAAGAAAAGAAATTCCTCCTCCTCTCCCTTATTCTGAGATAATGCCCTCTGGTCCCAGCCTTTTTGACATGGAGAAGCAACCTTTCCATATCCCCCCTGTCAGTTCTTCTAAGAATCTAATTCATTTCAATTAGGCCAACTCTCCCTCTCATACATTCCAATGAATATTCAGCCACAAGACAGTCCCTCCATATCTAACAGCCTTTCTCTGGACTGCCTCAATGCCAGCATTTCATTCATTAGATAAGGACCTTCATGGTATTCCAGCTGTGGTCTGGTATAGATTTAGCAAGACCTCCCTGCTCTTATACTCCATTCCCTTTGAAATCAAGGCCAACATTCCATTTGCCAATCCTCCCGGACTGACCTGGAGCCTGCAGGAATTACAAACTAAGAAAACTCACAGATAGTCACCTGGGGCTTGAATTGAACCCAGGTTCCCAGAGCTGGGGGGCAGCAGTGCTAACCACTGAGCCACCGGGCCACTCATGCTGACAGGAAACAAAGAGTGAAAGTGACCCCACTCGGGAGATGTGAATTGATCGCGTTTCCAATTGGTCGTTGGGGATATGGAGAGGGCGCCAACCCATGGTAGGAGGTCATGTGATGACTCCAAAATTGGTTGCGCAGTGGAGAGTAATGAAGGTTACCTCAGAGTGCAACATTACCTTGATCAGATGGGCCAAGGACTGACAGCTGGAGTTTAATTTAGACAAATGTGAGGAGCTGCATTTTGGAAAGGCAAATCAGGACAAGGTTAAGTGTGAGCTCCTAGGCAGTGCTGCTCGACACAGAGATCTTGTTCTGCGTCAATGTTCCCTCCCTCAAATTGGAGTTGCAAGTAGACAGGCGAAAAAGGTTTGGTACACTTATTGGTCTGTTCATTGAGTACAGGAGTTGGCAGGTCATGTGGTGGCTATATGGGGCATTGGTTAAGCTACTTTTGGAGTACTGTGCTCAATTCTGGTCTCCCTGCTATAGGAAGGATGTTGTGAAACGTGACTGGGTTCAGAAAGGACTTACAAGGTTGTTGCCAGGGTTGGAGAATTTGAGCTACAGGGAGAGGCTGAACAGGCTGGGGCTGTTTTCCCTGGAGCGTCGGAGGCTGAGGGGTGACCTTATAGAGGTTTATAAAATCATGAGGGGCCATGGACAGGGTTATTAGAGAAGATTCTTTCTCTGGGATGGGGAGTCCAAAACTAGAGGGCATAGGTTTAGGATTAGAGGTGAAAGATTTTAAAGGGGAAACTTTTTCAAGTAGAGAGCAGCGTGTGTATGAAAATGAGCTGCCAGAGGAAGTGCTGGAGGCTGGTACAATTGCAACATTTAAAAGGCATCTGGATGGGTATATGAATAGGAAGGGTTTGGAGGGATATGGGCCAAGTGTAGGCATATGGGACTAAATTAATTTAGAAGATCTGGTCGGCAGGAAGGAATTGAATGGAGAGTCTGTTTCTGTGCTGTATAACTCCATAAGTCTATAATCCATGCGATAACCCCACAGAGCTTTATGCTGTGATCTTGGATGAGGTGAACTCGGTGGAGGGAGCCTTACCCATACTCGCTGAAGTTGAGGGTGTAGAGGACAAGCTCAGGCTTTCGCAGGTCCTGGTCGGCTGGCCCCTGGGAGGTGAAGGAGACGAACCTGGCCAGCTCAGCCGCATGCCTTCCTGGTCGCTCGGCTTCTATCCAGACCTCTAGGTACATCACCTTCTCCCCAGTGTTCTGCCAGTAGTGTACGGCCTGGGTGACGTCGAACATTTTCCAGCCAGAGTCGAGAATGGGGACCAGCCTGTCACGGGGGTGGGGGAGAGGACAGTGTTACTGCATTACATTCACACTTAGAAGCCAGCACTTCAATCCAACATAAATCTGCAGGAATGGCACTTCCGGGAGCCTTTTGTCCATCTCCAAAATATGGTCTTCATGGAGATATCGGACGTGGTTGCATAGAAGTTACAGCCAAAAGTATGCTATTCACTGATTCTTTCAAATGTGAATGAGATAAGATTCCTTCCCAGATTATAATATTTTTTAGGAACCAGTGCATATATAATTTGAACATTGAACGTGTATAATGTTTAGAGGGCTTGGGAAGTACTTGTGACCTTGGGCACATTTCTCCTATCTCCTCACTACTGGGAGATTTCCTCACCTCATGTCTGGCTCAGTTCTAGATTACCTGATAAATGAGATTAATCACTGTGTCTCATCAACAATTCCATTATTGTTGGATGGAGTGAATATCAGAGTGATAAAAGGAGATCTGGATGGACTGTGGTCCTTTTTCTGCCTGCTTCTTTCCACAATCCACACCAGCAGAGGGTGGCTCAGTGGTCAGCACTGCTGCCTCATAGGGACAGGGACCTGGGTTCAATTCCACCCTCAGTCTGTATGGAGTTTGCACATTCTCCCCATGACTGTGTGGATTTCCTCCCATGGTCCAAAGATGTGCAGGTTAGGTGGATTGGCCATGCTAAATTTCCCATAATGCCCAGGGACGTACAGCTAGGTGGATTAGCCATGGGGAATGCAGGGTTGGAGGGGGTAGTGGGTAAGATGCTCTTTGGAGGGTTAGTATGGACTTGATAGGCCAAATGGCCTGGTTCCACATTCTAGGGATTTAGAGGGCACCACTCTCAGTCTGCCCTTCAATGGCTCCTTCGAGGGATAGGAAGTGATATCCAAGTGTGACAGAGCAGACAGGTAGGAGGGAAAGACAGGAAATGAGTGTTGTTTTTACCTGGAGTCTACGAGTGAGGTCCTGTTGCTGCCATCCGACAGAATCCTGACCCAGTGCACGCTGACCCTGGCGTTGTTGACCGGCCGACTGTGCCTCCTGGGGGGCAGATCTTCCTTGTGAACGCCTTTCTTGAAGAGCTTGAGCTCTGCCATGGTCACCTCGCTGTTCTCAGGGATCAGCCCCTTCATATCAAAGACCAGGGTCTGCCTGGCAGGGTCTGAATAGAGTATGTCTCCTCTTGTATCTGGACAGGCAAAGAGCATAGCAACATGAAACAAGGCAATATCAAAACAGGTCATTCAGCCCCCTCACGCTCGTTCTGCCATCCCCATCAAATCCCAACACGTGACTGATCTGAATCTTTCGTGAATCATAGAATCCCAATAATGTGGAACCAGGTCCACACTGACCCTCTGAAGAGCATCCCACCCAGACCCACTCCCCTACCTTATATTTCCCATGATTAACCCACATATCCCAGAACATTATAGGGAATTTAGCACAGCCAATACACCTGACCTGCACATCCTTGGATTGTGGAAGGAAATCAGAGCACTCGGAGGAAACCCACATAGACACAGGGAGAATGTGCAAACTCCACACAGACAGTCACCCGAGGCTGGAATCGAACCCGGGTCCCTGGTGCTGTGAGGCAGCAGTGCTAACCACTGAGCCACCGTGCTAGCCCTTCTCCACAGCCTTCATCCCTTGTTTATAATGGGGTGGTACAGTTTGAAAAGTGGGTGAGGAACAGAGTGACCTGGGGTTGAGACCATTTTCACTAACCACTGAAGGAGGCAGGACGAGCGGAGTAGGCAGTACAAAGACAAAAGAAGATAGGATTTCGAGTGGCACAGTGGCTCAGCGGTCAGCACTGCTACCTCACAGCGCCAGGGACCTGGGTTCGATTCCACACTCGAGTGTTTGTGTGGAGTTTGCACATTCTCTCTGTGTTTGTGTGGGTTTCCTTCCACAGTCCAAAGATGTACAGGTTAGATGGATTGACCGTGGGAAATATGGGGTTACAAGGACAGGATGGGGAGCTGGGTGCAGTCGGAATGCTCTTCAGAGGGTTGGTGCAGACTTAATGGCCTCTTTCCATACTGTAGGGATTCTGTGATTCATGGTTTTATTAACAGAGGCACAGACTATAAAAGCAACTCAAAGCTGGAGCAGTATATCACAGGTTGATTTACAACTGGAATCCCAACTGGGAAAGATTTACAGAGGGTCCAGAAAGGATTTATAGAATGATAGCATCGAGGGATTTTAGTTGTGTTGAGAATCTGAGTTTGCTCTTCACAAAGCAGTGACGGTTGGATACAGAGACTTATTAAAATACACCAAAGATTCCCAGTCAGTGCCTACTAAACTAACTCAGAACCACTTCCAGGGCAGCAGATAGATGGGGGCACCACCATCTGCAAGTTCCCCTCCAAGGGCACTCACCATCCTAACTTGGGAATATATCGGCATTCCTTCGTGTCACTGAAATCCTGGAATTCCCTCCCTAACAACATGATTTTAAGGTGAGAGGGGGAAGATTTAAGAAGGACCTGAGGGGCAACATCTTCACACAGAGAGTGGTGCATGTATGGAATGGGCTGCCAGAGGAAGTGGCTGAGGCAGCTACAATAGCAACATTTAAGAACATTTGGATAGGTACATGGATGGGGAAGGTTTAGAGGGATATGGACCAAACACAGACAATTGGAACTAGCTGAGTTGTCATGGACAGCATGGACCAGTGTGGGCCGAAGGGCCTGTTTCCACACTGTATTACTCTGTGACTCTATTATGGGTCTACCTACAGCACATGGAGTGGAGCAGTTTAAGAGTACAGCTCACCATCACCTTCTCATAGGGCAATTAGGGATGGGTAATAAACGCTGGCCCAGCCAGTGACACCCACATCTCATGAATGAATTAAAAAAAGAGCATTTTCTTATTCAGCAAATTCGTATGATTGGGATTGCAAGTGGAGGAAGCAAATTGAATGACAACTTTCAATGGTGAATCAGATTGAGGAGTACCAAAGGGGAATGGGACAAATTGGATATTTCTTCTCAAGAGCCTACACAGGCTTTTAATGGGCCCATGGATCTCCTTCTGTTACATGGAGAAAGAGACAGGCAGGCCATAATCTTGTTTCTGGCTTTTATTGTTCCAGCCTCCTGTCCTGAAGACTTCATCATGTTAAAATCTGGGTGTTCACTGTGCATTCCCAGACAGTGCTGAAGCCTTTGTAATGCGGTCAGTCTGTGTGAATCACTAACAATTTGCAGCTATCATTGTAAAGCCTTTTCAGACAAGGTTGAGGCTGGGCGTGTGGGACACGTTTATTAGTAACTGATTAGATTTACACATGGCAACAACAACAACAACTGACAAGAAAATAAACTCTGTGAAGCCTAGACTGAGTGTTCTGAAGTGAGCTGGGGTGGGATAGCAGGAGATTACTACACAGATTCCCAGTCCCACATGAATCAACTCTCTCTTCACCAGAGGACATGATGTGGAGGTACTGGTGTTGGACTGGGATGAACCAGACTTTTAACTTTCACCAGTGGAGGCTTCATTCAGTTGACAAATTTTCTGGGCAATTTGATCAGAATGCAATAAAAATGAAACCTTGTTGTTAGGTACAGCCTAGAATTACCCGAAGCAGCAGAAAGATGGGGCTAAATGCATTTTAACATTCAAGTGTGAACCTGTTACTGCAACTAGGAGAAAGTGAGGACTGCAGATGCTGGAGATCAGTGTTGACAGTGTGTTGCTGGAAAAGCACAGCGGGTCAAGCATCATCCGAGGAGCAGGAGAATCAACGTTTCGGGCAAAAGCCCTTACTCCTGATGAAGGGCTCTGGCCCGAAACGTCGATTCTCCTGCTCCTCGGATGCTGCCTGACCTGCTGTGCTTTTCCAGCACCACACTCTCAACACTGTTACTGCAAGTGACAATTTAAATCAACTCAGGACATTGACAACCTGGGGAAAAAATTGCTCTTAAAGGTTACAAGATCAGCTATCTCAGCTGGGGAGCTGTGCTACACTAAAGAACAGGGTGAAATTGAGCACCCTCAGTTCTGTACTGCTCAGCTTCTCAACCTAAGGTTGCAAACTTTCAGCATACACTTCCCTCTCCAAGAGTGCACACATTAACTCTGGTCAGGGATTTCAAATCCCTAAAGGTGCAATACAGACGGAGTGCTACACATATCGGGAGATGCGGTCTTTCAGATGAGCTTTGCCTGATTAGGTGGATGTAGAAAATTCTTAGAAAGACTCTCCTTTGTCTGTCCAACTACTCTTCTCTCTCCCTGGGCTCCTTCCTCACCTATCGTTTTCCCTCACCCTACCTAACTTGACTTTTTCCTCGCTATTATCAACTCTGAGGAAGGGTCACCAGACCCGAAACCTTCACCCTTGACCTCTCTCCACAGATGCTGCCAGACCTGCTGAGCTTTTCCAGCAACTTTTTTTTTGTTTTAAGGCTCTCCCCGGTATTCCTTCGCAATACGTTTAATTTTTGGCATTTCTCCCAGCCCTGAGTCAAATTGCTATTGGCCTGGGATCTTGCTGTGCACAGACCTGCTGCTGCGTTTCCTGCAACTTCTTAAGGGAGGGGTGGGGGAATAAAAATAATCAGGCGTTGTCATTTGCAAAGCTGAGTCAACCCTCCCTTCACCAGTGGGCCCCTACTGGATAAAGGGACGATGGCAGAGGCAGGGTATAGCATACAAGTAATTAGAGACAATTTACCGGAATTTCCTGGCACCCCCCGTAAGATGCCAGCCAAACTGGGCAGGGCTCTGCGCTTCCTCTCCTTGTCCTTGTACAGTTTCAGCATGGAGATGTATTTGTTCCTGACATGGGCCGGCACCACAGTGTTCTCCAGGTCTCTCTTCATGAGGCGTGGAGCCTCGGTCAGTCCCAGTTTCCTGAGCATGGCAGCTTTGACCTCCTCGACATGTTGGTGATGTTGGTTCCCATCAGCTAGCACTGGCCACAGGACACAGCCAAGCAACATTCCGAAGGATAACATTGTCCAGCCTTTGACCATCCTATTCAAACTGAGCAGGACTGTCCTTTAAGCACTGTAGAGAGAGAGAGAGAGAGTGCGGACTTCCCCCCACCTCAGCCTAATCTGGCACAGCTCCTGAGATGCACAGACTCAGTGTTGGATTTGGACACTGACTGACTGAGCGAGAGCAGGGTGCGCTGGCCTTTAAAGGGCGGGTGCTCTCTAGTCTAGACAGCAGTGGATACACAAAAACTGAAAGGAGACTCTGGGACATCAAAGAGCCAGGAGACTTAACATCGCAACACTGCCCACTTAAAACCCAATGATTGACAGTTCTCACCTTCTCTGTGAAGATCCTTCAGTATTAACTTAATCACATGCCTCTGTTCAAATTTTCACTGAAGAAGATTAACCAGGCTGAATTCTCAAACAGATTTATTTTTAAAATGCCCCCCGATGTTTTTTTAAAGCTTTTTCTTTAAAAATAAGCAATCATTCTCCATTAAGGTGACTTTTTTTTTCCCCTTCTCTTATCAAAGAGAGTGTGGAATGAGCTGCCAGAGGAAGTGGTGGAGGCTGGTACAATTACAGCATTTAAAAGGCATCTGGGTGGGTATATGAATAGGAAGGGTTCAGAGGGATATGGGCCAAGTGCTGGACTAGATTAGGTTGGGATATCTGGTCAGCATGGACGAGTTGGACCCAAGGGTCTGTTTCCATGCTGACGTCTCTATGACTCAAAGTGATGCAAGAGTAAAACATTGATGCCATCTGAAAGGAAACTAAAACTCAAGGCTACTGGATGGTCATTGATCTGAATGATTCCATCCATTTCTCCCTCCTCAGATGCTGCCTGACCTGCTGAGTACTGCCAGCTATTTTTCAGATTTTAGCTGTGGGGCGAGGAGGTGGTAAAGGACGCTCTTTACTGACTTGTGGACTCGCCTAGGTTGTGTCGCTGGTAGGCCGTGTGTCAAACCAACAACAACCCACATTAATATAGCATCTCTAACATGGTGAATCATCACTCCCCCAAGGCCCTTAACAAGAGTGTAAATCAGACAAAACAAAATTGCATCACCTAACGATGATGCAATTAGGAGGCAAGCAACCAAAAGCTAAATTTTGAGGTTAGCATCTTACTGGAGGACAGAGGTGTAGAAAGTTGGTGAGCTGTAGGGAGGGAACTCCAGAGGTCAGGGCCTGGACGACTGAAGACCCCCTCAAACTGAAGGGTCAAAATTGGAGGATGCTCAAGAGGCCAGAACTGGAGGAGCACCAATAGTTTGGAGGTTGGAGGTGATGGAGGCAATGTGGGTTTGGGATGGGGATGTGGGCTGGCAGACATTACAAGGATAAGGAGGATTGAGGCGACAAAGGGACTTGAGGACACGAGTCAGAATTTTAAAACGGAGACGTTGCCAGACCAGGAGCTAGAGTAGGCCAGCGGACACAAAGGTGATGGAAGACCATGGACTTGGCACTCAGTTGGGATTGGGAATTTCAAATACCCCTGAGGCCTGAGTAAAAAGGTCACAAGAATCTCCGCTGACCAGATGGGACTGACTGGAAAGGCAGGAGAATGTGAAGTGGCAGCGCCAACATTGATGGAGCCAGCCCCCACCCAACTAATCCTCAATTTGGGCAGGAGTGGGGTGGCAACACAGTTTGCCCTTGTGACTACAATCCATCTGTCCCCTTCTGGAAGGTGAGTCACCAGGTCAGGTTCACAGTGACAAACCTTGAAATTAGCAACGAACAAGACTCCAATACAATTATTATTCAGGAAGCTCTGTTGCAAATGGAAACAAATCCTAGCTGCAGGGTTACAAGAAAAAAGGCCTCTAGTTTAATTCAAAATTAATCATGTCAGGACCAGCTATACGGCTTCTCAATGGATGCTCAGTCAATAAACAAACATGTGGAGGTGCCGACGTTGGACTGAGGTGGACAAGGTCAAAATCGCACAACTTCAGGTTATAGTCCAACAAGTTTGCTTGGAGGTACAACCTTTCGGAGCACTGCTCCTTTGTCAGGTAGCTAGTGGGGCAGGATCGTAGGACACAGAATTTATAATCAAAGTGTCATAGACAAAGACAAAGAGAAAAAGACACAAGAGGGCAACATGAACAAGGATGGCCAAAGGGCCTGTTTCCATGCTGTAAGCCTCTATGACTCTCATATATGTGTTTTTACTGAAGGAATTAAGGGAGAGGGTGACAGTGTGGATGGGTGCAGTTGAGATGGAAGATCAAGCATTAAGTTACTGAGGGGCCGAATGGTTCAATAATGTTCTTATGCACTTGTTCCTTTTACTCCGAACAAATTTTTTTAAAGAAAGTAACCAAGCACCTGACTTGAATAATACAAAATCTGCAAGAAAATTTGACTTCTTGTGTTCTTGACAGGAATAAGCAGAGTGAGTGCTATCAGCTCACTCTTACCCTGCGGTCAGCTATGTAGTTGGTTGCTATCTAAATCCAGGCAATTCTAATCACTTATAGAATGTAAATTTCACTATTTATGAAGGTCAGACTGTCATGTTGTGCAGTGACGGAAATATATCAGATAATGAATATAGGCAAATTATCTACTGCAGGCAGTGGATGAGAAATGTATGAGTACAAGGCACTGGCACGATTGGAAAAGAGACTTTAGAAACGTACACCTGAGAATGAGGAATAACAACATTGCACACCTAATTTTAATCATTCCGCCAATCACAATGGTGCCTGGCTCCTAATTCCCTCCCCAAACCCATCCATCTCTCAGTCAATATGCTCCTTAAAACTTACCTCTATGACCAATCTTTCTATCGTATCTCCTTATGTACATCACTATATAGGCTGCCACACCTGTCATTAGGTGCAAATAAATGCTTCTAGTTTAAATTAGTTTATAAATTTAAGCATAAGTTTACAGGGCAGCTAGGTAGAGGATAGATATTTGTCTACAGTATCAGTTGAGGAATTCCAGTTGCCAGGGACCCAAATTCGATTCGAGTGTCGGGCGACTGTCTGTGTGGAGTTTGTATATTCTCACCATGTCTGTGTGGGTTTCCTCTCAGAGTCCAAAGACTCCAGGTTAGGGTGGTTTGGCCATGCTAAATTATTCATAGTGTCCAGGGACTTGCCATTGGGTGGGTTAGCCATGGGGAGTGCAGGGTGGGTCTGGATGGGATGCTCTTCCGAGGGTCAGTGTGAACTCGATGGGCCAAACAGCCTGTTTCCACATTGTAGGGATTCTGAGAGTCTATGAATTGGGAGACCCGCAAATGATGCCACTTGTGGTGGAATAGAATAAATAGTGTGACATGTTTACATGGATATTTTCAATTATAATGGGGATGCTAATTGAGGGCTCCAAGTTGGCCAGCAAATCAAGGCAGAGCATTCCTGCTCTCCTTTAATTAATCCTTTGGGAATGCTTGTGTCTACCTCAGGGATTGGTGGAGCCAAGGTGTAGCATTTCATAAATGGGAACAGCTTATCTGAGAGTCCGGCACTCCCTCAGGACTGAATGGACACTGCTGGCATGTCTCTTTGGTGTGGGACCTAGATCTACGGCCCTCTTACATTTTGGTGATACTCACTGAGACAAGGGTTGATTGAGTCATAATTCCTCGCTGTTGGGGTACAATTTCACAGACAAAACAGCATGCAAATTTATTCAGCACTTGGCAGCGGGTAAACCAGGTTAAGGAGCTAAATTAGATGGCTTATTCAACTGGTGGATAATCGGTATACAATTTTCAGCTAGGATGTGGGTGAGGAGTAGCCAAAACTTTCACTGTCTAGGTTTAGTCAGTGGGTTAGCAGCTGAATCTCAGTTAGAATAAACCAAACGAGAGCAGAATTAGGCCATTCGGCCCCTCGAGCCTGCTCTGCCTTTTAATAAGATCATGCTTGTGCACATTCCTGCTCGCTCTCAATAACCCTCAATTCCCTGGCCTGACAAGATAAATGTGAGGTGCTGCATTCTGGGAAAGCAAATCTTAGCAGGACTTATACACTTAATGGTAAGGTCCGAAGGAGTGCTGCTGAACAAAGAGACCTTGGAGTGCAGGTTCATAGCTCCTTGAAAGTGGAGTCACAGGTAGATAGGATAGTGAAGGCAGCGTTTGGTATGCTTTCCTTTATTGGTCAGAGTATTGAGTACAGGAGTTGGGAGGTCATGTTGCAACATTGGTTAGATGGTTCCTGAAGAAAGGCTTATGCCCGAAACGTCGATTCTCCTGTTCCCTGGATGCTGCCTGACCTGCTGCGCTTTTCCAGTAACACATTTTCAACATTGGTTAGGCCACTGTTGAAATATTGCGTGCAATTCCAGACTCCTTCCTATCGGAAAGACGTTGTGAAACTTGACCGGGTTCAGAAAAGATTTACAAGGATGTTGCCAGGGTTGGGGGATTTGAGCTATAGGGAGAGATTGAATAAGCTAGGGCTGTTTTTCCTGGACCGTTGGAGGCTGTGGGATGACCTTATAGAAGTTTATAAAATTATGAGGGGAATGGATAGGATAAATACATAAAGTCTCTTCCCTAGAGAACATAGGTTTAGGGTGAGAGGGGAAAGATATAAAAGAAACCTAAGGGGCAACTTTTTCACGCAGAGGGTGGTACGTGTATGGAATGAGTTGCCAGAGGAAGTGGTGGAGGCTGGTACAATTGCAACATATAAAAGGCATTTGGATGGGTATATGAATAGGAAGGGTTAGGAGGGATATGGGCCAGGTGCTGGCAGGTGGGACTAGATTGGGTTGGGATATCTGGTCGGCATGGACGGGTTGGACCGAAAGGTCTGTTTTCGTGCTGTACATCTCTATGACTCTATGATAATCAACCCCCCCTCTGGCTTTAAGGTGTTCAATAACCCCACCAACCTCCCAGGCAAAGAGCTACAACGAGACGGCATGGTGGCTCAGTGGTTAGCACCGCTGCCTCACAGTGCCAGGGCCCCGGGTTCGATTCCAGCCTCGGGTCACCATCTGTGTGGTGTTTGTATGTTCTCCCCGCATCTGCATGTGTTTCCTCAGGGTGTTCTGATTTCCTCCCACAAGCCAAAGATGTGCAGGTTAGGTCAATTGGCCATGCTAAATTGCCGATAGGGGTGTGTAGGTTAGGTGCATTGGTCAGGGGAAAATATATAGGGTAAGGGAATGAGTCTGGATGGGCTACTCCCTGGAGGGTCGGAGTGGACTTGTTGGGCCGAAGGGCCTGTTCCCGTATTGTAGGGATTCCAATTCTAAATGTTGCGCAACCATCCGATGGAAAGAATTTCATGTCCTCCTGGTGCTGAAAGGGTGCCCCCTGGTTCAGGACTGACCCACAAGAGGGAACATCCTTTCCACATCCACCTGGTCAGGAACACTCAGGACCTTCTATTAAATCATCCCGCACTCTTCTAAACTCCACAGCAAACAAGTCCACCCTGTCCAAACTCCACAGTGGCTCAATGGTTAGCACTGCTGCCTCACAGCACCAGGGACCCAGGTTCGATTCCCGCCTCGGGCGACTGTGTGGAGTTTTTACTTTCTCCCAGTGTCTGCATCGGTTTCCTCCTCCAATCCAAAGATGTGCGGGTTAAGTGGTTTGGCCAAGCTAAGTTGCCCATAGTGTCCAGAGATGTGCAGGTTAGGTGGATTGGCCATGGGAAATGCAGGGTTTCAGGAATGTGCAGGTTAGGTGGATTGACTATGGGAAAGGCAGGGTTACAGATTGGGTAGGATGCTCTTTGGAGGGTCATACAGTACAGACTTGTCTATGCTGACCAGATATCCTATCTAAATCTTGTCGCATTGGCCCATATCCCTCTAAACCCTTCCTATTCAGATACCTTTTAAATGTTGTAATTGTCAACAGCTCATCAAACAGTAATTTCCGCTCTTAGAATTCGAGGAGATCAGCTCCAACACTGAAAATACCTCAGAAAAGGAGCAGCTCTTACAACCACAGCTTTTTCCCGTCTTCCATCTTGGATTACCCAGATGGCCTGTTTCCACTTTGTACGGATTCTATGATTCAATCATTCCTCATAAAACTCATTCCAGCTATCAATCTGGTAAGCCTTTTCTGAACCACCGAAAACGTGTTGCTGGAAAAGCGCAGCAGGTCAGGCAGCATCCAAGGAACAGGAGAATCGACGTTTCGGGCATAAGCCCTTCTTCAGGAAGGGCTGAAGAAGGGCTTATGCCCGAAACGTCTACTTTCTCCTTTTCTGAACCACCTCCTTAAATAATGTATACATTATATGAGATGTATTGGCCTGTATAACTGGGGCACATTATTACGAGAGGAGTTGAATGAATAATGAACGATAACATTTGATCTGCTTTCTTGATTGTGTGATTCCTTGATTAGAAAGAAGTACTTTCAGTTAATAAGCGGAAGGAAATGGGGCGGGGAGGTGAGGGCAGGAAAAGTAAATGACGTTTTTTGTCAGTGGGCACACTTTGATTTCTTAAACCTGAGATCTACTGAGATGAGGCCAACTTGCCTCCCAAAGCCATGTTTATTCATGAATGCATTTGTACTTCTTAAGTCCCCCGTGTGGTGCTCTCTTGATTTGAGAAAGGTGTTGAGGGGGAAGCTGGCTGCTTCTTGGTGGGGAAGGAGTCACACCTGACACCTTCGGCCTTCCAGCGGTGAGGTCAAACCCTCAGCTTCCTCCGTATCTATTAAAGATGCGGAGCGCCCACCCCCTTCAAACAGGCAACCTACAGAGGAAAGTGTTTGTGCAAATCTCACCTTGATCCCTCGAGGTCAAGCCTGCCTACTGTGAGGAGAGAGCGCTTGAAAAGCTACCTCTTCACAATTCACACCGCCCGGAGTTCCCACTGGCCTGATGTGAAGTGGAAATGAAATCCCCTGTCCGCCCAGGAGCTTATCCTCCAACCACTTCTGCAAACACTCCCCACCCCTCCTCAGTCTGGTCACTTCCCCAGAGACAAGGGGGAGCTGGCTCCACAGAATATCGAACTATTTATGATTAACCTGGAGAGGATTCAGATGAGATTAATCAGAATATTGCCGGGAGTGGAGGGTTTGAGTTATAAGGAAAGGCTGGATGGGCTGGGACTTTCTTCACTGGAGGCTGAGAGGTGACATGATAGCAGTTTATAAAATAATGAGAGAGGTATAGACAGAGTTAATGGTAGTTCTCTTTTCCCTAAAATGGGGAAGTTTAAGGGGGGTGTTTTTAAGGAGAGAGAGATGTTAAAAAGACATGAGAGGCAAATATTTTACACAGATGGTGATTTGCGTGTGGAATGAATCTCCTGAGGAAGTGGTGGATGTGGGTACAATTATATTTAAAAGACATTTGGATGGAGACACGAATAGGAAAGGTTTGGACGGATATGGGCCAGGAGCAGGCAAGTTGGACTAGTTTAGTTTGGAATTATGTTTGGCATGGACTGGTCGGACCAAAGGGTCTGTTTCGGTGCGGTATGACTCAATGACTCTCACTCTATGAGTTATAAAGAGAGGCAGGGCTTTTTCTCAGTGGAGTGTAGGAGGTTGAGGGGTGACCTTATAGACATTTATTAAATCATGCGGGGCATTGATAAGATGAAAGGCAAGTGTCTTTTCCCTGGGGTGGAGGATTTCAAGACTAGGGGCATATTTTTAAGGTGAAAGGACAAAGATGTGAAAGAGGCATGGGGAGCAATTTTATTTACACAGAGAGTGGTTCGTGTGTGAGTGAACTTCCCGAAAAGTGGTGGATGCGGGTACAGTTCCAGTTAATTTTTATGAAGCCCTGGTGAATTTTCATAGCGCTGTATTGTCCTGTAGTGCTTTTGAGGAGCTGTTTCTATTCAGTTCTGCACACGCGCCTCACTAAAATGATATTGGTCAGAATTTTACCCAGGGTTAAAGGTGTTAAATGAAACAGACGGATGAACAGAGTTGGCTTCCTTTAATGCTTAGAATCTTGAGAGCTATTATGAGGGGGTTTACAGCCTCATAGAGCCCAACCCTAACCCTAATCCAAATCCTAACCCTAACCTTAACCTTTTCCCAAATCCTAACCCTGACCCCAACCTTGATGCTAATCCTAATCCTAACCTTGATCCTAACCCTAACCTAATGCCAAACTTAACCCTAATCCAAATCCTAACCCTAATCCTAATCCTGATACTAATCCTAGCCCCACGCTAATCCTAATCCTAACCTTAATCCAAATCCTAACCCTAACCCTAACCCTAATCTTAATCCTAATCCTAGCCCTAACCCTAATCCTAATCCTAGCCATAACCCTAATCCAAACCGAACCCTAATTCTATCTCAGGGTAAATCGAGATAAACCACTTCTTCAGGTGGGAGAATCCAGAATAGGAAGGGGAGGGGAGTAATCTTTAAGTTTGGCCTCGCCTGTTTTTTTGGGGAGTGAAATCAGTAAGTACTCCCTCACCTGAAACATGGTAGAAATCTGGAAATCAGGGCACGTGAAATGTTAAAGATAAACATCGATGTTTTATTTGATGGCATAGTCAAGGTTGTGAGGCCAGCAGTGTAACTACCCCAAGGAGCACAATCCCTGTACCCAGCCTCCACTGCCTTTCATGGAAGCCAGTCAGTTTCTTGACTAAAATTCTGAGAACGTAGGCCTGGGTTGTTAGAGTATCTCTCCACGCTTCAGGCTCTCTGCCTTTATTCCTGATGAAGGGCTTTTGCCCGAAACGTCGATTTCGAAGCTCCTTGGATGCTGCCTGAATTGCTGTGCTCTTCCAGCACCACTGATCCAGAATCTGGTTTCCAGCATCTGCAGTCATTGTTTTTACCTGTTAGAGTCTAATGACTGGCGGGAGTCTATGGACCGAGACAAGATAAAGCTTCCATCTTAGCAGCAGAGAGCTCGGAACCACAGAGGAAGGAAGCTTCCTCAGGAAAATATGCCCTTTCCTCTGATTCCTGAGGTTTTACAGGAAGAAGGGGTAATGAAATTATGCTTCTGTAGTAGCTTTCACACCCTCAACACCTTACAGTCAGTTAAATACTTTGTGAAGCACAGAGGTAGTTGTAATGAGGAGACACAACGGCCAAATCACGCATACCAAGCTTCCACAGCTTATGGGAGCATCTATTCTACTGATAAAATCATAGAATCCCTAAAGGGCAGATAGAGGCCATTCAGCCCATTGAGTCTGCACTGAGCCTTCAAACAGCATCCCACCTTATCCCTGTAAAACCACAATTACTACCCTTAACCCAGCTATCGTGTGGGGTAATTCAGCATGGCCAATCCACCCAACCTGCACATCTTTGGAAACCCACACAGACAAGGGGAGAATGTGCAAACTCCACTCAGACAGTCGCTCAAGGATGGAACTGAACCCATGTCACCGACGCTGTGAGGCAGCAATGCTAACCACTGAGCCACAGTTGTTTGGAGATAAACGTAAGAACATTAGAACAAATGAATTAAGGTGGGGGATGCCTTTTAGTCAGAGTGAGGCAGATGCTTGACCTCAAATTCAATTTCTCACCCAATCATTTTATCCCTTGATTCTCTTAGGGGCCAAATAGCTAATCTACTTGAATGTACTTTGCAACTGAAAGACACAATCCTCCAAAGAAATTTCTTTTCATATCAGTCCTGAGTGGCCAAACCCTGAAACTATGACCTCTGCCTCTTGACGCCCCTGCCAGGGGAAGCAGTCTTTTCCCATCGACCCTGTGAAACCCTCTCAGGGTCTGTGGTGGTCCATTAAAATCACCTCACATTTTTCTTCATGCCAATGGATGTCCCAATCTCTCCCCAATTGGACAACTATCTTACCCCAGGAATTAATCCAGTGAGCATTCATTGTATTTCCCTCTTCACCCCATTCCACCCTCAACACGCCCCTCAAACAAGAATATCTTTCCTCAGGTATAGAGACTAAATCTGTGCACACTGTCTTCCAGATGAGATTACATCAAAGCTTTATGCATTTACAGCAAGGGTTTCCTTACTTTTACTCTCCTTACTTTAAAGGCCAACACTCCACCTGCCTTTCTGATTGCTTGTTGTAGCTTTACTGTAACTTTTTTTGTGTTTCGTGTAGAAGGATTCCCAGGTCTTTCTGAACATCAACATTTCAATAATATTCTGATTCTCTCATCTTCCTACAAAGGTGAAGAGAGACATACTCCATCCTCTTGCAAAACTGTAAATGCATGAACATAGATCAGAAGTAGCCATTCTCTGCGGTGGCCTGCCAGCGATATTAGTTCCGAAACGAGAAGAATATCTCTGTACCTTGATCTTTTACCTCCACCTGGGATGGCAGGTAATGCCTGGGCTTAATGCCCCGTTGAAACTCAGCGCTGAACCTGAGACAATGTTCCCTCAGTGATGGCACTGCACGGTCAGCCGAAAATTTCCCTACCCATGCCCCTCATGATTTTATAAACCTCTGCAAGGTCACCCCTCAGCCTCCAGGGAAAACAGCCTCAGCCTATTCAACCTCTCCCTATAGCTCAAACCTTCTAGCCCAAGTAACATCCCTGTAAGTCTTTTCTGTACCCTCTCAAGTTGAACAACATCTTTCCTATAGCAGGGATATCAGAATTAAATGCAGTATTGCAAAAGTGGCTTAAACAATGCCCTGTACAACTGCAACATGACCTCCCAACTCCTGTACTCAATACTCTGACCAATAAAGGAAAGCATACCAAACGCCTTCTTCACTATCCTATCTACCTGTGACTCCACTTTCAAGGAGCTATGAACCTGCACTGCAAGGTCTCTTTGTTCAACAGCACTCCCTAGGACCTTACCATTAAATGTATAAGTCCTGCTAAGATTTGCTTTTCCAAAATGCAGCACCTCACATTTATCTGAAGTAAACTCCATCTGCCACTCCTCAGCCCATTGGCCCATCTGATCAAGATCCTGTTGTAGTCTGAGGTAACCCTCTTCGCTGTCCACTACATCTCCAATTTTGGTGTCATCTGCAAACCTACTAACCATACCTCCTATGTTCACAATCAAACCATTTGTATAAATGACAAAAAGCAGTGGACCCAGCACCAATCCTTTTGGCACACTGCTGGTTACAGACTTCCAGTCTGAAAAGCAACCCTCCACCACCATCCTCTGTCTTCTACCTTCCAGTCAATTTTGAATTGAACTGGCTAGCTCCCCGGAACCCAAGATCTTTTTCTATGGGTGGGGGGAATCCAAAACTAGAGGGCCCAGGTTTAAGATGGGAGGGGAAAGATTTAAAAGGGACCTGAGACCAAAAGACCATAAGGCATAGGAGCAGAAATTAGGCCATTTGGCCCATTCAAACATGGCTGAGAGATTTTTCAACCCCATTTTTCCCATTTTCTCTCCGTAACCTTTGATCCCTTTGGCAATTAAGAACTTAACTATCTCTGTTTTGAGTATACTCAATGACCTGGCCTCCACAGCCTTCTGTGGCAATGAATTCCATAGATTCACCACTGTCTGGCTGAAGAAGTTTCTCCTTATTTCCATTCTAAAGGGTCTTTCTTTTATTCTTATGCTGTGCCCCTGGGCCCGAGGAGAAAGTGAGGGCTGCAGACGTTGGAGATCAGAGTCGAAAAGTGTGGTGCTGGAAAAGCACAGCCGGGCAAGGTCAGGCAGCATCTGAGGAGCAAGAGAATCAATGTTTTGGGCGTAAACCCTTCATCAGGAATGAGGCCCCTGTCAATGGAAACATCTTCCCAACATCCACTCTGTCCAGGCCGTTCAGAAATCTCTAAGTTTCAAACAGATGCCCCCCATTATCCTGAGGGGCAACCTTTTCACACAGAGGGTGGATTGTGTATGGAAAAAGCTGCCAGAGGAAATGGTCTAGGCTGGTACAATTACACCATTTAAAAGACATTAAAGGGATGGGTATATGAATAGGAAGGGTTTAGAGAGATATGAGCCAATTGCTAGCACATGGGACTAGGTCAGATTGAGATGTCTGGTTGGCATGGACGAGTTGGACTGAAGGGCCGGTTTCTGTGCTGTATGACTCTATGACTCTATAATTTGCTCTCAAGTCTGAAAAGTAAGGCCTTAGCCAGATGAGTGAGCTTTAACCACTCAAGCCTCTCGGTGTATAGCCACGAAAGGACAATTGAACACTGTTCCACAGGCCGCAGTAAACATTCAGAGGAACCGTGCCCGGGTGATACGAACGTTGAGCGATTACTGTGCCAATGTTGAAGACGTCATGGAGTCATGAAGTCATAGAATCCTGCAGCAGAAACAAGGATATTCGACCCATTGAGACTGCATGACATAACTAAAGTCCTGAAGAAGAAGGGTTACACTCAAAATGTCAACTTCTGAACCTCCTGATGCTGCCTGGCTTCCTGTATTCTTCCAACCTCCTGCTTGTCTACCTTGGATTCCAGCATCTGCAGTTTTTTTGTCTACTAATCCCAATTTCCTACACCTGTCCCATATCTTTGAATGTTTTGACAGTTCAAGTGCTCATCCAAACATTGTATAAAGGTGAGTGATTTTTGAGAAGATTTGTAGCTCAGGTTGATGATAAGTATGTAAGTTAGCTCATTGAGCTGGAAGGATTGTTTTCAGACGTTTTGTCACCATGACTAGGTAACATCATCAGTGGGAGTCTCCGGTGAGGCGCTGGTGGTATGTCCCACCTCTCTATTTATAGGTCTTGGTTTGTGGGTGATGTCATTTCCAATTCTTTTTTGCAAGGGAAGGTAGGTTGGTTCTAAATCTATGTGTTTAATTGATGGAGTTCTGGTTAGAATGCAATGCCTCTAAGAATTCTCGTGCGTGCCTTTGAATCGCTTGTCCTAGGATGTTACCTAGTATGGTGGCGAAACATCTGAAAATAAATCGTCAAGCTCAACAAGCTAACTTACATATTTATTGTTTAAAGGTTGTAAGGGTTCTGGCCCCCACCACCTTCCCAGGTAGTGAGATCCTGATTCCTACCACCGTCTCTGAGTGAGAAAGTGGAGGCAGTGGTGGAGGGAAGGGAGTGCGGTCAATAAGAAGGAAAGACGTCTTTGGGGTGAAGTGGGTCCAGTGAATGTGTTGATAGTGAAAGTGTTACTGTGCTCATTGACGCCAGCCTTTCATTCCCACAGGTTGAAAGGTCGCGTTGGCAAGCCTGGGCCTTGATACCTGCTGTTTCACTGGATCCTCATCACGCCCACCTCCCCAGCCCACCTCCCCAGCACACATTCCAGCCACACACCCCCGCCCCAACACTTCTGCATTCAAAATACTGCCCAAACAAACAGGGACGATTCCCAAGAGCAGGAATGCAAATTGCTGACTTCACAGGCCAGTGCTGATCCTCTCCAATTGCAAGGATTTGCCAGTAAACTCTTTATAGTGCAAACAGAGAAGGACAGAGAATGAAGGCAGCTGTGAGGAGCCTATGTGTATTGTGGCCACATTACACACGGGGATGCCAGACTGATTGTAGGCTGGGCACACTGACTTCAGCAAAGCCCAAGACATTTTCTTCAAACATCAAATTGTTTATTTAATGCAGCTTTCCAACCAAACCCCCAGCTCACAACGACTGGCCTGGTCACAATGACTTTAGCATGATAAGATATCCCATGATGCTCACTTCCCAGAATAGTTAGTGGTCAGGGCAGGAACTGTTGGCTGTTTTACTCTCTCACTTCCAGCTTCCTCTCCAGCCCTGCAGTTCCATGTCTAGAATCCCCAAACTAAGGCAAGGTGAGCTGTGAAATCAGCCTGTTGTCCCTACCAGATAACCCTGACCTTACCCAGGGCAACCAGCAGGGGTTATTCATACACATACCTCCCCCCCTCTACCCTGTCAGGGGACATTTCATATCTTTAGCCACTTGGGAGAGGAAGCTTGGTTAAGGAGGTAGATTTGAAGGAATATCCTAAATAGAGAATTAAAAGTAGCAGGAGAGAGGGGCTTAGGAGGGAATTCCAGATCTTAGGAGGTCGGCAACTGAAAACCAACTGTATAAGTCCTATCCTGATTTGCTTTTCCAAAATGCAGCACCTCACATTTATTTAAATTAAACTCCATCTGCCATGCCTCAGCCCAGTGGTCCATCTAATCAAGATCCCATTGTACTCTGAGGTAACCTTACTCGCTGTCCACTACATCTCCAATTTTGGTGTCATCTGCAAACCTACTAATCATACCTCCTATGTTCACATCCAAATCGTTAATATAAATAATGAAAAGCAGTGGACCCAGCACCAATCCCTGTGGCACTCCACTGATCACAGGCCTCCAGTCTGAAAAGCAACCCTCCACCACCACCCTCTGTCTTCTGCCTTCGAGCCAGTTCTGTATCCAAATGGCTAGTTCTCCCTGTATTCCGTGCGATCTAACCTTGCTAATCAGTCTTGTCGAATGCCTTACTGAAGTCCATATAGATCATGTCTACTGCTCTGCCCTCATCAATCCTCTTTGTTACTTCCTCAAAACACTCAATCAAGTCCCTCAAGACTTTTGTCCAACACTGGCACCTCCAATTCATGACTTTTGTTACAGTTTTTGGTAGAAGAGTTTTTGTATGATCTCATGAGATGCGTGCACAATGGTGATGTAGGAACACTTCAGTACATCATTGCTGCTTTTACACTGATGCCTGTCTTAGTTTGAACTTTGGCATCTATAAAAGCAGGAGAAAGTGAGGACTGCAGATGCTGGAGATTAGAGCTGAAAATGTGTTGCTGGAAAAGCGCAGCAGGTCAGGCAGCATCCAAGGAGCAGGAGAATCGACGTTTCGGGCATGAGCCCTTCTTCAGGAATGAAGGGATCCTGAAGAAGGGCTCATGCCCGAAACGTCGACTCTCCTGCTCCTTGGATGCTGCCTGACCTGCTGCGCTTTTCCAGCAACACATTTTCAGCGTCTATAAAAGCAGCCATGTGCACTCACGTCACCAAATCTCAATCCATGCATTCGTAGGATATACTTGCATTGGAAGCTGTTCAGGGAAAGCTAAGTTGATTTTCTGGGTTGAAGGGACAGTTTATGAAGGGTTGAGCAGATTGGGCCTGTATCCATTGGAGTTTAGCAAAATAAGAGATGCTTTTATTGAAACAAAGAAGATTCTGAGGGTCCTTGACAAGGTAAGTGCTGAGAGGGTGGGCCTCAGTAGCAGATTCAGAAAAGAGGGGACACTGTCTAAAAATAAGGGCTGTCCCATTTAAGACTGCAATAAAGCAAGTTAAAGGGGACTCACAAGTTTTTGGAATTCCTGATCCCAGAGAGTGAAGCCTGGGTCACTGAATATATTCAAGGCTGATTAAGAGAAATTTTTGATTGACAAAATTGACAAGTTTTTTTTATTCACTCATGGGATATGGGCAGTTGCTAGCTGGGCCAGTTGCCCCTTGAGAAGGTGGGGGTTAGCTGCCTTCTTAAACCGCTGCAGTCCATATGCTGAAGGTAGACCCACAATGCCCTTCGGACAGGAATTCCATTTTGACCCAGCGACAGTGAAGAAACGGCGATACATTTCCACGTCAGGATGGGGAGTGGCTTGGAGGGGAACTTGCAAGGGGCGGTGTTCCCATGTAGCTGCTGCCCTTGTCCTTCTAAATACTAGTAGCCACGGGTTTAGAAGGTGCTGTCTAAGGATGTTTGCTGATTTTCTCCAGGGCAAAAAGGAGAAAGTGAGGGCTGCAGATGCTGGAGATCAGAGCTTAAAAATGTGTTGCTGGAAATGCACAGCAGGTCAGGCAAAGCATCAAAGGAGCAGGAGAATCGACGTTTCGGGCATTCCTGAAGAAGGGCTTATGCCCGAAACGTCGAATTTCTCCAGGGCACCTTGTAGATAGTACACACTGCTGTTACTGACTGTCGGTGATAGAGCGAGTGGATGTTTGTAGATGTGGTGCCAATTAAACAGGCTGCTTTGTCCTGGATGGTGTCAAACCTCTTGAGTGTTGTTGGGGCTGCAATCCAGGAAGGTGAGGAGTATTCCACCACACTCCTGACTTGTGCCTTGTAGATGGTGGACAGGCTTTGGGGATTCAAGAGGTGAGTTGCTCGCCGCAGTGTTCCTAGCTTCTGACCTGCTTTTATGGCCATTGTGTTTATGTGATGCGTTCATTTGAGTTTCTGGCCAATGGTAACCCCAAGGATGTTGATAGTGGGGGATTCAGTGATGGTAACACCACTGAATGTCATGGGGCAGTAGTTATAGCATCTCTTATTGGAGATGGTCATTGCCTGGCATTTGTGTGACATTAATGTTACTACCCACATGTCAGCCCAAATATGGATATTGCCCAGGTCTTGCTGCATTTGAACATGGACTGCTTCAGTATCTGACAATCGAGAGTAGACTGATGGGGCAGTAATTGACCAGGTTGGATTTGTCCTGCTTTTTGGGTACAGAACATACCTGGGCAATTTTCCACAGGGTCAGATAGATGCCAGTGTTGTAACTGTACCGCAACAGCTTGGCAAGGGGAGTGGCATGTTCTGGAGCACAAGCTTTTAAGTACTATTTCTGGAAAGTTGTTTGGGCCCAAAGCCTTTGCAATATCCAATGTCTCCAACCATTTCTTGATATCACGTGGAGCGAACAGAATTGGGGACAGTCAAGAAAGTGGAGCTAAGGGAGCGATCAGATCAGCCAACGACGAGGGAATGGCTGAGGAGGTTCAAAGAGCCAAAAAGTGTACTCCAGCTCCTAATTCTTAAGATCGTCAGTGAATCTAAATTCACTTCACTGTTTAAACGTTCCCAAATCCTGGTTCATCGTCAGAAATCCAGTTCCAAAAATGCACTCTGTGTGTGTTTGCAGCACAAACCTCACTCTGTGTTTACACTCCCAAATCCCACTCCCTGTGCTGATAATCCAAAATCCAGCTCCACCTTTGCCTTCTAAAATCCTTGGCTTGTGGCCAGCTAATGTCTGCCAGAAGGCCATTCTCGTCCAATTATTCCAAAGCCGACCATTTCTTCAGCTTCTCTGAGACAGTGAAGTTGCCTTTTATACTGATGTAATATGTGACATTGAATCAAATTCTTGAGTCTCACTCAGCGCCAAGTAAATTCATGCTCAGTATATTTGCTTCCAGACTGAACTTAGATCACAGGTTCATTTTTTTTTAAATTAAAACACTCCAGAGGTGTATTTTAAAACCCAGTGTCAGTCGAATTTCCCTGTAGCTGTTATCTCACTTTCACAATTGGGAGTTCAGCTGTTTACCAGAAAAACTGAGCAGGAGGAATACAGGATTCAACCTGACCTTCAGAGTGCTCTACGTTTTCCCCAGCCTCTCTATGTACATAGAAGTGTGCGGTGAGCAGATGTCAAGGAAGGACATTAGATAACAATCAAAAAGGAAACATTTGCAGAGCCACTGGGAAAGAGGAAAGTGGGACTAATTCGATCTCTCAGAGAATCGGTGCAGACACAATGCAACAATTGGTCTTGTAAACTTCCACAGTTCATCAGGAGGTTTGAGTTATAAGGAGGGGCTGGATAGGGCTGGGATTTTGTTCTTGGAGTGTAGGAGTGACCTCATAGAGGTTTAGAAAATCATGAGGAGCATAGCTAAGGTGAATGGCAGGTATCTTTTCCCTGGGGGGGTCAGGGATTTTGAGACTAAGGGGTGTATTTTTAAGGTGAGAGGGGAAAGATTAAAAAAAAAATTCAAGGGGCAATTTCTTTTACACGGAGACTGGTTCGTGTGTGGAATGAACTTCCAGAGGAAGTAGTGTATGTAGGCACAGTTACTACATTTAAAAGACATTTGCATAAGTACATGAATAAGAAGTGTTTGGAGGAATATGGCCAGGAGCAGGCAGGTGGGACTAGTTTATCTTGGGATTATGGTCAGCATGGACTGGTTGGACTGAAGGGTCTGTTTCTGTACTGTATGACTCTATGATGGGCCAGGCAGAGGGCAGATTTGCTGCTGACTTCATCATTGCCCTGTTGTTCCTCTGCAGGTAACTCTCTATTATGTAATTAAAAGAGGAATATTAGTGTGGTGGTAATGTCACTGCATTAAGAATCCAGAGTATATAAGGTTAAATTTCTGCCATGTGCTGTTTTGGGAATCTAATTCCAGTTTAATAAAGCACTGGTCAGGTGGGTAACCTTTGTTGTGGACCGGTGAAACATTAACTCAATTGCTTTCTCGCTCACCCTCAGTCACCACTGACACTGGCAGACCTGCTAGCGTTTATGACATTTCCCTTTACACTTCAATAAACTGAGTCTTGCTTGCCTGAAAGTGTATAACCAGGGATGCTGCCAAACTACACTTTCACCAGTCTTGTAGGCTTCAAGATCCGGGTCATTGCCAGTTGCTGAACATTTCTTCTTTGCCTCTCTTTTATATCTCATACCCAAAACCTGAAATCTATTTCCCTTAACTCACACACCGATGGGAACAGCTTTCATTGTCTATCTTTTGTATCTGTCATAAACGGAGGCCATTCAGCCCATTGCTAGCCTGTGTTGTCTAAACCTGTCATAATTTGGTACATCTCTATCAACCCTCCTGTAAATCACGTGTGTTCCAAGCAGAACGACCCTGCCCAACCCAACCTAAACTTGTTGCTAAAATTACACCTCCCTGGAACTATTCTGGTAAATCTCTTCTGCAGTATGCCTCAGGAACCCCATTATCTCAGGGTCAAAGACAAAGATGATCATTCACTTACAGCTCGCTGTTTCCAGTCCTGAAGCCAGTTATTATCCCAGCTGACATGGACCCTTCTATTGGGTAAGTCTCGATTTGGTTAACCGGCCATTAATGTGGCAATTTGTCAAATGCTTTCTCATAATCCATGCAGACAACTGCCTTATCTGCTACTTCAACAGAAATTAGTCCAGGCTTGATCTGCCTTGTACAGATCTGTGCTAGTTCTCCTTAATTAACACAGACCTCTCCATTGGTCTGTTTAGTTTACCCGACTTGCTGTTTCAAAAATTTTGACGAATGTTGAGGCTAGACAGTCTGAGCTGTAGAATTTAGGAACACTCGTTTACCTTTTCTTGAAGAAGGGTATTTCATTTGCGGTTTGTTAATTCCCTGGTAGCCTGGGAAACTAGTCAGCTGCTAACCTGGAGGGCTGGCAAAGGGCTGAATGGCTTTCTTTTACAGTGCAACAATTCTGTGATTCTCCACTATCTTTTTAAACATATTTCTTCACGGCACTTAGGCATCATGGGCTGTACCAGCGTTTATTGCCCGTCCCCAACTGCCCCCGAGTAGGTGGTGATGAACCACTGCAGTCCATTTCATGCGGGTAGACCCTAATCCCATTAGGGAGCGAATTCCAGGATCTTGACACTGAAGGAACAGCCATATATTTCCAAGTCTGGATGGTGAGAGGCTTGAAGGAGAATTTGCAGCTGGTGATTCGCCCATGCCTGCTTTTGTCCTTCTAGATGGATGTGGTCGGGGATTTGGAAGGTGCTGTCTAAGGATCCTTGGGTGAACTTCTGCCGTGCATCTTGTTGAAGGTACACATTGCTGCTACTGTGCATCAGTGGTGAAGGGAGTGGATGTTGGTAGATGTGGTGCCAATCAAGCGGGTTGCTTTGTCCTAAATGGTGTCAAGCTTCTTGAGTGACGTTGGAGCAGCACCTATCACACTCCTGACTCGTGCCATGTAAATGGTTGACAGGCTTTGGGGGGGTCAGGAAGTGAGTTACACACTACAGGATTTCTAACCTATGACCAGCCCTTGTAACTGCTGAAATTTTATGGCTAGCCCAGTTCAGTTTCTGGAGTAGAGTGGTGCTGGAAAAGCACAGCAGGTCAGGCAGCATCCGAGGAGTAGTAAAATCGACGTTTCGGGTAAAAGCCCTTCATCAGGAATACAGCCCGAAACGTCGATTTTACTGCTCCTCGGATGCTGCCTGACCTGCTGTGCTTTTCCAGCACCACTCTAATCTAGACTCTGGTTTCCAGCATCTGCAGTCCTTGTTTTTACCCAGTTCAGTTTCTGCTCAATGGTTACCCTCAGGATGTTGATACTGGGAGATTCAGGGATAGTTACCCCATTGAATATGAAGAGATGATGGCTTGATTCTCTTTAGTTGTCGATGGTCATTGCAGATTCAGCTACTACATCAGGCCCACACTGCCTTAAGGATGTCCAGTCTTGAGTTGCCAAATCTATTTAAAGCCTATCTAATTCAACACGGTGATAGTCATACATCATGATGAATTCTCAATGTGAGGAGCATTTACTTTCATGTATAGCTTAATGCTATGATGATTTTTGTCTATGCAAGCTTGCTATGAGCAAACTGACCAAGTCTCCTACATGATTACTAACACGTCAAAAGTATGTCAGAGCTGTAAAATATCTTGGGATGGCTGGATGACATGACAAAACTGATTAGAAAGGCAGTTCTTCTCTCGGCTTGGTTAATTTTGTGGAATTTGAATTCTCTTCCCCTCAGTACTCAAATATTGGCGGCCATGCTTTATTAGATTATATGATGTAGGAGCAGGAGTTGGCTCTTCAGACCATCAACCATGCTTGAAGATCATGGCTGATCCAATTGTGGAGCCTAACTTATCTTCTCTGACTATTTTCCATAAACCTCAATTCACTTATCGATCAAAAATCTTTAAAATGTCTTCAACAGACTCATAATCTCTGAAATTCCATCCTCAAACCTTTCTCTGCACTTGAGATCCATTTTGAAACCCACCTGTACAAATGTGATC
This sequence comes from Chiloscyllium plagiosum, assembly GCF_004010195.1. Taxonomy (NCBI): domain Eukaryota; kingdom Metazoa; phylum Chordata; class Chondrichthyes; order Orectolobiformes; family Hemiscylliidae; genus Chiloscyllium; species Chiloscyllium plagiosum. The sequence continues at coordinate 127,426,980 of NC_057712.1, forward strand.
GTTCCCTCCAAAAACTACCTTGGAAGATTCACCTCCATTAAAGAGGGAAGGCAATGGCCTAGTGGTATTATTATTCCATTATTAATCCAAAAACTCAGCTAACTCCTGGGTTCAAATCCCATCACAATGGAATTTGAATTCAATGAAAAGTACCTGGAATTAAGAATCTACTGATGAACACAAAGACTGTTGGTCTCCACTAGTAATAAAGTTGTGAGGGAGTTGCCTTCAGAGTTTGGACCCCATGCTGTCTCATGGCTTCAGGTTAAACATGGGCAAGGAAACCTCCTGCTGATAACCACATACAGCTGTCTCTTCACTGATGCATCAATACTCCTCCATGTTGAACAACACTTGGAGGAAGCACTGAGGGTGGCAAGAGTGCAAAATGTACTCTGGTGGGGACTTCAATGTCTACTACCAAGAGTGGCTTGGCAGCAATGCTACTGACCGAGCTGGTCAGGTCATAGTCATAAAGGTCATGGTAAGGATGAAGACAATTATGTTTTTCCCTTATGTTGATTCCCTCACCACCTGCGGCCTTAAGGGAAAAACATAAGTGTCTTTATCCTTACCAATCTGTCAGCTGCAGATGCATCTGTCCATGACCGTATCAGAAGGAGTGAACACCACACAGTCCTTGTGGACACAAAGTCCCACCTTCATATCAAAAATACTCTCCATTGCATTGTGTGGCACTAACATTGTGCTAAATAGGACAGACTTCAAATGGATCTAGCAAACCAAGGCTGGGCATCCATGAGGCACTGTGGGCCATCGACAGCAGCAGAATTGTACTCCAGCACAATCTGTAACCTCATGGCCTGGCATATTCCCCAATCAACCATTACCATCAAGCCAGGGGCTCAACCCTGGTTCAATGGAGAGTGCAGGAGGGCACGCCAGGAGCAGGACCAGACATACCTGAAGATGAGCTGTCAACCTGGTGAGGCCACCAAACAGGACTGCTTGCCTGCCAAAAAAGCACAAGCAGCAAGTGATAGACAGAGCTTAGGGACCCTACTACCAGTGGATCAGATCTAAGATCTGCAGTCTTGCCACATCCAGTTGTGAATGGTGGTGGACAATTAAACAACTCACTGGGGGACGTGGCTTCAAAAATATCCCCATCCTCACTGATGGGAGAGCCCAGCACATCAGTGCAAAAGAGAAGGCTGGATGATTCACAGCAATCTTCAGTCAGGATGTGCCGAGTGGATGATCCAACTCGGCCTCCTCCACTGGTCCCCAGCATCACAAAAACCAGGCTTCAGCCAATTCAATTCACTCCACGTGATATCAAGAAATGGTTGGAGGCGCTGGATGTCTTAAAATGCGTAACGGTAGATAAATTCCCGGGACCTAATCAGGTGTTTCCTGGAACTTTGTAGGAAGCTAGGGAGAGATTGCTGGGCACCTTGCTGAGATATTTGTGTCATCGATATCCCCAGGTGATGCGCCAAAAGACTGGAAGGTGGCTGATGTGGTGCCATTACTTAAGAAAGGTGGTAAGGAAAAGACAGGGAACTATAGACCAGTGAGTCTTACATCAGTGGTGGTGAAGTTGTTGGAAAGGATTCTGAGGGACAGGATTTACATGCATTTGGAAAGGCAAGGACTGGTTACTGGGTGCAGGTGCATTGTTCCTTTAAAGTGGAATTACTGACAGACAGGGTGGTGAAGAAGGCATTCGGCATGCTTGCCTTCATTGGTTATAACATTGAGTATTGGAGTTAGGAGGTCAAGTTGAAGCTGTACAGGACATTTTTGAGGCTACTTTTGGAATTCTGCGTACAGTTCTGGTCGCCCTTCTACAGGAAGGGTATTGTGGAACTTGAGAGAGTGCAGAAAATATTTACAAGAATGTTGCTGGAGAGAGTGCAGAAAATATTTACAAGAATGTTGCTGGGGCTGGAGGGTTTGAGCTACAGGGAGAGGCTGAACAGGCTGGGGCTGTTTTCCCTGGAGAAGGGCCTGTGCCCGAAACGTCAAATCTCCTGTTCCCTGGATGCTGCCTGACCTGCTGTGCTGTTCCAGCAATAAAGTTTCAACTTTGATCTCCAGCATTTGCAGACCTCACTTTCTCCTGTTTTCCCTGGAGCATTGGAGGCTGAGGGGTGACCTTATAGACGTTTACAAAATTATGAGGAGCACGGATAGGGTAAATAGACAAGGTTTTTTTCCTCAGGTGGGTGAGTCCAAAATTAGAAAACATAGGTTTAAGGTGAGAGGGGCAAGATTTAAAAGGGACTTAATGGGTAACTTTTTCATGCAGAAGGTGATGCATGTATAGAATGAACTGCCAGAGGAAGTGATGGAGACTGCTACAATTACAACATTTAAAAGGGCTCTACCATTAACTGTATAAGTCTGGCCCTGGTTTGCGTTATCAAAATGCAACACTGTGCATTAATCTAATTAAGAGGCATCTGGATGGGTATATGAACTGGAAGGGTTTAGAGGGATATGGGCCAAGTGCTGGCAAATGGGACTACAGTAGAACCTCGATTATCCTAACGACACAGGCAGGGAGTATTTTGTCCGGATAATTGATTGTTTGGATAACCAGAAACAAGCAGTAATTTATGAGTGCCGGCTACCAAACATTTCTCAGTTATCCAGCAATGCACACCATAATGCCATTTAACTGATAACTGAATGCTGAGTTGCCTAATGCCGTTTTTACGGGACCTTGAGATCTTGTTCGGATAATCTGAAATTCGGATAATTGATGTTCGCATAATCGACGTTCTACTGTGTATTAATTTAGGACATCTGGTCGGCGTGGACGAGTTGAACTGAAGGGTCTGTTTCCGTGCTGTACATCTCTGTGACTCATGACCAGGAAAATCGATAATTGAATGCACTCACATACTGACTTTCTCCCCATTTTACTTACAGATATGTTAAATAAAAGGTTAAAGTTCATATATTCCATGTGAGTATGGAGAACACACACTCAATGACTGCCTGTCATTTCTTATTTAGCGATAAAAATACATTGAGTTGCACTTGGCTGGGATATTAGCCATTGCTGTACTGGAGTTAAGTGCATCTTGTATTGAATTTGCTGAGAATCCTGTTGCTTTAACTTGCAAACTGTGAAACTTACAGTTTAACTTGCATAAGCAGTCCTTTTATCTCCCACTGCCCTCCACATGTATAATTTTAATTTTGCACCTTTCTCTTTTAGCACCTGATGCTGGTACACTTCAAACAAACATGAGAGGCTGATGCGGGTTGAGTGGGAGTGCTAACCTGTTGCATGTGTTAATCCTGAAGCAGCATGGTTCAGTAAATACTCTGCAAACACCGCACATCTATCAGGCAGAAGGATAACACCAACCAGTTTCCACATTACCCACTGTTTGGAGTGATTTTGTCAGCTTTTAGGACAAGCCCCCTCCCCATCAAGGGTAAACACTGAAAGGGGGATGCAATTCTTCTGAACTGCCCCGTAATCTCATACACCAACCAAAATAGCTTGCAATTTTTAAAAATTCACTCATGGGATGTGCAAAGTTAAAAATCACACAACACCCGATTATAGTCCAACAGCTTTATTTGGAAGCACTAGCTCTCGGAGCGCTGCTCCTTCATAACCACCTGATGAAGGAGCAGCGCTCCAAAAGCTAGTGCTTCCAAATAAATCTGTTGGACTATAACCTGATGTTGTGTGATTTTTAACTTCGTACACCCCAGTCCAACACCGGCGTCTCCAAATCATGGGACGTGGGCAGCTCTGGCTGGCCAGCCTTTATTGCCCGTCCCCAGTTGCCCCTTGAGAGGTTGGTGGTGAGCTGCCTTCTTGAACCACTGCAGTCCATGTGCTGTAGTTAGCCCTTGGGAAGAAAATTCCAGGATTTTTATCCAGCAAAACTGAAGGAATGGTGATATATTGCTAAGTCAGGATGGTGAATGGCTAGGAGGGGAACTTGTTCCCATGTATATGCTGCCCTTGTCCTTCTAGATGGAAGTGGTTGTGGGTTTGGAAGGTGCTGTCTGAGGATCTTTGGTGAATTTCTACAGAGCCTCTTATCAACAGTACACACTGCTGCTACTGAGCATTGGTGGTGGAGGGTGTGAATGTTTGTGGATGCTGTGCCAATCAATTTGAGGTCTTAAAAAACATAAAGATGGATAAATCTCCAGCACCTGATTAAGTGTATCCCAGGAATGTTGTGGGAAGTTAGTGAAAAAGTTCAGGGCCTCTAGCACAGGTATTTGTATCAGCTATAACCATGGGTGAGGTACCAAAGGACTGGAGGGTGGCTAATGTTGTGCCTTTATTTAAAAAAGACTGTAAGGAGAAGCCTGGGAACTACAGACCAGTGAGTCTGACATCAGTGGTTGTGGAGTAAGTTGTTGGAGGGAATTCTGAGAGATAGGATTAATACACATTTGGAGAAGCAAGGACTGATTAGGGATAGTCAACATGGCCTTGTGTGTGGGAAATTGTGTCTCACAAACTTGTACGAGTTTTTTGAGGATATGACCAAAAACACTGATGAGGGCAGAGCAGTTTTGGGTCCACTGTTGTTTGTAATTTATATAAATGATTTGGATGCATTATCTACATGCACTTTAGTAAAGCCTTTGATAAAGTTCCACATGGTACAGTAATTAGTAAAGTTCGATCACATGGGTTTCAGGGAGAATTTGCCAATGAGATACAAAATTGGCTTGACAGTGAGAGACAGGAGGTGGTGGTCCAGATATCCCCCACTTTTCGCAAGTTCACTTTATGCCAATTTGCTTTGATGAAAGACCTACATTAGTGCCTGTTTTTGCGAATCTGAACAGGATTTTCGCATTTATGAGAAAAAGCGAAATGTTTCCCATATAAATGAATGCTTCTTTGCTTTACGCCATTTCGGCTTATGAACGGTTTCATTGGAACGCTCTACTGTCGGATAGTGGGGAATACCTGTAGAGGGTTTTTTTTCAGACTGGAGGTTTTGGGTCCACTGTTGTTTGTAATTTATATAAATGATTTGGATGAGAGTTTAGGAGGTAATAAGTTTGCAGATGACACCAAAATTGGTGAAATAGTGGATAGTGAAAAAGGTTATCCAAGATTACAAAGGGATCTTGATCAATTGGATCAAAGAGTTGATGAGTGACAGATCGAGTTTAATTTGGATAAATGTGAGGTATTACATTTTGGTAAAAATAAATAAAGTCAGGACTCGTACAGTTAATGGTAGGGCCCTGGGTAGTGATGTAGAACTGGGGGTTCGGGTAGGTAGTTCTATGAAAGTTGCATCACAAGTAGTCAGCATGGTTAGCACTCTTGTCTTCATTGCTCAGCTCATTGAGTATAGACTTTGGGATATCATGCTGAGGTTGTATAGGACATTGGTGAGGCCAATTCTAGAGTACTGCATACAGTTCTGGTTGCCCTGCTGTAAGAAGGATATTATTCAAGTTGAAAGGGTTCAGAAAGGTACATGAATAGGAAGGGTTTAGAGGGATATGGACCAAATGCTGGCAAATGGAATTAGGTCAGACTGGAGTGTCTGGTTAACATGGATGAATTGGACTGAAGGGTCTGTTTCTGTGCTGTCTGACTCTATAACAAAGCAGCTGGCTTACAGATGGTCTGAGCTTTAGGTCATAGAGTCATAGAGATGTACAGCATGGAAACAGACCCTTCGGTCCAACCCGTCCATGCTGACCAGATATCCCAACCCAATCTAGTCCCACCTGCCAGCACCCGGCCCATATCCCTCCAAACTCTTCCTATTCATATACCCATCCAAATGCCTCTTAAATGTTGTAATTGTACCAACCTCCACCACATCCTCTGGCAGCTCATTCCATATACGTACCACCCTCTGTGTGAAAATGTTGCCCCTTAGTTCTCTTTTATATCTTTCCCCTCTCACCCTAAACCTATGCCCTTCAGTTCTGGACTCCCCGACGCCAGGGAAAAGACTTTGCCTATTTACCTTATCCATGCCCCTCATAATTTTATATACCTCTATAAGGTAACCCCTCAGCCTCCGACGCTCCAGGGAAAACAGGCCTAGCCTGTTCAGCCTCTTCCTGTAGCTCAAACCCTCCAGCCCTGGCAACATCCTTGTAAATCTTTGTTTCTGATGAAGAGCTTATGTTCGAAACATTGACTCTCCTGCTCCTCGGATGCTGCCTGACCAGCTGTGCTTTTCCACTGTCATATGTTTTGACAGCTGGCTTTTGGAGTCGTGCAGCATGGAAACAGACCCTTCAGTGCATTTCAACCAAGTTTCCCAAAACTAAACTAGCTACTCTCAATGACAGAATATAAAAGCACTGCATTAGTTTATGTGTGACCCAGTTTAGTGTCTCCCTGCTCTACCTCACTCACCCCTCTCTTGACTCCTCCATTGTTTCGAAACCATCAGATTGGTGGCAGAATATCTGATACTTAATAAGCAGCAAGTTCTCCATATCAAATTTTGGGAAGACCAAAGTAATTGCTTTTAGTCCCTGTTTCAAATGTCATTCTCATGATTATAGTGAGGCCAAACCAGACCGATCCTAGTATTGGTGTCACATTTGTTTTGTCCTTGAGATGGGCTGTGTTATCAATATTCATTTTGGGAGCATGATTGCTGCTGGCAAGGCCAAACTTTATCCATCTCAACCACATCAGCTGCTGTAACCTCATGCTTTGTTGGAGTTTGACACATCTATTCTTGTGCACTGCTGACTCATCTCGCTGTTTCTGCCCTGCATCAAGTGAGGTTGGCCAAAGCTCTTCTGCCCGTCTCTAGACCCCCACCAAGTTCTGTTGGGGTCCAAACCTGTGGAGGGTGTTACAGCTATGGTCTGGCTAGTGCCCTGTATAGTTTCTGCAAGACTCCTCTGTTTTTGTACTCCACTTCCTTTAGGATAAAAGCCAGTATTCCGTTTTCCTTTGTTGCTACCCGCTGAACTTGTATGCAAGCTTTTCGGGATTTATATAGCAGGAGTCCGAAGTCCCCATCCATTTTCTACAGTCTGCAGCTTGACTTGCTCGCTCAATGAATCATAGAATCATACAGGAAGCCATTCAGCCCATCAGGTCTATACTGCCAAAACCACACTATTACCAACACTCCTACCATTCTGCACTAAGCCTTGAATATTACAACACTTCAAATACTTTGGTATATCTATCCCTTTTTCGTAGAAACATAGAAAATAACAGGAGTTGGCTATTTGGCCCTTTGAGGTTGCTCTATCATTCAATATGATCATACGTGATCGTTCAACTCCGTTCCTGCTTTTTTCCCCATACCCTTCCATTCCTTTAGCCCTGAAAACAATATTTTCTTCCTTTAAGTTAAGTCTTAAAGCTACTACTTTGACAAAGCTTTTGACCATTAATCATAGAGTCATAGAAATATACAGCATGGAAACAGACCCTTCGGTCCAACCCGTCCATGCTGACCAGATGTCCTTATGTGAAGAGTTAAATCGTGCTTTATAAAGTTCCTGAGAAGTATGTTGAATGTTTTATTCTGCTCAAGATGAATTAGAGATATAAATTGTTTAGACTGCCCTTTGGTTTCTTCACACAAGGAAATGCAAGTTCAGTCTCTGCAGTGAATGCATTTCTTTGAGCACTCAGTGACCCACTGACTTGCTAAAATTCAGTGGAATATTTGGATTGTTTTTCTAATGCTCCTTCATTGTGTGCACTGCAGGATCCCACTATTGGCTTGTTTGTATTGCAGTCAGTCACTGTTTCAGACACCAGCATGTGGGGCTCACACGGTACTGAAAAGTCAGCTTTGAACAGTGGGAGGCTCCTGAAATTAAAGCAAGCTCCTGTGCTTTCTGGACTCGCCTGTCTGCTTAGAAAACGGATTAAGAATCCAACTTTGTCACAGCAGCTTATCCTGCATTAGACCGCAGTGTTCTGGTCATGTGGACCTGGCACAGCCAGACTCTGAAAGCTGGGCAATATGCAACTGAAAGCGACCAACTTAGTTGTGTAGGTCTGTGACTGTGCCACACAGGGAGTTACTCCAGCTCTTTGAGGTGTGCACATGGGTCCTTAAGTGCTCTTTAATAACTTGCAGCATTTCTTAGTGAAATAGTATGGCAAAGTGCAGATTGTCTGTGGGTTTTTTGGTTGTTGGGTGCTATAAACAGAGGCTTTCAGTTGTATCATTCCTGACCTCAGGGCGTCACAACATTACAGTCAGTTAGGTAACTGTGAAGTATTGTCAGTGTTACAAAGTGAGAAACAGCATAAGCAATTTTCTCATAATTTTCCAGTGCAATACTTGTAGTTTGATTTAACGAACATATGAAACAGAGAGGAGTGTCCCATTAGTAAGAGTAATGCCTTTTTATAACTTACCTTTTCACAGGAATGCAGAGGCTGCTGGCTGATCCAGCATTTATTCCCCATCTCTAATTGCCCTCGAGAAGGCATTGGTGAACTGTCACCTTGAACTGCTGCAGTCCGTTTGATGTAGGTGTGCACACAATGCTGCGAGAGAGGGTGTTCCAGAATTTTGACCCAGCGACATGGAAGGAGTGTCAACATATTTCCAAGTCAGAATGGTGAATGGCTTGGAAGGGATGGTGGTGTTCCCACATATCTGCTGCCTTTGTCCTTTGACATGGAAGTGGTCATGTGTTTGGAAGGTGCTTTCTGAGGATTTTTGGTGAATTTCTGCAGTGCATCTTGTACATAGCACACACTGCTGCTACCAAATGTTGGTGGTGGAGGGAGTGGATGCTTGTTGTGATGCCAGTTAAGCGGGCTGCTTTGTCCACAGGTGGACTGGGCAGTGAAGGAGGCTTTTGGCACACTGGCCTTCGTCAGGAAGGTAAGCATACAAAACGCCACCTTCACCACCCTGTCTGCCTATGATTCCACTTTCAAGGAACTATGAACGTGCACCCCAAGGTCTCTTAGTTCAGCAACACTCCCCAGGGACGTAACATTGTATAGAAGTCCTTCTCTGGTTGGCTGGACCAAAATGCAGCACCTCACATTTATCTAAATTAAACTCCATCTGCCACTCCATTGGCCCATCGGATCAAGATCCCATTGTAATTGGAGGCAACCTTCTTCGCTGTCCACTACACCTCCAATTTTGATGTCATCTGAAAACTTAATAACTATACCTCCAAATAATTTATATAAATAATGAAAAGTAGTGGACCCAGCACTGTTATAGAGTCCTACAGCACGGAGACAGGCCCTTCGGCCCAAACTGGTCCATGCCGACCAAAATGTCTGTCCACACTAACCCCATTTCCCCACACTTGACCCATACCCTTCTAAACCTTTCCTATCCATGTAGTTGTTCAAATGCCTGTTAAATGTTGTTAATGTATTCGCCTTGACTCTTTCCGCTGGCAGCTCATTCCATATGCGTACCACCTTCTGTGTAAAAAAGTTGCCCCTGAGGTTCCCTTTTATTCTTTCCCCTCTAACATTGAACTGATGCCCTCTAGTCCTCGATTCCCCAACCTTGGCAAAAAGACGGAATGCATTCACCCTATCCATGCCTCTCATGATCTTATACATCTCTATAAAGACCCCCTCAATCTCTTATGTTCTAAAGAAAAAAAGCCCTAGCTTGTCCAACCTCTCCCTATAACTCAAACAATGGAGTCCTGGCAACATTCTTGTAAATTTCTTCTGCACTTTTTCCAGTTTAATAACATCTTTCCTATAGCAAGGTGACCAAAACTGAACACAATGCTGCAAGTACGGCCTCACCAACATCCTGTATAACTGCAACATAACTCCCCAACTTCTATATTCAATGCCCTGACTGATGAAGGCCAGTGTGCCAAAAGCCTTCTTCACTGCCCAGTCTCCCTGTGACTCCACTTTCAGAGAACTGTGAACCTGAACTCCAAGAATCCTATGTTCCACTGCACTCCCTAAGACCCTACTATTCACTATGAAACTCCTATCTTGACTTGAATTTCCAAGATGCAAGACCTCACACTTACCTACATTAAACCCCATGTGCCATTTCTCGGCCCACTTCCCCAGCTGACCAAGATCTTGCTGCAATTTCTGATAACCCATCCTCACTGACCACGATACCGTCTATTTTAGTGTCAGCAGCAAACCTACTAATCATGCCTTCTCATTCAAATCAGACATCGAAGGTAATTGTCACTGCTATTAATGCAGGCAGACTTTGGAGTCAGTTTCCACAGAGCAAGAATTCACACATCCAAATTCGACTTTTGAAATGTTGATCGAGGAATAAGTGCTTTTTAGCAGGACACTGGGGATGATTTCATTGCTGTTCTTCGACATTACACGAGAGGTCATCTCATTGAAACACAGATTCTTAACGGGCTTGACAGGTAAATGCTAAGAGGATACTTTCCCCCCCACCAATGGAGAGTCAAGAATCAGAGGGTACAGTCTCTAAATATAGGCAATCAATTTAAGGTTGAGATGAGAAAACATTTTCTCAAGATTGGGTGTTTTTGGAACTCGTAGTTATGGAGTTGGGGGGGGGGGGGGGGGGGAGAGAAACAAAGAGGTAGACACGTTCTTGATCAGTAGTGGAATCAAGGGCATTAGGGAAACCATAGGAAAGTGGTCATCAGGAATATTGGATTACACGATCCTACTGAATGGTGGAGCAGGCTCAAGACCTACTGCTGTAGCTACAAGAGCAGTAAAGGTTGCGGAATTCTGCAGGGAGGTAACTCACCTCCCAACTCTCCAAAGCCTGTCCACCATCTACATGGTACAAGTCAGGAGTGTGATGGAATATTCCCCATTTGCCTGGATGGGTGCAGCTCCAACACAAGCAGCTTCAGACCATCCAGGACAAAGCAGCCCCTTTCTATAGCAAGGTGACCAAAACTGAACACAATGCTGCAAGTGTGGCCTCACCAACATGCTGCATAACTGCAACATAACTCCCCAACTTCTATACTCACTGCCCTGACTGGTGAAGGCCAGTGTGCCAAAAGCCTTGTTCACTGCCCATGATTGGCAACATGTCTATACACATTCCTGCCCTCCACCACTGACGCTCAGTTGCAGCAGTACATACCATCTACAAGATGCACTGCAGAAATTTCGCAAGAATCCTTAGATGATTGAATTCTGAAACTTCATTTCACAGTAGTTTTGGCATTATTTCCTCACCCCCCCCAACCAGTTTCCTTCATTACTGGAGTGTCGGAAATGCAGCAACCAATTTAGAGATCAAGAATGCAAGTTAGCTTAGAGGAGGTCATCCTGTATTCCTCCTTAACCTACAATTGGGTATGCCTTGACTCTCACACAACTCAAGCAGCTGCACAGAGATTCCTTGTCCTGAATTTAAAAAAGAGTGAAGGTTTAAATGTAAATGCACTTCAGTTTTGAAGATTATTTTAAACATGGGTTTGGGGAGAACAGTGCAAGTCAACTGGCTTTCAGCTGCTACTGCCCATTAAGTAAAACAAAAATCACAGCAACACCAGGTTTATTTGTAAGTACTAGCTTTCAGAGCACTGCTCCTTCATCAGGTAACTAAGGAGTAGCACTCTGAAAACTAGTACTTACAAATAAACCTGTTGGACTATAACCTGATGTTGAGACGTTTTAAACTTTGCCCACCCCAGTCCTACACTGGCACCTCCACATCATGACTGCCCATTAATGCAGCTTTCTGGCAGATGCGGTTTTGAGAGACAAGGATGATACCACTTAGCAAAATGGGTTCTCAGCCAGCAGTACATGATCAGTATTTCAGGAACAAAAACAAACAGAGAAAAGCTCAAACAGCTCTGGCAGCATCTGTGGAGAGAAAGTCAGAGTTAAGTTTCAGGTCAAGTGAACGCACGGTGGCTCAGTGGTTAGCACTGCTGCCTCACATTCGATTCCAGCGTCAGGCAACTGTCTGTCTGGAGTTTGCACGTTCTTCCCAGTGTCTGAGTGGGTTTCCTCCGGGAGCTCCTGTTTCCTCTCACAACCCAAAAGATGTGCAAGTTAGGTAAACTGGCTGTGCTAAATTGCCCTTCGCGTTATATGCATTAGTCAGGGGTAAATGTAGGGTAGGGGAATGGGTCTGGGTGGGTACACTTTGGAGGGTCAGTGTGGACTTGTTGGGCCAAAGGCCCTGTTCCCATACTGTAAGGAACCTAATCTAATTTTCCTCCCAACTGGAGCACTCTCTCCACAGATGCTGCCAGACCTGCCGAGTTTTTCCAGCAATGTGTCTCTGTTTCTGATTTACAGCATCCATAGTTCTTTTAGATTTTAACCAGTATTTCAGGAACTGACACCAGCTTCCAGGGATATACTCCTCTGCCCAGGAGCCTGGAGAGTAAACAGTTTGCTACAGCTCAGTATCTGCAAGCACAGAGACTGGTCTCGAAGCACTGATGGCTTAAGCATCAAAGTGCTTCTTAAGGAGGTGCAAAATGCCAATCAACACTATTCTTAATCACATCTCAGCCTCCATGACCAGCCCCCAAACACCCCATAATCGAATACAAACTCTATCTGCGGTCATTTTAAATAGAGGTAACCAACTTCATGATTCGACGATTCATTTAGCTTTGTTAACTTTGTTTTAGATTCACTGCTGTGAATGTTCATCTTCCAGTTTATGCAAATATCCTTTTCTGTGTTAAATACCTTCCCAAATTACAATGCCATTTGCTCTATTATTTTTTTGGATAAGTGGGATAAGCAGGGTGAGAAGCCAGATTTATGCCCAGGTCCTGCAGGCTTTAGTTTGTTTGAAATGAGCTGAGGACAGTCCTCCCGCACAGGGAGAGATTGGCTCAGATGTATGAACATCATCCCACTCCCTAATTGCCACCCCAACTCCTGCACCCTTCTGATGAGGCAGATGCAGAGCACAGAGGAATTATGTAGCCGGTTCCTGGGGCCCAAGAGATTAGATTACTTACTTATAGTGGAAACAGGACCTTCGGCCCAACAAGTCCACACCGACCCTCCGAAGTGCACCCACCCAGACCCATTGCCCTACATTTACCCCTTCACCTAACACTACGGGCAATTTAGCATGGCCAATTCACCTGACCTGCACTTGTTTGGACTGTGGGAGGAAACCGGAGCACCCGGAGGAAACCCACGCAGACACGGGGAAAATGTGCAAACTCCACACAGTCCACACCTGAGGCGGGAATTGAACCCAAGTCTCTAACGCTGTGAGGCAGCAGTGCTAACCACTGTGCCACCGTGCTGCCCATAACAATACAATGACTGGAGAACCAAAGTTTGTGGAATTGTAACTCACTGACACCCATGGGACCACACTCCACTAGGAATCAATAACAGCTGGTACGAGGAGACTACACCTCACTCTCCATAGTGCAATCCTCACTAGGAAACAACACAGCAGTAGTGATGAGTAAGAAAGAAAATAAACAACAAAAAAGTTTATTTTCAGCATTTTTTAATAATACAAATTTAAAAAACATGACATACAAGTCTTAACCCACAGCTTTCACTTGAACTGAGCCCAAAGCACCATGGTCAGTGGGCTGAGAGCATTATGTTACAGGATTCAGAGGCACTAATGATGTGCGTGGCCTGTCTACAACATAGGGTGATGCACAGGTTGGGGGTTTGAGAAACTGTGCACTAACTGTCCAGTGCACTGAGCTTGCAAAACCACTTGCTACATGGTCAGCAACCCAATTCTTAACAAGAGCTTTATTCAGAAGTCCAGAATATTCCAAATTCCCAATGATGTCAAGACATTAAGTCCAATTTTTCTTCATTTCTTTAATGGTCATTTATTCAGGACAGCTATGAAAATATGAAAACAGTTTTATAAAATAGAACAACTTGTCTCGCTCATTTCTTTTTCCCTTTAGCTGGCTTGGCAAACAGCATTGGGTCAATCTGTTCCTTAGACAATCCCTTCACCGAGTAAAGTCTCGCTGCACGCTCCTGCAAGGTGCCCCCACATTTTAATCCAAGTGCCATCAATTCACTCTTGAGTCTGTCCAGCCCCAAACCCTGGAGTTCTTCTGCAGAGTTAAAAGCTGTCCAATCCTTCAATGCAGGCTCCTGGGGTGGAGAAGAGAAAAACAAAGTGTTATTCAGTTACTAAAACGTACCAGAGCACAGGCGGTGCGATGAATATTCCTGGACATAGGGGATTCTTTTTTGAATCCTCCTGACAGATAAAAGCCAGCCATTTTGTTTTAAAATTTCATCTGAAAGACAGCACCTTTGACAACATAGTGCACCCTTGTAACTGCACAAGGTTCTCAGTGTTGGTTTTTTAAGCTTGGAATTTGACAGAGTGGTGGTGGAGGGTTGTTTTTCAGACTGGAGGCCTGTGACCAGTGGAGTGCCACAAGGATTGGTGCTGGGTCTTCTACTTTTCATCATTTATATAAATGATCTGGATGTGAACACAAGAGGCATAGTTAGTAAGTTGCAGATGACACCAAAATTGGAGGGGTAGTGGACAGCGAAGAGAGTTACCTCAGATTACCTCAGTCAGGATCTTGACCAGATGGATCAATGGGCTGAGAAGTGGCAGATGGAGTTTAATTTAGATAATTGAGAGGTGCTGCATTTTGGGAAAGCAAATCTTAGCAGGACTTATACACTTAATGGTAAGGTCGGTTGGAGGATCTGAGCTAAAAGGAGAGGCTGAACAGGCTGGGGCTGTTTTCCCTGGAGCGTCGGAGGCTGAAGGGTGACCTTATAGAGGTTTACAAAATTATGAGGGGCATGGATAGGATAAATAGACAAAGGATTTTCCCTGGGATCGGAGAGTCCAGAACTAGAGAGTATAGGTTTAGGGTGAGAGGGGAAAGATATAAAAGAGACCTAAGGGGCAACTATTTCACACAGAGGATGGTACGTGTATGGAATGGGGTGCCAGAGGAAGTGGTGGAGACTGGTACAATTGCAACATTTAAGAGGCATTTGGATGGGTATATGAATAGGAAGGGTTTGGAGGGATATGGGCTGGGTGCTGGTAGGTGGGACTAGATTGGGTTGGGATATCTGGTCGGCATGGACGGGTTGGACTGAAGGGTCTGTTTCCATGCAGTACACCTCTATGACTCAAACCCCTATAAGTCTGAGGTGCGAGCTACCCATCCACTGAACCTCAGTTGACACTTTGGCAGTGAACTGTATCAGACATCAGAACAGCTGAAAAACAGAAAGATCAACCCAATGCTCAGGAAGCTTTTTCATTAAAAAAATCACATCAGGGATTCCTGCTCCCAATCTTACCTGAAAGCTCATACAGTTAATGCAAAAGTTGACACATTAGAATTCCTACAGTGTGGAAACAGACCCTTTGACCCAACAGGTCCACACCAATCCCCTGAAGAGTATTCCACCCAAACCCATTACCATACGTTTCCCCTGACTACTACACCTAACCTACACATCCCTGAACACTATAGGCAATTTAGCATGATCAATCCACTTAACCTGCACATCCTTGGACTGTGGGAGGAAACTGGTGCACCCGGAGGAAACCCACGCAGACACGGGGAGAATGTGCAAACTCCACACAGTCGCCAGAGGTTGGAATTGAATCCGGGTCCCTGGCGCTATGTGGAGCAGTGCTAGCCACTGAGCCAACACAATTGTTGACTGCAATTGTTGTGTACTCAGAGTCACATAGCAGTAGTGAGCCAACAGGAGGCAATAGATAGGGAAGGTGCACCTGAATTCCTGACTGGCTGACTTGCAAGGTCAAAGTTACAGAACGGTTGCTTTTGGACCTCAGAGTCAAAGCATATGCCCTTATGCCTGATTCTCCAGCTTCTCAGATGCTGCCTGACCAGCTGTGCTTTTCCAGCACCATACGTTTTGACTCCGATCTCCAGCATCTGCAGTCCTCACCTTCTCCTTGCAAACATCAGAAGCCAGGCCACTCTCCACTGGCCCCCCGCAGCGTGCACCACCATCTAGTGGGGAAGTCGAGAATAAACTTCCCTTCAGCTCTGAAGAAGAGTTACCTACACTCAAAATGTTAGCTTGTGTGCACTCTCCCTCTTTCCATGGATGCTCTCTGAACCTCTGATCTTCAGCATTTGTTTTCAGTCGAGAATAAACTTGCCAAGCTTCCCCCAACACTAAATCTCTCTCCTTTCAAATCCTATCCTGATGACATCCTCTGTTGCTTTTCCAATTGCAAAGAGCTCTAGATGTGTGCGGCCTATCAGAGATGTTCAGAGAAAAGTTAGCAGTTGTGTTTCAACCTAAAATAAGCTCTTCCCAGCCACTTATTTTCCTAAATAATGACCTGCTTAAAAAGAAACTTGTATAAGGTCTTGTATAAACCCGATAACAAGAAAGCACCAGCAGATTTTGTGGTTGATGTTACAAGCCCAGCTTGCAGTGCGATAGATGTGATTGTGTGATGCCTTCCACAGGGGAATAATCTAGCAACCACTGTCTGGAATCATAAATGAAGAATGACCACTTTAGGAGGGCTATAAGGAGGGCCTGCAGTCCAAGAAAAGACAAGTTCAGAACAGCAAATGGATTACAAAATATACACTGGAAAATCAACATTTCAGGCAAAAGCCCTTCATCAGGGAACATTCGTCTATTTTCCTGCTCCTCAGATGCTGCCTGACCTGCTGTGCTTTTCCTCAACGCAACCATGTGTGAAAGAGTTGCCCCTTAGGTCTCTTTTATATCTTTCCCCTCTCACCCTAAACCTATGCCCTCTAGTTCTGGACTCCCCCACCCCAGGGATGAGACTTTGTCTATTTATCCTATCCATGCCCCTCATGATTTTATAAACCTTTAAGATCACCCCTCAGCCTCTAACGCTCCAGGGAAAACAGCCCCAGGCTATTCAACCTCTCCCTACAGCTCAAATACTCCAACAACTACTGTGGGCGCCCGTACTCTGACCAATAAAGGAAAGCATACCAAACGCCTCCCTCACTATCCTATTTAACTGCGACTTCACTTTCAAGGAGCTATGAACCTGCACTCCAAGGTCTCTTTGTTCAGCAATACTCCCTATGACCTTACCATTAAGTGTATAAGTCCTGCTAAGATTTGCTTTCCCAAAATGCAGCGCCTCACATTTATCTATTGCTTAATTCTGTTTCTCACTAGCTGCTTATGCTGTTTGGCATGCAGACTGTCTTGTTTGATAGCTTCACCAGATTGACTCCTGATTCTTTAGGTATGCTTGGTGTTTCTCTTGGCATAATCTCCTGCACTCTTCATTTAATCAGACTGATCCCATGATTAGATGGTAACAGCAGAGTAGGGGATATGCCAGGCCATGAGGCTGCAGATTGAGAGTACAATTTGATTGCCGATGGCCCACAGCACCTTATGGGTGCCAATCTTTGGTTGTTAGATCCCTACCAAGTCAGTCCCATTTCACACGATGATAGTGCCAAGCAATGCGATAGAGGGTATTCTCAATTTCAAGGTTTGACGTTGACATTTAGGGTGGCTCAGTGGTTAGCACTGCTACCTCACAGCACCAGGGACCTAGGTTCAATTCCAGCCTCAGGCGACTGTCTTTGTGGAGCTTGCACATTCTCCTGTGTCTGTGTGGGTTTCCTCCAGATACTCTGGTTTCCTCCCACAATTCAAAGGTGTGCAGGGCAGGTGAATTGGCCATGCTATATTGCCAAGTCAGGGGTAAATATAGGGTAGGGCAATGGGTTTGGGTAGGTTGCTCTTCAGAGGGTGGGTGTGGATTTGTTGGGCCGAAGGGCCTGTTTCCACACTATAGAGAATCTAATCTAATCTAAAAGAAAACAAAGACTGCACGATGGTCATTCTTACCAATACTATCATAGAATCAGGCCATTCAGCCCACACTAACCCTCTGAACAGCATCCCAGCCAGACCCACCTCCACTACCTTATCCCTGCATTTCCCATGGTTAATCCACTTAGCCTGCACATCCCTGGACACCATGGGCACTTTAGCATGGCCAACCCAACTAGCCTAGTAGTTGACAGATGCACCTGCAGCTGGCAAATTGCTGAGGATAAGGTCAAGTACGTTCTTCCCTCATCATCTGGCACAGACCCAGTCTAGCAGCAGCATCCTTTCGGACTTGGCCCATTTGCTCAGTACTGGTGCTACCATGCTCCCTCAGTGCTGTTCAACATGGAGGTTTCCTTGCCCATGTTTGACCAGTTGCCATGTGACTTCATGGGGCCCAGAGACCATGTCCAGGACTCCCAGGGAACTCCCTCCAGACTGTATATTACTATGCCACCGTTTCCACTGGCTCTGTCCTGATGATAGCAGTTGATACAACTGAATGGTTTGCCAGGTCATTTCAGAGGGCAGCTATGAGTTAATTACATTGCTGTGGGTCCCGAGAAACACATAGGCAAAATAAGACCGTTTCCTTCCCTAAAAGGACATTAATGCACAATTGACAATGCCTCTATGTCATAATTAGACTTTTAATTCCAGATTTATACTGAATTTGAACTCAAATTCCACCATCTGTCTGTCTCTGGATTACTCTTCCAATAATACTGCGAGACCATAGACACAGTCATAGAGATGTACAGCACAGAAACAGACCCTTCGGTCCAACTCGTCCATGCCGACCAGATATCCCAACCCAATCTTGTTCCACCTGCCAGCACCTGGCCCATATCCCTCCAAACCCTTCCTATTCATATACCCATCCAGATGCCTCTTAAATGTTGCAATTGTACCAGCCTCCACCACTTCCTCTGGCAGCTCTTCCGAGAAAGTTTAAATATTTGCATTTTTTTTTAAATAACATCTTCCTCCTATGAGGTGTAAATTGACACCATTTTCAGACATCTGACTGATGGATATACTGGTTGACATTGGGCATTAAGGTACAATCTGAGACTGTGGTTTTGGATTGTCAGGGTGGGTCCTTAAATGGTTGTCTGCAGTGTTCATTGTGAATGTTACCACTGGGTGGTGCAGTGACAGCACGTGCTCGAACGGAGCTTGGCAAGGGAACAGCAGCGGTCTGGAACAAAAATGGTGCTGCCCATATAACCATAACAAATAGGAACAGATGTAGGCCATTCAGTCCCACAAACCTGTTCCAACATTCAACAGAAGCATGGCTGATTTGGCATTCCTCATGTTCACCTTTCTCCTCTTTTCCCCGTAACACACTCCTCTCCAACTCAGCATGAATCTGTCTCAGTCTTAAATATACACAAGGACTCTGCCCCCCACAGCCCTCTGTGGCAAGGAATTGGAAAGACAATCAATTCAAGAAATTTATAAGCCCTTACGACATAAGAACAGAATTAGGCCATTCAGCCCATCAGGTCTGCTCTACCATTTGATCATGGCTGTTATGTTTCTTGACCCTATTCTCCTGCCTCTTCCCTGTAAGCCTTGATCCCCTTATCGATCAAGAGTCTATCTTGGTCTTAAATACATTCAATGATTTGGCCTCTAAAGCCCTCTGTGACAATGAAGATCACCACCCTCTGGCTGAAGAAATTCCAAGGCTGTGCCCTCAGATCCTAGTCTCTACTAACAAAGACATCATCTCTGCGTTCACTCTACCCAGGCCTCTCAGTATCCTGCAAGTTTCAATTATCCCCTCATATTGTCGCACCTCGTACGACAAGCCCCTCATCCCCAGGATCATGCTTGTAACCTCCTCCGGACCCTCTCCAATACCAGCACATCCTTCCTTAGATTTGGGGTCCAAAACTGCTCTCATATTCCAAACATAATTTGACCTGAGCCTTATACAGCCTCAGTAGTACATTTCTGCTTATGTATTCTAGCCCTCTTGAAACGAATGCTAACATTGCATTTGACTTTCTAACTGCCAACTGAACCTGCACGTTCACCTGAAAAGTCCTAATCTGGAGATGCCGGTGTTGGACTGGAGTGTACAAAGTTAAAAAAAATCACAACACCAGGTTATAGTCCAACAGGTTTGAGGAAACACTAGCCACAACCACCTGAAGGAAGAGAATTGCTCCGAAAGCTAGTGCTTCCAAATAAACCTGTTGGACTATAACCTGGTGTTGTGCGATTTATAAATTAGAAGTCCTAGTTGAGGATTCTCCTAAATCCCTTTGTGCTTCAGCTTTCTGAAGCCTTGTCCTGTTTAAAAAATAGTCTATGCCTCTTTCTTCCTACCAAATAGCATAACCTCATACTTTGCCACATTGTATTCCTATTTCTTTGCCCATTCTCCTACCCTATCCAAGTCCTTCTGCAGCCTCCCAGTTTCCTCAACACCATGGTGGCACAGTGGTTAGCACTGCTGCCTCACAGCGCCAGAGACCCGGGTTCAATTCCCGCCTCAGGCAACTGACTGTGTGGAGTTTGCACGTTCTCCCCGTGTCTGCGTGGGTTTCCTCCGGGTGCTCCGGTCTCCTCCCACAGTCCAAAGATGTGCAGGTCAGGTGAATTGGCCATGCTAAATTGCCCATAGTGTTAGGTTAGGGGTAAGTGTGGGGGTATGGGTGGGTTGCGCTTCGGCGGGTCGGTGTGGACTTGTTGGGCCGAAGGGCCTGTTTCCACACTGTAATGTAATCTAATCTAAACCACCTGTCCCTCCACCTTCGTGTCATCTACAAACCTAACAAAAATGCCCTCAGTTCCTTTCTCCATGAATAGCTGTGGTCCCAACACTGACCCTTGCAGAACTCCACCAGTTATAGCTCACATCCTGAAATGACCTTTATTCCTACTCTACCTTCGGCCAGTCAGCTAATCCTCTATCCATGGCAGTATCTTGCGTCTAACAGCATGGGCTCCTATCTTATTTAGCCGCTCCCTGTGCAGCACCTTGCCAAAGACCTTCTGGAAATCCAAACACAACACATCCACTGGTCACAGAGATGTACAGCATGGAAACAGACCCTTCAGTCCACCCCGTCCATGCCGACCAGATATCCCAACCCAATCTAGTCCCACCTGCCAGCACCTGGCCCATATCCCTCCAAACCCTTCCTATCCATATACCCACCCAGATGCTTTTTAAATGTTGCAATTGTACCAGCCTCCACCACTTCCTCTGGCAGGTCATTCCATACATGTACCACCCTCTGCGTGAAAAAGTTGCCCCTTAGGTCTGAAGGATGTGGTGGCACTGGAACGGGTGCAGAGGAGGTTTACCAGGATGTTGCCTGGTATGGTAGAAAGATCGTATGAGGAAAGGCTGAGGCACTTGGGGTTGTTTTCATTGGAGAAAAGAAGGTTTAGGGGTGACTTGATAGAGGTGTATAAGATGATTAGGGGTTTAGATAGGGTCGACAGTGAGAATCTTTTTCCACGTATGGAGTCAGCTATTACAAGGGGGCATAGCTTTAAATTAAGGGGGGGTAGGTGTTAGGGGTAGGTTCTTTACTCAGCGAGTCGTGAGTTCATGGAATGCCCTGCCAGTAGCAGAGGTGGACCCTCCCTCATTATGGGCATTTAAGCGGGCAATGGATAGGCATATGGAGGATAGTGGGCTAGTGTAGGTTGGGTGGGCTTGGATCAGCGCAACATCGAGGGCCGAAGGGCCTGTACTGCGCTGTATTCTTCTATGTTCTATGATTTTATAAACCTCTATAAGGTCACCCCCTCAGTCTCCGATGCTCCAGGGAAAACAGCCCCAGCCTACTCAGTCTCGACTGTAGTTCAAATCCTCCAACTCTGACAACATCTTTGTAAATCTTTTCTGAACCCTTTCAAGTTTCACAACATCCTTCCGATAGGAAAGAGACCAGAATTGCACGCAATATTCCAACAGTGGCCTAACCAATGTCCTGTACAGTCGCAATATGACCTCCCAACTCCTGTACTCAATACTCTAACCAATAAAGGAAAGCATACCAAATGCCTCCTTCACTATCCTATCCCCCTGCGACTCCACTTTCAAGGAGTTATGAACCTGGACTCCAAGGTCTCTTTGTACAGCAACACTTCCTAGGACCGTACCATTAAGTGTATAAGTTCTACTAAGATTTGCTTTCCCAAAATGCAGCATCTCGCATTTATCTGAATTAAACTCCGTCTGCCACTTCTCAGCTCATTGGCCCATCTGATCAAGATCCTGTTGTAATCTGAGGTAATCCTCTTCGCTGTCCACTACACCTCCAATTTTGGTGTCATCTACAAACTTACTAACTATACCTCTTGTACTCACATCCAAATCATTTATATAAATGTCAAAAATTAGTGGACCCAGCATTGATCCTTGTGGCACTCCACTGGTCACAGGCCTCCAGTCTGAAAAACAACCCTCCACCACCATCCTCTGTCTTCTACCTTTGAGCCAGTTCTGTATCCAAATGGCTAGTTCTCCCTGTATTCCGTGAGATCTAACCTTGCTAATCAGTCTCCCATGGGAAACCTTGTCGAACACCTTACCGAAGTCCACATAGATCACATCTACCGTTCTGCCCTCATCAATCCTCTCTGTTACTTTCTCAAAAAACCCAATCAAGTTTGTGAAACATGATTTCCCACACACAAAGCCATGTTGACTATCCCTAATCTGTCCTTGTCTTTCCAAATACATGTACATCCTGTCCCTCAAGATTCCCTCCAACAACCTGCCCACCACTGACATCAGGCTCAATGGTCTATGGCTCCCTGGCTTGTCCTTACCACCTTTCTTAAACAGTGCCAACCTCTAGTCTTCCTGCACCTCACCTCTGACTATCAATGATACAAATATCTCAGCAAGAGGCCCAGCAATCAGTTCCCTAGCTTCCCACAGAGTTCTCAGGTACACTTGATCAGGTCCTGGGAATTTATCCACCTTTATGCGTTTCAAGACATCCAGCACTTCCTCCTCTGTAATAAGGACTTTTTCAAGATGTCACCATCTATTTCCCTACAGTCTACATCTTCCATATCATTTTCCACAGTAAATACTGATGCAAAATACTCATTTAGTATCTCCCCCATTTTCTGCGGCTCCACACAAAGGCCGCCTTGCTGATTTTTGAGGGGCCCTATTCTCTCCCTAGTTACCCTTTTGTCCTTAAAAGTATTTGTAAAAGCCCTTTGGATTCTCCTTAATTCTATGTGCCAAAGCTATCTCATGTCCCCTTTTTGCACTCATGATTTCCCACTTATGTATACTCCTACTTCCTTTATATTCTTCAAAGGATTCACTCGATCTATCCTGTCTGTACCTGACATTGGCTTCCTTCTTTTTCTTAACCAAACCCTCAATTCCTTTAGTCATCCAGCATTCCCCATACCTACCAGCCTTCCCTTTCACTCTAACATGAATATACTTTCTCTGGATTCTTGTTATCTTTTATTTATTGCTGAAGGTCTCCCATTTTCCAGCTATCCCTTTACCTGCGAACATTTGCTCCCAATCAGCTTTTGAACGTCTTGCCTAATACCGTCAAATAACCTCTCTGGATGTATTTCCGGGAATATCCTCCTTCAGCACAGCAGTAATGCTAGCCTTATCAAAAATGTCACTCCCCCTCCTCTCTTGCCTCCCTTTCGATCCTTCCTGTAGCATTTGTATCCTGGAACATTAAGCTGCTATGATATCCCAGTCCCATGTTCCTAACCATGCCCTGAGTTCATCTGCCTTCCCTGTTAGGCCCCTTGCATTGAAATAAATAGTCTAATTTATTAGTTCTACCTTGTCCTTGCCTGCCCTGACTGTTTGACTCGCTTCTGTTCTCAACTGTACCAGTCTCAGATTGATCTCTTTCCTCACTATCTCCCTGGATCCTGCGTGTTTCTTCACTGCGAATTGGCTATAATGTGATTGAAGAATTTAGATCATTTGTAGAATGCAGACTTTCATTCCCTGTATTGGCTGTAATGAGATCCTGGTCCCATTTGTTTAAATGGTGCTGCTATTATGTGATTTTCTTATAACATGGGATCACACAGAAACAAAACGATCACGTTATATCAGAACAGACTATACATGCTTTTTTCCGTCTCCTGATTTATTTTCTTCCTCACATCCTGATTACTACTCGGAGGCCTGCACACAACTTCCATCAGGGTCCTTTCCCTTTGCGGCTCTTCAACTTCATCCACACAGATTCTCATCTCAGTCTTAAATCAGCCCTCTGGCCTGAGACTCTTCCATGAAGCGAGACATCCTCTCAGGATTTAAAATCAGCTAGGAGAAAGTGAGGTCTGCAGATGCTGGAGATCAGAGCTGAAGAATGTGTGGCTGGAAAACCACTTCAGGATTCCTGAAGAAGGGCTCATGCCCGAAACATCAATTCTCCTGCTCCTTTGATGCTGCGCTTTTCCAGCATCCTCTCAGGATTTACCCTGTCCAGCTCCTTAAGAATCCCATGTGTTTTAATGAGACCACCTCTTACTCTTCTAAATTCCAACGTGCAGAATCCCTATCCCATTTAAACTTTGCACCACACTGCATTAAATTCCTAAGCAATAGCTCACTGATATGAACAGGCGTTTCACATTTTGCTGCAATTATCATTTAAAATATTCCAATACAAAATACAGTGTAACTTTGGAAGGATTAAAGCTCAGAAATCACAGGGTGGACCTCTGAAAAACCTTGAGGAACCTTAACAGGGTTATCTGTGTCACTGGGTGCAGGAGGGTCTTTTTTATGAGGAGGAGGAGAGCTGGTCCCGGCCACGTAGACAACTTAAGGCTGCACATGGTGTCCGCATGCGCACACAAACTCATCCTGGCAAAGAAAGTTGTGTTGTGACAAAGTCAAGTTACTGGCCCAATTGTTTCCTCTCACAGTCCAAAGATGTGCAGGTCAGGTGAACTGGCCATGCTAAATTGCCCACAGGTGTTAGTTAGAGGGAAATGGGTCTGGGTGGGTTACTCTTCGGTGTGGACTTGTTGGGGGTGGCACGGTGGCTCAGTGGTTAGCACTGCTGCCTCACAGCACCAGGATCCCAGGT
>NC_057712.1:127451776-127488685 GCF_004010195.1 Chiloscyllium plagiosum
TGGACTGGTTGAGCCGAAGGGCCTGTTTCCACACTGTAGGGAATCTAGTCTAATCTAATTGTACATGTAACTTTTTGGCATTTGGAATAATTAGAGTTTTGAGGGGCAGCAGACAGAAAAACACGAGTGTATGAAACCAGTGGTCAATACCCAGAAATTTAAAAAACTAAACATATGCATCAATGCCAAGAATGAATACACATTCATTCATAACACATGACACCTCACTAACCAACACAACTGTGGAAAGATAACCACTGTACAGTTATCACAAACAGCTCTATGGTGAAACATCTGATAAGCATGGTTATCAGTAGCTTCCTGTCATATTAACTTGGCCCTGGGGCATTTCCTACAAACATGACAGAGTTACACAAATGCAATTACCAACATGGTGCAGCATTGTCATGTATTGTAGTGTTACATTTATACGTCACAGGCAGAATGTAACTTAAACAAGCATTGTCAAACTAACAGTTGCTGCTATTCTGAATTCAAAACCTTCTTTAAAATTACAAAGTCAAGGCCAAAAATGAAGTTACCCATCCCCTTTATTTGTACAACTGTGGCAAAAATAAGGGGACACAGCTGAACTCAAAGCTGTCGTGGCCAAAGTAGTTGAAATGCCTCCAAAAGCCTCTCAAAGAATTGATTAATTAGATTCTTACACCATGGAAACAGGCCATTTGGCCCAACAAGTCCACATCGACCCTCCAAAGAGTAACCCACCCAGACCCATTCTCCTACCCTGTTTACACCCCTGATTAATGCACCTAACACTATGGGCAACTTAGCATAGCCAATCCACCTAACTTTGGACTGTGGGAGGAAACCAGAGCACCCGGAGGAAACCAACGCAGACACGGGGAGAATGTGCAAAGTCCACATAGACAGTCGCCAGAGGCTGGAATCGAATCTGTGTCCCTGGCGCTGTGAGGCAGCAGTGTAACCACTGAGCCACCGTGCTGCCTGATGCCCAGGAATGTGGGACATTTCCCAACACCATAATTTCCCAACAAGATGCCAGTTATTTTTATAACAGTTATGAAATCACAGAATGGTTACAGCACAGCAAGTTCACACCAGCTTCTTGCAAGAGTAATTCACCTAATCCAAGCCAGCCACCTTGTTCCCAGAGCTATGCAAATTTCCTGCTTCAGATAGCTGTCCAATTGTAATTTAACAAATCCTCCTTGATCTTCAATGACATTATCATTCCACTACCAATACGACATTGGCCAACCATATGAATAAAACAAGCAAAAAACAGCAGGTAAGAGGCTAGCAACTCTGTGACGAATAACTCACATTCTGGCTCCTTAATGCCCATCCACCATCTACAAACATGAATGAGGATTTACACATACTCTTCACTGCCTGGATGAGTACAGCTTAAATAACATTCTCATAGCTCAATAATATTCAGGACGAAGAAGCCTGCTTTTATTAGCAACCCATCCATCACCTTCAACATTTACTACCTTCTTCACAGATGCACATCAGCTGCAATGTGTACCATCTATAGCAACTCACTAACGCTCCTCTAACCACCTCCTAAACTAGCAACCTCCACCACCCACAAGAACAGCAGCGGATACATGGAAACTCCACAATCTACAGGCTCCTCTCCAAGCCACTTACTATCCTGATGAATCCGATAGATTCCCGATGAAGGGCTTATTTTCCTACTCCTCGGATGTTGCCTGACCAGCTGTGATTATCTAGCATCATACTCTTCAGCGTGGAATCTATCACTACCCCTTCACTGCCACTGGGGTCAAAATGCTGGAACTTCCTCAGAACACAGTGTCTCTAAGAATAGCAACAGCCCATCACTACCTTCTCAAGGGCAATGAGGAATGAATGATGAATGCTGATGGGCCAGCAACATCTACATCCCATGAAGAAATAAAATTATCCCTTTAGAAGAGCAATTGAATCTGGTCACCATATTCTCATGGAGTACGTGCCAGATCCTCAAGTCAGTCACAGTGTAAAGGATTTTCCACATCTTGTTATTGGCCCTTTGCCAATCACCTTAAATTTGTGCTCCCAAAGTCTTGATCCTCCTTCATTAGGATCAATTTCTCTTCAACTTAGCTGAAATCACTGAAAGTGGCAGGACAGGTTGAGAAAGTTGTTGGAAAGGCAATTGGAAATTTACAAAGCTTTTTTTGCCTATTTACTTCCATAATATTTTGACCCTTGTGATTGCTTCTGTTCTATATTATACTGTGCTCACATGAAGGGCTTACGCCCGAAATGTCGACTCTCCTGCTCCTCGGATGCTGCCTGATCTGCTGTCCTTTTCCAGCACCGCACTCTGGTCTCCAGCATCTGCAGTCTTCACTTTCTCCTCGTGTAGTTAACTCCATGATTTTGAAGATTTCTGCCAAAAACTCCTTTTAATCTTCTCAGCACTGAGAACAAGTACTACTTTATGAAGAAGGATCACTGGAGTCAAAACGTTAACTGGTGCCCCTCCACAGATGACGTCAGACTGAGTTTCTCCAGCAGTGTCCATTTTTGTTTGAAATCTCCAGCATCCACAGTTCTATGGTTTGTTTCAACCTAGGGAAACTGCGTTGCCATCCCTTTATGACTACTGAATTAAAATCCAGCAATGCCCTCTCCACCAGCACTCTGGGACTATCCCTAGCATATAAAGGTCAAGGCAGCATCACCTTCTCTCTACCTGAGGACACCCTAAATGTGCCTTTGAAATTCAGGGTATGATTAAGTCCCGATCACAACTTTTGGAACTTTGACACAGAGACATCAATGGCGTGCTGAATCCGACCACTGAGTGTGGAAAAACCAAAAAGAGGCTGTGACTACCCCACCCTTCGCTCCAATAACAAAGTTCTGGCATCATCGAAACAGAACCTTATGCCATTCAGTTTCCTGATGCTCTTCTATCAATTTATTACACTGTGGCTCATCTATACCTTTAACCCGATTCCAAATCGCTCAACATCCTTGCTGAATAAAAAAAAATCTGCGTTTAGAAATTTTCAAATGCATCAAGATGTTTTGCTCCTTTTGCAGAGTTCAAGATTTCCACTACCCTTATAGAATGAACTGCTTCCTAAATCAGTGCTAGAGTTATGATTATGCCCCTAATGGAGAAAATCAGTTCTCTATTGATCCTTTCTAAATTATTTATTGCAATGGGTTTCTGTTGAAACTGCCCTTCAATGCTGAGAGTGTTGCTTCTTTCCTCAGGCACTTGTTTGTACACAATGTTAGGTTTCACCCTGCAGCCCAAAGTCAAGTCAGAGTGGTTAAAGTCGGAATGTCAGACCGATTGATGATGTCTCAGGCTCTCATCAAACACAAGTGCACCCTGCAGATGTGTATTCCAGAAGCTTCCAAGATAGATGGGGATAATTCCCAGCAGCAGGAATGTGGATTGCAGGATTTCACAGGCTAGTGATTATCCTTTTTGATTGCAGGATTTGTGAGAGGCCGTTTGTAATGCAAACGAAAATGTCAAGAATGTATAATCATGTAGCTCCTACTTATTGTGAGAGTCAGGCCAACTAGTGTTTTTTGTATTCTGATTCCATTTGTTAGACAAGTTAGGAAAACACTTGTCTTTGGCAAAAACCTTGTTTGTACAGATGTTCTATATATTTTAAGCAAGCAAAATGTGGCATGGAATTGCCATCTTGTCAAAAGATAAAAGTAATCAGACTATGACAAGAATTGATGAATATAGTTAAAAATTATTTTCCAAAATTTTAAATAAAGGAAGAAAATGTAATTTGCTCCAGGTCAGTTAGTTTCAGAGTCACACAGAACAGCACCATGTTAGAAAGATCTACGCTTTCATCAAGTCTTCACAACTTCAGGATATCCCAAAGTGCTTTTTCATCACAAACATCTTCTGAAGCCTTGCTGCAAATGTAGAAAACATGACAGCGAATCTGTACACAGCAATCTCTCACAAGGAGTTAGCTAACTGATTCAGGGAGTCAACTGGCAGAATAACACCAACTCATTTCCTTCAGTGAATTTGAAGCAATGTGGTTGACGGTCAACTGTCCTCTGCTACAGCCGAACAAGCCATTCCATTGCATCAATCGCTACCAAATCACAACGAAGAAACAAAACCAGATAGACCATCTGGCTTCGACCTAGCCACTGAAAAGACAATGGCAGAAACTGGCCTGCTGACTCTGCAAAGTCCTCCTAACTAACATTTGGGGCTAGCGCCAAAATGGGGAGAGCTGTCTCTCACACTAGTCAAGCAATAAACTGACATAGTCATACTCTCAGAACCGCACCTTACAGACAATGTCCCAAACACCATTTCTGGGTATGTCCTGTCCCACCAGCAGGTCAGACCCAGCAGAACTGGCAGCCCAGTGGTATACAGTCGGGAGGGAGTTGCCCTGGGAATCCTCAACATTAATTCCGGACCTCATGGTGCCAGTTAAACATAGGCAAGGAAGCCGCAGTTGAATATCACATACTGCCCACCCTCGGCTGGTGAATCAGTGCTCTGCCATGTTGAGCACTTGGAGGAAGCACTTAGGATGACAAAGGTGCAAGGGACAATGTGGAAAATTGCCCAGGTACGTTCTGTACACAAAAAGCAGTACAAATCCAACTCAGACAATTATCACCCCCATTAGTCTATTCTAAATAGAAGTGATGGAAAGTGTCATCAACTTTGCTATCATACAGCACATGCTCAGCAATAACCCACTCAGTAACATCCAGTTTGGGTTGTGACAGAGCTCCTGACCTCATTCTAGCCTTATTCAAACATGGACAAAAGACCTCAATTCCAGAGGTGTAGAGAGAGACAGTGTGACACCCCTTGACTTTAAGGCCACGTTCAACCACATATGGTATCAAGGGGCCCGAACAAAACTGGAATCAGTAGCAATGAGGGAGCAAATTCTCTGCTGGTTGGAGTCATACCTGGCAGATTGGAATTTGGTTGTGGTGGTTGGGAGATTAATCATCTCAATTCTAGGACGTCTCTGCAGCAGTTCCTCAGGTTTGTGTCCCAGGACCAACCATCTTTGGCTGCTTCAATTACCTTCTGTCCATCATAGAGTCAGAAGTGGGAGTGTTCTCCAATGATTGCACAATGTTCAGCACCGTTTGTCACTTCCCAGATACTGAAGCAGACCATGTTCAAATGCAACAAGATCTGGACAATATCTAACCTTGAGCTGACAAGTGGCCAGTAATATTTATATGACACAAATGTCAGGCAATGACCATCTCCAATAAGACTCAATCTAATAAACATGCCTTGACATTCAATGGTGTTACCATCATTGAATCCCCCATAAACAACCACCTTGGGGTTTTTACTGACCTGAAACTGAACTGGACTCACTACATAAATATGGTGGCTACAAGGGCAGGTCAGAGGCTAGGAATACTGTGGCAAATAACTCATCTCCTTACTCCCCAAAGCTGCCCACCATCTACAAGGCATAAGTCAGGGATGTGATGGAATACACCCCACTTGCCTGGCTGGGTCCAGCTCCAATGACACTCAAGAAGCGGGACATCATTCAGGACAAGCAACCCACTTGATTGGCACCACAATCACAGGCATCCACCCCCTCCACAACTGACATTCAGTAACAGCAGTGTGTACCACAAGATGCGATGTAGAAATTCGCCAAACATTGTTCGACAGCACCTTCTAAACCCACGACCACTTCCATTTCAAAAGACATGGGCAGCAGATACTTGGGATCACCATTGGCAAGCTCGCCTCCAAACCACTCACCATTCTGACTTCATAGAATCGCTACGGGGGGGGGGGACGGGAAACGGCCATTCAGTCCAACAAGTTCATACTGACCCACTGAAGACCATCCCACCCAGACTCACCCCTCGCCCTATCCCTGCACTTCCCATGGCTAATCCACCTAACCTAACACATCCCTGATCACTACGGGTAATTTAGCATGGGAAATCCCCTAACTTGCACATCTTTGGACTGTGGGAGGAAACCAGAATAGCTGGAAGAAACCCACATACACAAAGGGAAAATGTCAGTGAGGAGTTTTCACAGTCGCCCAAGACGGAAACTGAACCAGAGTGCACAGTGCTGTGAAGAAAACCACTGTGCCACCCCATATATCGCTGTTCCTTCACTGTCAGTGCGTTAAAATCTTGAAATTCCCTCCCTTCACAGGACTGTGGGCCTACGTATAGGACATGGACGGCAGCAGTTCAAGAAGGCAGCTCCATCTACTTACAATCAGAGTTGTACAGCACGGAAACAGACTCTTCAACCCAAGTTGTCCCTGCTGACCAAATATCCTAAATTAATCTAGTCCCATTTGCCAGCACTTGGTCCGTATCCCTGCAAACCCTTCCTATTCATACAGCCATCCAGATGCCTTTTAAAATGTAGTAAAATTGTACCAGCCTCCACCACTTCCTCTGACATCTCTTTCCATACACGCACCAACCTGTGAGAGAAAACGTTGCCCCTTAGGTCCCTTTTAACTCTTTCACCCCTCACCCAAAATCTATTGCTCCACCCACCCAACCCCAGGGAAAAGACCTTGTCCATTTATCCTATCCATGACCTTCATGATTTTGTGAACCTCTGTAAAGGTCATCCCTCAGCCTCCGACGCTCCATGGAAAACAGCCCCAGCCTATTTAACCTCTCCCTATAGCTCAAATCTTTTCTGATCCCTTTCAAGTTTCACAATATCTTTCCAATAGGAACGAGACCAGAACTGCAGGCAATATTCCAACAGTGGCCTAACCAATGTCCTGTACAGCTGCAACATGACCTCCCAACGCCTGCACTCAATGCTCTGACCAATAAAGGGAAGCATACCAAATGCCTTCATCACTATCCTATCTACCTGTGACTCCACTTTCAAGGAGCTATACAAGGGAAACTAGGGTAATAAATGCTGGTCAGCTTGCAATGGCCACATCTCACGAACAAATTAAGAAAAGCAGCACGGGTTAATCTCTTTACTGAGGTAGTTCTTGTATCTTGGCCCCTTACCTTGCCCAATAGTGATATCAAGCTTAACTGATCCAGTCTCTCTTCACACAGCAGTCCTGGCCTGCCTCCCCACAAATCGGTCTGATAAATCTTGGTTACACTCTTCCATAGCCAGAAGATGGTTTCCCTCAGCTAAGACAACCAAATCTGCACATGAAACTCCAGGCTTGAACTTATCAAGGCCTTGTAGAAGAGCAGAAAGAAATCCCTGCTCCTGTACATGAATCCTCTCGTTATGAAGGCCAATATATCACTTGTTTCCTTCACTGTCTGTTGAATCCACCTGCTTACTTTCAGCGACTGGTGTACAGAGACTTCCAGCTTGCATTACATCTCCCCCTTTCCCAATCTGTCACCATTCAAATAAGTTGCCTCCCTGCTTTTGCTATGAAAATGGATAATCTGATCTGATTCATTTATTGTCATGTATACCAAAGTACAGTGAAAAGCTTTGTTTACAAGTAGTACATGCAGATCATAGTAAGCAAGGATGTAGAGATCAAAAAGACTTAGAGGCATAGTTTAAGTTTAAAAGCGTAGAACAACTATAAGAAATGTTAGAGTTCAATCTGCTGTAGGGAGCTCGCAGGGAGTCGTACAGTATCAGCTTCATCTCGAATCCAATCTCTCAGTTATCTGCATTATATTTCATCTGTGATAAACTTGTTCACTCACTTGTCCAAACCAAACTGAAGCATCTCTGTACCCTCTTCACAGCTCTCCCTTCCAGCCAGCTGTGTGTTGTCTGCAGACTTATGTTTATTCGTCTCATCAAAATCATTAATATACATCATAAACAGTTGAGGTCCAAGCACTGATCCCTACATCTCTGCTTGCCAGTACTATTTGCTGCCTGTCTACCAACCAGGTAACCATGTCAGTATGATACTCCAGGTCTCATTTCTTTTAAAATTCTAATGTAAATGATGGTTGACAGATAAGTATTGGCCAGGAAGTATGGACACGGTCTTGATTTACCGTTGTCCGAAAGGCAGTACCTCCAATATTGCAGAATGCCCTCAATACTACCCTTGAATCATCTCCACTAAACCTAATCCACATAATGCCAATGTAAGACTGAGCAGTATGAGCCAGTGTTTGAAAGATACTATTCTCATCTTTACTTCACTCCCCTTCACTCCTCTCACTGAAAGTTGGGTAAATTCAAATCGATATCATCAAAGTTGAGAAAACAAGTTGTTTCGAGTCAAAATTTCTTTTTACATCCTCCGAGAGGAGATATAATAGATTTTTTTCAAAGTCATGAGCAGACTAGAGGGAGTAGCTAGGGAGGAGCTGTTCCTATTTGTAAAAGGAACAAGAGGACATAGATTTAAAGTGACCCACAAAAGTAGTAAGCGTGAAGTGAGGAAAAGCTGCTATTTAGCACACAGCTTGGATATTGAATGCACTGTGTGGAAGTGTGACATAGGTAGGTTTAATTGAGTCATTCAAGAGGGCGATGGCTGATTATTGGGGTAAAAATAACATACAAGGGTTTGGGGGAGAAAGGAGATTGGCATTAGGTAATGATGCTTACTGTATAAGCCAGTGCAGGCACAATGGCTGAAGGGCCTGCTTCGGCACCGTAACAAGACCGTGATTGAGATAACTTTCCTTCTCATGCTTTTGACCTTGAGTGCAACATAATTGCATAAGTACCTCCCCAAACCATCACTGCAACAGAGTGTTGAGATTAGATTCCCTACAGTGTGGAAACAGGCCCTTTGGCCCAACCAGTCCACACCAACCCTCCGAAGAGTAACCCACTCAGACCCACTATCCTCTGACTAATGCACCTATCACTACGGGCAATTTAGCATGGCCAATTCACCTGACCTGCACATCGTTGGACTGTGGGAGGAAACTGGAGCACCCGGAGGAAACCCACGCAGACACGGGGAGAATGTGCAAATTCCACACAGACCGTCTCCCGAGGCTGGAATCGAACCTGGGACCCTGGTGCTGTGAGGCAGCAGTGCTAACCACTGAGCCACCGTGCCACCACATTAACAACAATACGCACTTATATAAAATTTTAAATATGATAAAATGCCTTAATGTGGTATCAAATGAAATTTAACACAGACACAAGTAGTAACAAATGCAGATTATGAAAGGGCTGTAAAAGAAGTAGGGGTTCAGATAGATTATAAATGAGGAGAGGTAGAGCTGGAGAGGTTTAGTGGGAGATTTCTGAGGGCACAGTCCACACAACTGAACCAAGGTGATGGACTGAACAAAGTTAGGGATGCATAAGGGATAAAATTACAGGGATGCAGAGAAGGCCATGGGGCTGGAGGAAATTATACATACACTACAGCGAGGGTGTAGGAGGATTAGCAAATAAAGATGAGCATTTTAAAAATCAGACTCGAAGATCATTAACCACAGAGGTACTGCAGAGTACACAAACTGGTTTTCACACACCCTCACTCCTAGCATCCAAGTGGTTCACTGATCACCCACTTTGGCTAGTTCAATAGTAGAGTCAACGTAGGAACAAATTACTGCAGATACTGGAATCTAAACTGAAAACAAAAAAATGCTGGAGGTTACAATGGGTCAGGCAGCATCCATGGGGAGAAAGGAAGCTAACGTTGAGTCTAGATGACTCGTCACTTCAGCTCTGAAGAGTCACCTAGACTCAAAATGTTAGCTTGCTTCCTTTCCATGGATGCTGCCTTGACCCATTGTGATCTCCAGCATTTTTTTGTTTTCAGTATCAAGTCAATCATTGCACTCTGAATACATCACAAGCAGAGATCATGTATTATGGAAAACAGACTTGGAAATCAATCTACTGGGCCTTATGCTCGTTGGTATCTTGTTGGATAAACCCAGAGCCACTGGCAGTGTTAAACATGTCTTTATTACCCTTTCATTAACTGCAGTGTTGATCACTTGTACCTGACTGACAAAAGACAGTTCCTTTACAACAATGTATATTTGAACAGTTGGTAGCCAGTCTAAAGCAGTAATTTTAATTGTGGTGCACTGATTTGCTACTTCCTAATTCATTGCCCTATATTTAATTATCTTAATGAAGCATTACGAGTCTGACAACATTAACACCACATTCAGCTGAGAAATGAACTGAATACATGGCTGTATATTCCACTTCAGGTTCAGACAAGATGGAATCTGTAACTGACTTCCCCACAGTTGAATTCCCTATCATAAGTAGTAGTTAAGGTGACTAGCATTTAAGAGGAAGCTAAATAAGCATAAGAGAAAGAAAGGAATTGAGAGTTATGTTGATGGGATTACATGTCATAGAGGCTCATTTGGAGTAGAAACTTCAGGAACATTAGCATTGTGGACCCAATATCATTCCATGCAAGTCTGAAAGCCCTCAGTGACCAGCAGCTCCAGAAGTGAATTCACATAATTGATCGAAAGATTAGATTAGATTCCCTACAGTGTGGAAACAGGCCCTTCGGCCCAACAAGTCCACACCGACCCTCTGAAGAGAAACCCATCCAAACCCATTCCCATACCCTATATCTACCCCTGACTAACACACCGAACACTGTGGGCAATTTAGCATGGCCAATTCACCTGACCTGCACATCTTTGGATTGTGGGAGGAAACCGGAGCACCTGGAGGGTGCCCACGCAGACACATGGGGAAAGTGCAAACTCCACACAGACAGGCGGGAATCGAACCCAGGACCCTGGGGCTGTGGGGCAGCAGTGCTAACCACTGAGCCACCGTGCTGCCCATTGTTGACATCTCCGCAGCAGTGATAAAACTACTGAGCTCTCATTTTCAACGACCTTTTAGGAGTCCCCATCAGATCACAGCTACTTGGGTAGAATGTGCAAATCTGAACACTATGCAATTCACCTTTGATATGAAAACATTTAATTTAAATTTATGCAGCAAGTACGGCATGTTACTTTAATTACAGCTAGGGACAGGCTACTGGCCAAGGTTTTTCCAATGCCATTAAACAGCAAATTAATCTCCCTCTACAGTGCTGCCCGCTTACGATGCAATATCACAATCACTGCCACAGAATCCCTACAGTGCGGAGCTGGCCACTCAGCCCATCAAGTCCTCACCCTCTGAAGAGCATCCAACCCAGACCCACTCACCTCCCTATCCCTGTAACCCTGCATTTCCCATGGCTAATGCATCTAGCCTACACATCCCTGGACACTGTGGGCAATTTAGCATGGTCAATCCACCTGACCTGCACTTCTTTGGACTGCGAGGGGAAACCGGAGCATCCGGAGGAAACCCATGCAGACACGGGGAGGATGTGCAAACTCCACACAGAAACCAGAGGCTGAAATCGATCCCAGGTCCCTGGCGACTGTGAGGCAGCAGTGCTAATCACTGAGCCATCACTGTGCAGGGAAGATATAAAGACTTGAGAATTTCAGAACTCCACACCATCAAAACCTTAACTGTGTGTGCTTATGGTCGTCTGTGCTTTGTGCCTACTGTTTATTTTGAAATTGTCTCAAATTCCCATGTTTACCTCCCATGTCTATCACGATACAATTGGCTCAGTAAGAGGACAAGAGAGGAATAGCTCAAGTTCCTGCTTCTGATCACAGGTTTCAGCAAAGCTTCTAGACTATATGTGAGTTCACATCAAATACAGATGGGACAAATTTGATTCCAATGTCCCCCTCATCGCAGCTGTTGCACACTCCGTAGCTAGGTCACACATGGATCGTGGCTACTTAAAAGAGAGATGAAGGGCTGATAGACCCTACATCACTGTACTTCAGCACTACTCATCGTCCATAGGGAGAAACAGATGGAAGCAAGGGAGAAGGGACAAATAAGCAAAGGAATACACACACAGACTTTAGTGCTGGTTATAAATTTCACACAAGCTACCTCAGTCCTTTGTAAACACCTAATGAGTTTTTTTTAAGTTAGTCCATTCCCCTAGATAGTTTGCGATTTCCAGAGGTTAGAAGGTGTCATTCAAACTTAACAGGTGTGACTGACTTCACAGGCTTTTATGTCTGGTCTCGTAATCCATTTTGTCTGGAATAAAGCAGCTCCTTTAAAACCTCAAAGGCAACCTTCAGTCTCACAGGGAAGGCAACAAGCACTTTTAGTTGGCAGCTATATGAGGGGGTCAGCCCTGAGGATCATCCAAGGATATGGCCCAAACCAACAAGAGCCCGACCCTCACACTGCTTA
The DNA here is from genome assembly GCF_004010195.1 of Chiloscyllium plagiosum. NCBI lineage: Eukaryota > Metazoa > Chordata > Chondrichthyes > Orectolobiformes > Hemiscylliidae > Chiloscyllium > Chiloscyllium plagiosum. The sequence continues at coordinate 127,463,955 of NC_057712.1, forward strand.
GCTTTGTCCTGCTTGCGCTTTGGGCAAAGCAAGTGAATGGAATCTCCCACGACAACATTAAGTACACCATGCTTCACAAACTGGGGTTAAGTGAAGTGCCACAGATTGAGAAGACAGACGTGGATAACATGGTAGTCCCTGCTCACATGAGGAACAAGTACATTGCCATGTTAAAGATCCACAAGGAGAAGGAGAGGAAGCGAAGAGCCCTGCCCACCCTGGCTGGCATCTTACGAGGAATCACAGGCACTGCAGGTAAAGTCTTTTAATTCCTTGGTTTATTTCAGAAGGAAGAAATAATTATATCTCCCCACAAAATTTCCACATGCCTTTCCAGGGCACTGCCTAGCATTGGGAAATCATTCGTATTATAGCAGTGCAGCCAGAGGAGATCCATACAGAAGACACAGTGGCTAGCACTGTTGCCTCACAGCGCTAGAGACCTGGGTTCAATTCCCACCTCAGGTGACTAGGTTAGGTGAATTGGCCATACAAAATTGCCCAAAGTGTTAGGTGCAGGGGTAAATGTAGGGGAATGGGTCTGGGTGGGTTGCACTTTGGCGGGTCGGTGTGGACTTGTTGGGCCGAAGGGCCTGTTTCCACACTGTACTAATATATACATTAAAGAGTTTATGCTGTGGAGCCTGACCCATAGTCGCCTGCACTCCACAGCATAAAACTTTGGGAACCCACATACACCCACTCTTTACATTACCAGATGTAGAAAATCAGTTTCAGCAGCTGCACAAAGTTATCACCCTGACTCTCACTTGATGTGGAGGTGCCGGTATCGGACTGGGGTGGTCAAAGTTAAAAATCTCACAACATCAGGTTATAGTCCAACAGGTTTATTTAAAAACTTAACACTTTCAAATAAACTTGAAGTATAACCTGGTGTTGTGTGATTTTTTAACTGACTCATTTCCCTGAGAACTGTCAAGCGTAGGGAAGGGACCTGTTGGTAAAAGTGATGCAAACTAGAAAGTACAATAAGAAGTTTCCAAGTTACATGGTCCACATGGCCATTCATTCTAGCTACTGTAGAAGGGACCTGAACAAACCTTGTTCTTATCCAATATCTACAGACAAAATGGCAACAATAGCCCCTGAACATTGGAATAACTTAAATAGCGAATTCAAAATTAAGGGGGTACTTGTTACTTATTTTATCAAAATAAAACTGTTAGGACAATAATTTGCTAATAACAAATGAGCTATTCAGGAGTTCCTCAGTATTCTGAGGGTGCAGGCATGGGAGTTGGAGGTGTGGAAGAGTTTTACAATTAGAGCTGCAAATTGATGAATGAGTCACAGCTTTGTGAATTATAAAGACTGCATCAATTTCACACTGTCTGAAGTGCACTGACATTTTCTGAGGACCAGTATTCTCACGCAATCAAATGGAAATGAGATTGTAAACTTCCTTGTCTGTGCTCTGCTTCATTTCTCCAGATACAAGAGGAGACATACTCTATTCAGACCCTGCCAGGCAGACACTGGTCTTTGATATGAAGGGGCTGATCCCCGAGAACAGCGAGGTGACCATGGCAGAGCTCAAGCTCTTCAAGAAAGGCGTTCACAAGGAAGATCTGCCCCCCAGGAGGCACAGTCGGCCGGTCAACAACGCCAGGGTCAGCGTGCACTGGGTCAGGATTCTGTCGGATGGCAGCAACAGGACCTCACTCATAGACTCCAGGTAAAAAAAAACAAGATTAATCTGGGCACATACTGCGGTTTTACGTCGAACTTTTAACCAAAGGCCACTTTTTAAAAAAAATAAGATTGTCTGACATTAAAGATGATCTGTGCTTTAGCTTCCAGAGGATATTCTGACCAACCATCGGTTCCTCATTATGCACTGGACAGTGTTGGAAAGTTCATTTTTAAATATATTCATCCTCAAGATGTAGCATTTATTGTCCATGTCTAAAAATCAAAATGATGGCCACCTACCTCCTCTGCTGCAGTGCTGGCAGGTGGCTTCAGCAGGGAATTGATGCAAAATAAGGGAGGTGCTTGGCTACTGGCACGTACAGTACAATACAGGAATAAAGCTCAAGCCTGCTGCTTGGTCAGCGGGGGATGGGCATCTACCTCAACTATACCTTTCTGCATTATCACCATATCCCTTGATGCTGTCAATCCCCATATATTTACTGCTCTCTTTGACAATATTTCAACCTTCCAAACAACATACAGCTATAGATAATAAACTAAACAAAACACAGGTCGGCACAGTGGCTCATTGGTTAGCACTGCTGCCTCACAGCGTCAGGGACCCGGGTTCGATTCCAGCCTCGTGCAAACTCCACACAGTCGCCCATGCTCCCGGTGTCTGTGTGGGTTTCCTCCAGGTGATCTGGTTTTCTCCCACAGTCCAAAGATGTGCAGGTTAGGTGGATTGGCCAGGCTAAATTGCCCATTGTGCGAGGTGCATTAGTCAGGGGCAAATGTAGGGAAATGAGTCTGGGTGGGTTACTCTTTGGAGGGTCGGTGTGGACTTGTTGGGCCCAAGTACCTGTTTCCTCACTGTAGGGAATCTAATCTAACCTAAAACCAAACCCATACACAAAGGCAACAAATGGTACAATTCTACCAACTGAGAAAATACAAGATGCAGGAAAAGGATGGCAATAGATAGTGAAAGCTACAAAAAAGGTATGAACTAAAGCTTCCAGGGATATCAAAGATGAATTTTCCAATTGTATCAGGACCTGGGAGATGCAAAAGTAATGTCAGCCCTTGAAAGATAATAAAGGTGATATTACCAATGAAAGTAGCAGACATGTTAGACATCGTTATGTACCAGTATTTATAGTATAAGAGGGGAGTATCTGGACAAGGAAACTAATATTGAAATTGGGACAGGTGACTCAAAGCAAAACAGTAAGGGAGAAACTAATAGCATTAGCGAGTGCCCAATCCCTGAGAGATCAATACAGGAATGCCGGTCAATCTGCTTTCCTCCTACTTGCATACAATTTACATATTAAGCTTTATGTTTGTTTTCTTCTCTCAATACAAACATTTTTCTATTTAAAAAAAAAGGCACATGTTCATCTCTTGGAACTTTGAAAGCAACAACTCATTATGCAACTGGACACTTGAGGTACCTTGCCCAAGTGATTATGATTCATTGCAGCCTTTTTGCTTATAGCCAAGCCCATCCGACCAAGGAGAGTCAATGAAAAAGCAATTAGGAACTGCAATTCTGGGCAAGTAAACTTGCCTCTCTAGCCTGAACTAGGCCAGTAACAGTAGCCCTACAGATAACCTAGCCAAACTGAAACAAACGCTTTGTTGATGGTACTAAGCTCCTGGAAAAGACTTGAAGACACAGCTTTTCAATTTAAAATCAAAATCAAAAAGGTGAATATGATATACTGGGCCTCGTCAAGTATTTTAAAAGTGCAGTGTACGATTCTTATTGACCCAGATGTTTATGATAGTGGAGGTCATTCAGCCCACTGTTAATTAGTACGGACTACACTAATCCCATTTTCCAGTTCGGCCTATACCTCGAAAGGCTATGGCGACAAGTGAATATCTAAATACTCCTTAAAAGTTGTAAGGGTTTCAGATTCAACCACTCTTTGAGGCAGAGTTCCAGACTCCACAACCCTCAGCAGAAAACTGCTTTTCCTCAAAGCTTTCCTTAACCTTCGACCTCTTAGCTTAAATCTTTGTTTCCTTGTTATTGACCTCTCTATCAAAGAAAATGTGTATCTTATCAATGTCCCTCAATCTTACAGACTACTATCAGGTCCCCTCTAAACCGTAGCTGCTCCAAGGAGAACAACCCAACCTCTCCATTGTTTCCTCATAGCTCAGACCCTCCAGCCCAGGCAGCATCCTGACAAACCCCTCCAAGTGCAACCACATCCTTCCTTTAATGTAGTGACCAGAACTGCAAGCAATACTCAGATGTAACTTAATCGGTATTTTACACAGCTCCAGCATAGTCTCCTTGCTCTTGTGCTCTATGTCTTAGCTAATAAAAGGCAGTGACCCCACATGCCTTCTTAACCACCTTACTTACCTGCCATACTACCTTCAGGATAATGAATACCTACACAAAAGGTCCCTCTGATCTCTATTACTTCCAAGGTCCTACCATTCATTGTCATGTGTAATCTCCACCTTGTTAGCCCTCGACAAGTGCATTACCTCTCGCTCATCTGAGTTGAGTTCCATTTGCCACTACTCAGCAGAGCTGGCCAATTGGTTGCTATCTTCCTGCAGTTTACTACAATCCTTACTATTTAACACTTAATCAATTTTCATCTCATCCACAACCTTCTTGATCACAGCACCTACATTTTAATCCAAATCATTATGTCACACCACAGACAGCAAGGGCCCCAGCACCAAACCCAACAGAACCCCAGAAGACAGACTTCCAGACAAGGTGATTCATACAAGGCAAATTATGATATTACTTTAAAATGAGGACTGCGAGCATAAATCTACAAAGAATAAACTGAGAACAGATGGTTAATGTTCTCATCACACTACCTGTTCTTTTATATAAGGAATTTTCACATACTCAATATTCGTGCTTTTTTAAAATACAAGATCTTGAATTCTCTGCCTGAAAAGGTTTCGAGAAGCATTTTAAAATCACAAGCTTAAAAATGAGAACGAATAACATTTAAAAATGCTGCAAGCTTTCAACACAGGCAGGGGAGTGAGACTTACTGAATAGTGTCTTCAAAGTGGGCTGCCACACAGTACCATAAGGTTAGAATCATAGAACCATAGAAGTGATACAGCACAGAAGGGGGCCATTTGGCCCATCTTGCCCATACCAACCCAAAGAAACAGATGTTGTTTCTAATCCCATTTTCCTGCACAAAGCACTCAACCCTACAACACTTAAGGTGCAGATCCAGATGTTTTCTGAAAGAGTTGAGCCTCTGCCTCCACCACCAACTCAGGCAGCGAATTCCAGACACCCACCACCTTCTACTTTTTAAAAAAAAAGGCTTTTCAAGTCCCCTCTAATCCTTCAGCCCTTGGTTTTTGAATTCTTTGCCAAGGAAAACAGGTTCCCTCTGTCCACACTCACTAGTCCTCACAATTTTGTATACCCTTCAGCCAAGGAAAGCAATCCCAACTCTCCAATCTGTCCTTGTAGCTGCAATTTTCCAGCCCTGGCAATGTTCCAGTGAAACTTCTCTGCACTCATTCCACAGCGATTACATCCTTCCTATAATGTGGTGACCAGTACAGTACAAAATTCTCCAGTTCTGGCCTTAATGTCTTACTGTTTCAACATTATATCCCTACTTTTGTATTCCATACCTCTGCCAATGGAGGAGGACATGCCTTATATCTTCTTTACAACCTTATCTAACATGCACTGCCACCTTGAGGGAACTTGTGCACTTGAACTCCAAGATCTCTCACACCATCTACCCTTCTCAGTATTTTCCTGTTCACTGCATATCCTGTTTTACTGTTTGACCTCCCTAAATGCATTCTATGAAAAGTTGCAACAGAAATTAGAATGAACAGACCAGAAGTTTAACTATCTTGTCTTGTCCTCATTTGCTTCCCCAAATAGTATGGCTACTCAACTTTAGATAAAACACAACTGCAAACTCTGTTTTGATTAATAGAACCATCTCAGTGCTTCTTTAGTCTGGGTGCTGTCAGACTGCCTTTTATTTAAAAAATGGAAAGGTGAGAAATGAGGATTAATTTACTAAACAGCTTTTACTTTTGCTGTGATTTGCAGGTTGGTTCCAATCCTCGACTCTGGGTGGAAAAGTCTGGATGTCACTCAGGCCGTACATTACTGGATGAAGACTGCAGAAATGCCCATGTACCTGGAGATCTGGATTGAGGCGGAGCGCATGGGCAGCTATGCGGCTGAAATGGCAAAACTGGTGCATTTTACAACACAGGGCCCGAATGATCAAGTTCTGGGCAAACCAGAATTGGTCCTCTACAGCCTCAACCTGGATGAATATGGGTATGTATTCATTTAAATCCATCCAGCTCTCCAATCTATTCCAAAGAATTACAATTATTACACCTGATGTGGAGGTGCTGGGGTGTACAAAGTTAAAAATCACAACACAGGGTTATACTCCAACAGGTTTATTGGAAGTACTAACTTTCACAGCACTGCTCTGTCTGATGAAGGAGCAACACTCCGATAGCTAGTCCTTCCAAATAACCCTGTTGGACTATAATCTGGTTCTGGATTAGTGGTGCTGGAAGAGCACAGCAGTTCAGGCAGCATCCAAGGAGCAGCGAAATCGACGTTTCAGGCAAAAGCCCTTCATCAGGAATAAAGGCAGTGAGTCTGAAGCGTGGAGAGAAAAGCTGCGTCTGGTGGTGAGGGAGCGGCGGTGGAGGAGGCCCAGCACCTCCATATCCTCGGCAGAGTGGGAGGGGGAGTTGAAATGTTGAGCCACGGGGCGGTTTGGTTGATTGGTGCGGGTGTCTCGGAGATGTTCCCTAAAGCGCTCTGCTAGGAGGCGTCCAGTCTCCCCAATGTAGAGGAGACCGCATCGGGAGCAACGGATACAGTAGATGATATTAGTGGATGTGCAGGTAAATCTTTGATGGATGTGGAAAGCTCCTTTGGGGCCTTGGATGGAGGTGAGGGAGGAGGTGTGGGCGCAGGTTTTACAGTTCCTGCGGTGGCAGGGGAACGTGCCAGGATGGGAGGGTGGGTCGTAGGGTGGGCATGGAGCTGTCCAGGTAGTCACGGAGGGAACGGTCTTTGCGGAAGGTGGAGAGGGGTGGGGAGGGAAATATATCCCTGGTGGTAGGGTCTTTTTGGAGGTGGCGGAAATGTCGGCGGATGATTTGGTTTATGCGGAGGTTTGTAGGGTGGAAGGTGAGCACCAGGGGCGTTCTGTCCTTGTTACGGTTGGAGGGGTGGGGTCTGAGGGCGGAGGTGCGGGATGTGGACGAGATGCGTTGGAGGGCATCTTTAACCGCGTGGGAAGGGAAATTGCGGTCTCTAAAGAAGGCGGCCATCTGGTGTGTTCTGTGGTGGAACTGGTCCTCCTGGGAGCAGATACGGCGGAGGCAGAGGAATTGGGAATACGGGATGGCATTTTTGCAGGAGGTAGGTATAATGATTACACCTGCATGTTTGTCACTAATTTTGCTGAATTTACACTGAACGTGCACTTTTATAGCCCCCGGTTTTATTCATTTTGTTCGTATAGCAAGCCATTTTCAGTCATAAATTTGCCAAAAATAAACAAACCCTGGAATAAATGCAGCAAGTCACACATTTGTAACTCACTGCAATAGCCAGGGCCCATTTGAGATATGAATGATACATGTTCTCATACGGATTTGTCTTTCATGTTCTGCCAGCCTTACAGGTTTGTTTTAATAATTTACCTTTGGAAATGTTTAGGTTACTCTGCAACTCCTTTCGTTTCAATCTACTTGCACATAGTGGAAGTCAACAAAAGCAGAGGCATGGTAGTAATCCTGAACGACATGTTCTGGGACCTGGGTTCAAATCCTGTGACAAATGTTGGAGACTGAATTCAATTATATAAAAAAAACGGCAACCACATATTGACTGTTGATTGTTGTAAAAATCCACCTGGTTCACTAATATCCGTAAGCAAAGTAAATCTGGCATCCTTACTTGGTTTGGTCTACAGGTGACCTCAGACCGACAAAAATCTCGACTGTGGCCTTGGCTATTAGGGATGTGAAATGAATGCTGGCTTTAAAACTTTTTTGTGTGTGATGTGGGTGTTGCTCGCTGACCAGCTGTATTGGCCATCTCAAGGTTCCCTTGAACTAACTTGTTCTCTGCGCAATCCCAGAGAGCAATTGAGAGTCAACCATTTGATATGGACCTGGGGACACGGAGGGCAGGCTGCGGCTCCATACAAGAAGACATTAGTGAACCAGATGAGTTGTTACAATGGTCACTATTAATTCTGGATTTTTTTTTTAAACCATATTCAAATTTTGAATTTCTGTAGGATTTGAAGTGGCCCCCAGAACATTCGCCTGGGTGTCTGGATTGATAGTTTACTGACATTACCACTAGAAAAACACCTCCCCACATGAATGACACTCATCTGATAAACAAATGCATTTAAAATGTCAAAAAAACCATGAAGTCAACAAGTATGGTATCAGATATTAGCAGTTTGAAACTATTTGTTCCTCTCTCATCCTCAGCATTTGAGACTGCAATACAAAAACCTCAACTTTTCCTGCAAAAATATTCAAAATTCCACCTCTGGTCAAATAATACTGGTAAGAGTTTTTGGTCAATCCCAAATTGACAGACACCAGTGTTAAAATGTTATATACAAAGTTTGAAGTGACTCTTCCAGACACTTAAGTGTGTCCATTGTGTTGAGAAATAATCTCTCACACAATTAGCCTGGGACAACAGCTAATCTCTGTAGTGCAGCATGGGCACATTTCACTACAATGAGATGCAAAGGAAGCTATGAAGGAACACATATAAACCTTTGGTGACCAGCTCTTATCAGCAGCTACTGACTAAAGAACAGAACCTCTACCTTTCTTCTACATTAAATTAAATCTGGACACAAAAAAACAGCAGGCAACTAATTCAGTTATTTCAAGATTTCAATCCAATTAAGAAGTCTGAGTCACTAAATCTTCCCTCCTGTACGCCACTTAAAATTTCTTCAACTATAGCCTTTTTGAACATTTAAAGCAACCATTATCCAATATTTAATTTGTGTATTAGGCATTTTGGGTATTAAAAGACCACTTCTTCAAATTAAACAACTGCAAATTAGTTTCTCAAAGGGTGGCCACTAACAATTGTAATTTTCATTTAACACCAAGCTATCTAAACGTGTCACCGTAGCCAATTCTGTACAATTTACTTCTGCCTCCTCTTACAGCCAATGCGACAGCTGACCAATATATTTTTGCTGTTTTAATGTATAGGAGTATCGGAGATTGTGGTGCAAAGGAAAGTGGATCCTGCTGTAGGCAGGAATACTTCATCAACTTCAGGGAGCTGACCTGGACCCAGTACTGGATCATCGAGCCCCCTGGTTACCAGGCCTTCCACTGTGTGGGGGGCTGCAAGCAGCCACAGTGGCCCTTCGACTACGGAGAGAGGAGCTGTGCAGTGGAGGAGAGTGCCTCGCTGCCTGTGATGTACCTGGTGAAGAAAGGAGACTACACAGAGATCGAAGTGGCTGAGTTCCCCAACATGATCGTTGAGAAATGCAGCTGCTCTATGGACAACGTCACATTAATATAGCAGCGACCCCTACTGCTAGATATTTCTTTGGAGAATGCCATCCTCTTAAAACGCTTAATGCAAAGATGCACAATACAGAAGCACTTTATGTAAATATTGTAATTTGAAAACGTATATTTTTACTATTCGATTCCTCCTTTTCTTTGGTGAAAGAATTTGATGTCAATAACATTAAACTTAGTTATTAGTCTGTGTCATAGTTCCCGAAGGAGAAGGGGAATGAAGAAGCAGGTAGAACATGAGAAAATTTGTACTAATACCAGTAAAACACTATGGCCTGAGCTCATTCTTGTTTTCTTACATACAGTGCAGTGATGAGAGCTTCATCAGGTTCAAGATTGGTCTCAGTCTTGACAGTTGACAGTACAAGAAATAGGAAATGCTGGTATAACAATTTGCAATCCATCTTAACAAAATTTCTTGACAATAGGACGTATGTACTAACGCAAGATTTTACTATTAAAGGGGTGATTAAAGGGGTTAAAACCTTGTCCTTTGAGGTCAAGCTTTAGGTGGGCCTGCTCCAGTCCAGTTTCTTGCCACAACGGAGCAAATTCACAGCAACAGCAGCTTAATGCAGAATAGAATGGCACTGTTGGTAGGCCTTTTTCACACCAACCCAGAAGACAGAATGATTCACTAAAAACATAACTAACTATAACGTGGGGTTGATGGAATGTCTAAGTAGAGTCACAGAGAGATGATAGATTATCAACTACCGAATTGGTTATGATTTTACAATTTCCTTTTCTCATTTCCTTTAATGGAGCTAGGCTACGCCACCAGATTCACTGAATTCAATTTAGCAACTTGCCACAGTGAGACATGAACCTTAAGCTTTAACAATACCATCACCACAACATTGTTACACTCTCACTTCTTACATGCAAAACCTCCATTAATCCTCCATTTTTACTAAGGAGGTGGGTGGCACGGTGGCACAGTGGTTAGCACTGCTGCCTCACAGCGCCAGAGACCCGGGTTCAATTCCCGCCTCAGGCGACTGACTGTGTGGAGTTTGCACATTCTCCCCGTGTCTGCGTGGGTTTCCTCCGGGTGCTCCGGTTTCCTCCCACAGTCCAAAGATGTGCAGGTCAGATGAATTGGCTATGCTAAATTGCCCGTAGTGTTAGGTAAGGGGTAGATGTAGGAGTATGGGTGGGTTGCGCTTCGGCGGGGCAGTGTGGACTTGTTGGACCGAAGGGCCTGTTTCCACACTGTAATGTAATGTAATCTAATCTAAAAGGTAGAATAAAACGATTCAGTAGAATTCATTTATGACTGAAAATCCTGCCTGCCATCTAGTCATGTCTACCAGTGCTGGATAAGTTTTCCAAATCTGTCAAATGCAGATAACTGGAGCTCTCAGACAAAAACCAGTACATTAGTACAAGCTGAACCTTGAACTCATCCTAGTAAAGTTATTCAGTTGTCAATCCACTCACCTCAAGTTTCTGTTTACCAGAGAACTGCTCGTATATTCAGCTAATCCCCAGCACCCAACCCATGAACCTCTCACAGACCATGTCAACTTCCTGCTGAATTTGCTAAGACCAGCAGACCATCAGTAGTATATTAGCAGAACAGGGTCTTCCTGTCTGACTGAGTGTCAGCAACTCCAAAACATGGAACTTTTCCTAAATCCACAGTTACTTCCTGTGGAGTTGACCATTTCAAGTATTTACTGATTGTTTTATATATAAATACACCATTTAAGTCATCAATGTTCACTCAGTCACCCAAAATTCAAATTATTGTGAGAGAAATGAATTGAGGCAAACATTACTGCACAGTGATAAGGGTTTGCTGCATCTATGCTTGTGCCTGGCTTCGACTGGGGGGAGAATGCCGAGACCCCTATGGCTTGGCACTCAGTTGGACATCAAAGTTTAGATGGCACTGTTCGAAAAGGAGAAAAATTCATTTCTTTTTGAGGATAGAATGAACTCTTATCGATGTGAAAATTGGCTGATCAATGTCCTGTCGTGCCATCTCTAAACAATAGTGAAGTATTTAAGATAAGATTATATTCCCTACGGTGCAGAAACAGGCCGCTTGGCCCAACCCTCCGAAGAGTAACCCACCCAGACCCATTTCCCTCTGACTAACGCACCTAGCACTATGGACAATTTAGCATGGCCAATTCACCTAACCTGCACATCTTTGCGACTGTGGAGGAAACCGGAGCAAACCCACGCAGACACGGGGACAATGTACAAACTCCACACAGACAGTCACCTGAGGTTGGAATCGAACCCATGTCCCAGGTGCTGAGAGGCAGCAGTGCTAACCACTGAGCCACTGGACAGCTGTCAAAACAGGACCATACTAAATAGAATTGTCAAGTTATGCAAATCCTGTTGTGTAGGAGTGATTTATAAAAGTTTTCAAAAGCATGAAAACATCTTCATTAATCCATTACATTACCATAACACTTATTTTGAAATAAATTCCATTGCAAAAATTAAGAAACGAGGACTTACAACAGCTGTTGGCGCATTATCTTCATCCTGTGTACCTGTTGTGACCTTCTCCATCTCTTCAGAACTCTCTCTGACACCCTCTTCTGGTACAAGCCTGTTGCTGTCCTGTGAATTCGAAGTTGTCGCTTCCATTTTGCTGCTGACTCCCGGTTCAGTTTGATTTAAAGTTTCCTGTTGTATCAAGGTCGGCTCAGGAACAGATGAGTCAGCACAGGGGCCAGGATACAAGTCCTTCTCATCGTCAGCATTACCATTTTCTACACTCTGTTGCTCCACAGGACTCTTGGAGTGAGAGGGAACCTCATCAGAGGAGTCACTGTCTGCTGTGCTTTCCTCATCAGAGCTCCCAGACACTTCTAAATCCACTCCTCCCATCCTGTAAGAAACAAAATCCATAAACCACCCCTGTCTGCAAAAGGTGAATTTCTACATGATGCTTTAACTTGTGAGAGATATCAAACCAATAAGACTGGCTTGATAAATTCTGTAAGTATTTAAGAAACTTCTTTATCCCAAAGAATGGTTAGAATGTGGCTTGCTCACACATGGAACTCTTGTGGCAAATAGCAAAGCTGCATTTAAAAGGTAAACTAGATGGGTCAATTATAGGAAAAAAGGAACAGAATATGCTTTGGATTCAAAGAACTTACTTAGAGACAGCCCAGCATGAACCAGTTGGGCTAAGTAACCTCTTTCTGTGCATTTCATCAAAATCTGTTAAATATGGCTTACTTGCTGATACAAAGTAACATAGGAAGAAAAAAATACCAATTCACTGTTTATAATTTTCCTCCATTTAATTGCTGGCAACTTGTCAAATGGAACTTGTCAAAACATTTAATAAGGAAATGGAACAAGCAACGCTAATGAATAGCAGTAATCTTGCAAAGTAGAAGAAAAATAAATGGATGAATCGTAGATTAGATTAGAGTCCCTATAGTGTGGAAACAGGCCCTTCGGCCCATCAATTCCACACCGACCCTCCGAAGAGAAACCCAGCCCCCTCTGACAAATGCACCTAACACTATGGGGCAATTTAGCATGGCCAATTCACCTGACCTGCACATCTTTGCACTGTGGGAGGAAACCAGAGCACCCGGAGGACCTGGGACCCTGGTGCTGTGAGGCAACAGTGCAAACCACTGAGCCACCGTGCTACCCCTATGAAAATAGTAGGAAAACAGTACTTAATTTAGGGCAACTCTCATACTACAACTAAGCCAGGGTAAAGAGGGGCGGGGGAACTAAAGCCTTGCTAAAAAAGAGAGAATGGAACAGGAAAGTTGCTGAGCAAGGATCCCATTCAGCCTTCACCCTCAGCTGCTGTTATTTTGAATCTAGGGCATGAGCTCTGACTTGACAAATTACTACATCTCATTTTATGCACAAAGACAAGACATTTGTATAAATCGATCCACTTCGGCATTCACATTTCTCACACATAAATAACTCAATCCAACAGTAAATGCCTGCAGATCATTTCACTGTGGGCCGGTGGAGGCATCCCACAGTGGTTAGCACTGCTGTCTCACAGCGCCAGAGACCCAGGTTCAATTCCCGCCTCAGGCGACTAACTGTGTGGAGTTTGCATGTTCTCCCCGTGTCTGTGTGGGTTTCCTCCGGGTGCTCTGGTTTCCTCCCACAGTCCAAAGATGTGCCGGTCAGGTGAATTGGCCATGCTAAATTGCCCGTAGTGTTAGGTAAGTAAGGGGTAAATGTAGGGGTATGGGTGGGTTGCGCTTCGGTGGGTCGGTGTGGACTTGTTGGGCCGAAGGGCCTGTTTCCACACTGTAATGTAATCTAATGTAATCTAATCTAATCCCACACTGAAGGCTTTCACTTCCACCAGTGATATAGCATGAGGAATCCTCACTTTAAACTAGCAATGTTACAACTTAGAACGAAAGCTTTTGGGAGAAATTACAAGTGTTGGGCAGGTGAAGTGGAGCACATCCTGCATGGGCACACATCATTCCTATTTGCTGTCAAACAGTACGTATAGTATAATATAAATTTGGTTCATTTTGAAACCATCAGACATTGCCTCCTGTATCAAACTCTCGCTGGGAGCCAGCATGCTTATCTTGATCTTTGTTTTATATGTGAGCCTAATGCAACAAATGATTACAACACAAGGATCTTAATCCAATTTGCCTCTGATGCCCAAATTCAAAGGTCATGCCCATGTAAAGGTCGAACTAAAGGAGCAAGAATTGGATCAATGGTGCTTCTGCAAATTACAGCATTTCTGCTCCCGTCCAGGGACAATCAACTGAATATAACTTCCAGGAAAAAAACATCTCTCTTAAATACACTCTCCCTCTTTGCAATCTGGTAGATAAAAACAATAACTGCAGATGCTGGAAACCAGATTCTGGATCAGTGGTGCTGGAAGAGCACAGCAATTCTGCTCGTTGGATGCTGACTCTTTGCAATCTGCTTAACTGTGTACAATTCCTGGTACCACACTTGAGGAAGGATACCAAAACCTTGAAGACGATATGAAAGTGGTACTTTACCAGATTGATGGGAGTTCATTTAAGTTGGAGATGGGATGTTCTTAGAGCGGAGGAAGACCTCAGGTCAGCGTATTTAAAATCAATACTTAGAGATCCCCTGGCAAAGGGTTTGGTAAACAAAGGTCATAAATTTAAAATTGTTGAGGTGAAATGAAGAGAAATTTCTTCACAAAAGTATTAAAATCTAAAATGTGCAAATACGGAGGATCAGATTGCTTTAGTAACTTTCCAAAAGCAGGAGGAATAATTTTCAGGATAATAGCCAAAAAACTGAGCTGATAGCTTAATTGGCCATTGAGGAATTTAACACAGACATGACGGACACATTACCTGCCCGGTGCACAAGAAAACAGCATGTTTCTAAAGTAATGTAACAGCAGTGCCGTGTTGACTCTGGAAGATCCCTGCTTCAATTCTTGCTCCTTTAGCTTTTGCATAGGTCAACGCAAAACAAGGGCAGATTCCAGGTTCAGCTATACAACTCATTCACCCCTTAAACAGAAAAAACTGAGAAGACACTGAGAACAATGTGAGGATGCGGGCAGTGGGAAAAAAAATGCAGAGTAAAAGCAGCAGTAGAAGCAGAGAAAATAATGAAAGGCAAGACAAAAGTTTACTCTCATTTACCAGAGACATTTCTTCTTTCCACCCTTAGCCTGTGTGGGGGGGGCAGGGTGCGCACGTTTCCGAACTGCTCCGCCTTCTGCTGACACCACATCACTCGATGACGCTTGTAAACCTGGAGAAACAGGAGTACACCAGTAACCATATAAAGAAGCCTTTTAAAAAAGTCACTACTTTGTAAAATTTGCAGTACAATTGTCCAGTAAATAGCAGATTTGCACTTGCTTTACTGCCAATGAGTTTTCTTTAAAAATTCACTTGGGGCATCGCTGGCCGGCCAGCATGTACTGCCTGTCCCTAGCTGCCCTTGAACCGAGTGGCTTGCTGGGCCATTTCAGAGAGCAGTTGAGAACCAACCGCATTGCTTTGGGTCCAGACAAAATCAGAAATCACAACACAAGGTTATCATCCAACAGGTTTATTTAAGATCACAAGCTTTCGGAGCGCTGCTCCTTCATCAGCTGAGTTTCTGGATTAATAGTCGAGTGATAATACTACTAGGCCATTGCCTCCTCATACACATTTTATTACTGAATTAAAAATCAATAAATGCTTATCAGTGGATCTCTTCACACCTTATAATGCACTCTAAAATAAACTGAAGGCCTCCTTCATTTTGCAGGTATGTTAAACTCAGTTTCTAAAATCCTTATTAAAACTATAGAAATCAAATGTTTTTCTACCTGGCAGCTTAGTTTCTTTACTCCATTTAAGCACAACTATCCTCATTGCACAATATTCAGCACCAGTCATTCATAACTCTTCAGATACCACAACAGATCATGTCCAAACACAGCAAGACCTGGATAATATCCAGGCTTGGGCTGGAAACTGGCAAGTAACATTCACACCATACAAATACCAAACAATGACCATCTCCACCGTTTTGACTCTCAACAGCATTACCATGACCGAATCCTGGAGAAAGTCAGGACACAGATGCTCGAGATCAGAATCAAAAAGTGTGGTGCTGGAAAAGCACAGCAGGTACCCGAGGAGGAGGGATGTGATTTCGGCTGAAGGGCTTATGTCAGAAACATCAATTCTCCTGCACCTGGGATGCTGCCTGGCCTGCTGTGCTTTTCCAGCACCATACGTTTCATTACTGAATCCCACTATGAACATCTCAGGTACTACCACTGACCAGAAACTGAACTTTACTAGCCATAAAAATACAGTGGCTACACGAACAGGTCAGAGGAATTCTACAAACAGTAATTCACCTCCTGAAGCCCCAAAGCTTGTCCATCATGTACAAGGCACAAGTCAGGAGTACACCACTTCTTGCCTGGACAAATGTAGGGCCAGAAAGAACCAAGAAGCTTGACACCATCCAGGACAAAGCAGCACATTTGATTAGCATCACAAACTCCACTCCCTCAACCACCAATGCTCAGTAGCAGCAGGGTGTACCATCTATATGATAACTGCAGAAATTCACCAAAGCTCCTTAGACAGCACCTTCCAAACCCATGACCACTAACATCTAAAAGGATAAAGGCAGAAGATACATGGGAATGTCAACATCTGCAAGTACCCTCCAAGTCACTTACCTTTCTGACTTGGAAAGGTATCGCCATTCCTTCGGTGTCACTGGGTCAAAATCCTAAAGTTCGCTCCCTCGCGGCATTAGGGGTCTACCTACAGCACATTTACTGCAGCAGTTCACAAGGCAGCTCACCGTCAGCTTCTCAAAGGCAACAGGGACAGGTAAGAAATGCTGGCCCAGCCAGGGATGCCACACCCAGTGAGTGAATTAACAAAATACCAGTGCTCAGTCAGGAGGAAGGCTGGACCACCCCATCCAAAGATCTCTCACAATCTGTCCAGGTCCTCAGATGGCCCCAAGGCAAATGCCTTGCCTCCTCTGTAAAGCAATGGACACATTCTGCTACTTTCTCAAAGATCCAGAAATAGACATGGGAGAGTGAATGACCAATCACTCCATATAGTAGTTCTCTTAGTATGCAAGGGATCTTGTGCTGTGTGTGTTCAAAGCCCAACTGCCCCAGACATATGTCATAATATTTCCAAACAGGATGATTATATTAACTGCAACTGTGACACTGCTGGACAGTTTCTGTTGGGTATGGTTTCTCAAACAGAGCTCTACCTTTAAGCACAGAATCCTCCAGGCGCTCAGACATTTCATCCAATTGCTGCTCATACTGCGGATCAGAGAAATAGTGCTTTGGCTCAGCAAGCTTGCGCTGTAATCGCTCCAATCGCCTCTGTTCTTTCTCGGCTTCCCGATCTGCTTGCTTCTTTATCCATTCAGCCATTCTGTACAAAGACAGAAATTATTGTAGTTTTCAACTTCTCAAACATCACAGTCACAGCAGCAAGCGAGGCTGGCTCCTCTCCTCTCGATATTTGCACAATGTCACCCTCGAGTACATCTACAAACAGCCTGCTCCATGACTGAACTACTTCAGAAAATGCTTTGCAACGAATTCTAAGTATTTTTCAGACTGGAGTCATTATAATAATGTAGAAACCACAGCAACCAATTGGCATTCAGTAAATTCCCACAAACAGCAATGTGATAATAACTGTTCAGTGAGATTGTTGAGGTTGAGGCACTCAGGAGGATCCCCCTGCTAACTGCCGCTCCTATATCTTTCTTTTACTAAGGAGTAGACATGGCCTTCATTTAGGTCTCACCTAAAAGATGCCGCATTCCCTCAGCACTGAACTGGACTGGACTTTGCACCAAAGTCTTTGTAGTGACAGCTTTCTGACTCGGGTAATTACAGACTGGCACGTTTTAAAGTCCAGGACTACATTCCTTCTGAGGGTCACACTAAAGATTGGGCAGCTGCCACCAAGGTGCAGTGGGGAAAGACCACTGTGAGAGGTCTTCCTGCTGAAGGCAAATGGGGGTCGTTCAGTTATCAGACCCTCTTGTTGCCTTACGTGTATGTAAATATAGTATTGTATGTGTAAGAGGGGTCTTTGATTTGGATGGAGTCCAACTCCAAAGTTTGTTTCCTTGATATGTAACAGCACAGAACTGCATTTGTGACCATGTATGTACAAAGATGTTTTATGAAGGTCAACTTTTGAAATTAAAAAAAAAGATGAAAATGCTGCCAGCCAAGACACAGCTGATACTAATAGTCTGATAGCAAACCTGTGAACCTAGTCTACCCTCAGCTGAAAGCCACAGGCTGGTGTGTGTAGGAGCAACAATTCTGGTCGATTTCCCAATTAGCTGAGTGTAGTCAAAAGTAACACCAACATTCCCTCCATCTGCATGGCCATGCAGCAAGCTATAGAGTCCATAGAGATGTACAGCATGGAAACAGACCCTTCGGTCCAACCTGTCCATGCCGACCAAATATCCCAACCCAATCTATTCCCACTTGCTAGCACCCAGTCCATATCCTTCCAAACGCTTCCTATTCATATACCCATCCAAATGCCTCTTAAATTTTGCAATTGTACCAGCCTCCACCACTTCCTCTGGCAGCTCATTCCATACATGTACCACCCTCTGTGTGAAAAGGTTGCCCATTAGGTCTCTTTTATATCTTGCCCTCTCACCCTAAACCTATGCCCTCTAGTCTATACCCCCCAATCTCAAGGAAAAGACTTTGTCTATTTACCCTATCCGTGCCCCTCATAATTTTGTAAACCTCTATAAAGTCACCCCCCAGCCTCTGACGGTCCAGGGAAAACAGCCTCAGCCTGTTCAGCATCTCCCTATAGCTCAAATCCTCCAACCCCGGCAACATCCGCTGACCTCACTCTGCAGAATACAAACAGGCCACACAAAAGAAGCATCCCTTTTTAAGATATTTGCATACACAACAGCATGTTATTATTAACTGGGCCATGTAGTGCAATCAACAAACAGTTAAGTCTCCACCCAGACTCCCTGATCCCTATGGCCTGGTTTCACAGCAAGCAGCTGTGCCTGTCCTCCAGATGCACTGGGGAGTGGGTGAGGAGATCATGAGGTAAGCTTCTCGAATTGCTCTTCACAAATCTTCCAGCCAATGCAGCAAAGGATTGTACTTTCCACCTCAATGGTCAACAGCAAGATGCCAGCTCAAAGTCAGGCCCCTCAACACAAGGGGAAAGAAGTTAAAATTGACAAGGAAGCCCAACCAATCCAAGTTTGTGCATTATTTCTGAAGATTTTCATAGCCAGATACTGTGTTTTGTAACTGAAATAGCCCAAGACTAGACGAGGCAGTGTGTTAGGACTGAAGATGGTTCCTCTGCTGAGCACAGTCATTAGCTGGAGAGCATTCTCAGCACACTGTTTAGTTACTAAAGGTCAATTGCTTAGCACTTGTCATAAGGCAAATTAAGTGAATTACAGAATAGCTCAAAGTCTTTTGTGAAATTATACAGATGACCATTTGGCCTCTCCGTCCTATGTCAGCACTCTGCAAAAGCAACCCTACAGATCCATAATATACTTTCTGCTAGTTCTTATTCAATTCTCTTTTAAAGCCACAATTGAATCTGCCTCCACTTCCTTTTCAGGTAGTACATTCCAGATCATACCCATTAGTTGCGTCAACTTATTTTCACTCATTTCGCTTTGATTCTTTCACCAAAGACCTGTTGTCTGTTCTGAACCATTCCACCAACAAGAATAGTTTCTCTCCAGATCCCCATCACTATCACTGGACTAATAATTCACATTCATGTATGGTGTAAACGTTTATGGGAAAACAGAGGCACGTAATATGAGTCTATAACAGAATCACAGCCAATAAGAGTCTCCTTAAAAATAATTGTTCTGTCAGTGGACTGAATGCCTTACGCCTTTTCATGGTTTACATCCCGCAGTCTCCTTCCACTCAAATCCCGACAGGCCTCTCGGTTTGTAGTTTTCTCAATTTGAGCTCCAAGGGCACGAAGCATCGATCCAAACCCTAAGGAATGACATAAACTCGAGAAGTTTACAAACCACTCCACTGTCTGCATCATCTAAGGTCTCAATAAATCTGCATTTCTATTTCTTTGTAACCTGGAAGACTGCACAGTGACATTCTTATTAGTGAGAAAAACAAAAGCAAAGAGATTCAGAGAATTTTTTTTAAACAACATCTTGAAGTTAATTGAGTTGACATAGGCTATCACGACATGCTGTGTTTTGCAATGTCATCCAAAATAATTTGTAATTCAATTGAGTGATTCCAGCATAAACATTTTATTGTTTGAGTAGGCATCATCCACCAGATACTCA
This sequence comes from Chiloscyllium plagiosum, assembly GCF_004010195.1. Lineage (NCBI taxonomy): Eukaryota > Metazoa > Chordata > Chondrichthyes > Orectolobiformes > Hemiscylliidae > Chiloscyllium > Chiloscyllium plagiosum. Next base: position 127,484,034 of record NC_057712.1, read on the forward strand.
GTTAGTAAATAGATTTGTGGGCGGCACGGTGGCTCAGTGTTTAGCACTGCTGCCTCACAGCACCAGGGTCCAAGGTTCGATTCCAGCCTCGGGCAACCGTCTGTGGAGTTTGCACATTTGCTCCCCGTGCTCAGTTTCCTCCCACAGTCCAAAGGCGTGCAGGTCAGGTGAATTGACTGCGCTAAATTGCCCATAGGTTAGGTGCGTTAGTCAGAGGGAAATGGGTCCAGGTGGGTTACTCTTCAGAGAGTCGGTGTGGACTTGTTGGGCCGAAGGGCCTGCTTCCAAACTGTAGCGAATCTAATAAATTAGAAACGGCTGCATGCAAACATGTGTACATCCAGATCAGATCACTAAAGGGCACTACTGCAGCACCTACCAGAATGTTAACATACAGACAGGTGCAGGAGTCAGTCTCAAACTGTTCACAGGAACAATAACACCAAAGTATGCAGAAAGTTATGCAGATAAAATAAATGAAGGCACAGTCGTGCTGAAACCTTACCTCCTTTCCCTCCAACAAGTCTTTGCTCCAGACTGTAAATTCCTCCATGTTGTAGCTCAGTTTCTTCATCAACCAGTTTTCCATTGTATTTCAGGTAAACATCTGTAATGGGCAGGCCCTATATTACAAAATTTAAGTTGAAATAAATAAAGAAAACCCAGATACTGCATGCTGATTTTATGTATCTATTTCTTTCATTATTTGTATATTGAATTGAATTGAATTTATTGTCACGTGTACCGAGGCACAGTGAAAGGTTTTGTCTTGTGAGCAATACAGGCAGATCACAGAGTTAAGTAGCATGGATAGTAAATAATAGGTAAACAGCAGCAAAAACAAAAACACAGATACAGGCGAATGTGAAGAGTTTCAGAGTCCATTCAGTATTCTATCAACAGTAGGATAGAAACTGTTTCAAATCCGGCTGGTGCATGTTCAGGCTTCTGTACCTTCTCCCCAGTGGTAGAGGTTGTAGAAAAACATTGCCAGGGTGTGATGGATCTTTGAGAATGCTGGCGGCCTTTCCTTGACAGTGGGCCTGGTAGATGGATTCTATAGACGGGAGGTTGGCCTTTGTGATCGTCCGGGCCAAGTTCATCACTCTTTGTAACCGTCTCTGATCTTGAATGCTCTCGATCGCACACCTATAAAAGTTGGCAAGGGTATTCGCCGTCATGCCAAATTTCCTCAGCTGCCTGAGGAAGAGGAGACGCTGTTGGGCCTTTGTAACCAGTGCATCCACATGAAGAGTCCATGTCATCTACAGGTATTGTAGATGACCACTCCCAGGAGCTTGACACTCTCGACTCGTTCCATCTCTGCACTGTTAATGCGTGTGGGGGGGGGGCACGAATAACATCCCGCTGAAAGTCAATAATAAGTTCCTTGGTTTTGCTGGCACTGAGGGCTAGGTTGTTCCCAGTGCACCATTTTTCCAGGTCTTCCATCTCCCGTCCGTAGTCTGTTTCGCCACCATCTGAGATTCGACCGACTGTGGCGGTGTCATCAGTGAACTTGTAAATGGCATTAGTCTGGTATTTGGCGACGCAGTCATGGGTATACAGTGAGTACAGTAGGGGGCTGTGTACACACCCCAAGGGGGCTCCAGTGTTGAGTGTTAGTGAGGATGTTGTTCCCAATCTTCAATGATTGTGGCCTGTGGGTCAGGAAACTGAGGATCCTGTTGTAGAGAGTGGGGCTTAGTCCGAGATCACTAAATTTAGTAATCAGTCTCACGGGGATAATAGTGTTGAAGGCTGAACTGTCATCAATAAGTAGGATTCTTACGCAGCTGTTTTTGGTGTCAAGACGTTCTAGGGAGGAGTGAAGGGCCAGTGATATGGCATCTGACGTGGTTCTGTTGGTCTGATAGGCAAATTTAGAGTGGGTCAAGAGTAGTGGGGAGTCTGGAGTTGATTAATGCCATGACCAGCCTTTCAAAGCAATTCATGACCACCGGAGTTAGGGCCACTGGGTGGTAGTCATTGAGACATGCTGCATTAGCCTTCTTAGGCACAGGGATGATGTTGAACCTCTTGAAACAGGCAGGGACAGCGGCCTGCTGCAGGGAGAGGTTGAAAATGTCTTAGAAGACCTCTGCCAGTTGATCTGTGCATGCTCTGAGTGCACGGCACGGTATATTTCTCTCTCATACAGTCAGTTCAAGCACTGAAAAGGGAAAGCATTTCCCAAGTTCTGGATTACTCCATTTATACTTCATTATAATATGGACATAATAAATAGAAACTGAAGTGGGCTATTGAAGCCTGCTCTACAATTCAACTCCATTGCTCCACATTATCTCAATATCTCATGTCATGTTGCAATCATTCTGCTAAACTATGGGCCCAATCTTCTCAATCTCACCTCACTGAATGATATTGTCATCTCAGGAACCAGTCTAGTCTAGTCTACCTTCATTGCACTCTCCCTAGGGCAAGTATGATTTTCCTTATACAAGGTGACCAAAAGTGCACACACCAAGAGTAGCCTCACCAATGCTATATATAATTGGAGTAAGATTCTTTACTTTCATATTCTAACCACTTTGTAACAAATACTAGCAAATCACCTGCCTTCCTAATCACTTGCTATATCTGCACATTAACTTTCTACAAGAGGAATGAACTTCCAAAGGAAGTGGTGGATGCAGGTACAGTTATGACATTTAAAAGGTCATTTCGGTAAGAATATGAATAAGAAATGTTTGGAGAGATATGGCCAAGTGCAGGCAGATGGGACTAGTTTAGTTTGGCATTATGGTTGGTATGGACTGCATGGAGCAAAGGGTCTGTTTCCTTTCTGTATGACGATCAATACACTTGTACTCATGAGCCATAAACATTTCCCAATCTCCCTTGTCATTTGGTACGACAGTACTTCAGTATTACTGAAAAATGATCCATTCTGTTAAAGCTTTTTATCTTGCACACATCAGGACAATTCACAAGAACACCAATTTGAGAGGAAAACAAAACTCACTGAGTGAGGGCGGAGTGTCAATTGGTTGGCATGCAACCTCCGATTAGTAGAGGTATTGCCATGGAGAATGCAAACATTAGTGCTGATTGACAGTTAACTGCCAGGCTTTGTTTAAAAATCCAGGGGTGCGGTTGTAGTGGTCTTACCTCCGAACTGGAGACCCAGGTTCAAGTCCCAGCTGTTCCAAAGCATCTAATAACATATCCGAAGAGAAAATATTAAAACTCCACTTAGCTACCTTTCTTTTCTCAGTTAAACTGTCCCTTTGATCAAGTTGTTGTCATCTGCAATACCTCATATTTGACACCTTGATATTAAATCTGCCTCCTTATATTAAAGCCATTAAACAGAAACAAACTGTTGTTGAGAGATACAAGAGAGGAGCAAAAGAGGTGTGCTCAAGGGAAGAGATAAAAAAGTGATAAAGGATGGGTAAGAGAGACCGCAGGTTAATAGAGGAAGAGAGACCTGGACATGTGGAATACAAGGGGACAGAAGTCAAGCTTCACCTATACAAGGGTCTTGTCAGAACCCATCTGGAGTATTGTGAACAGTTCCAGACACAACATCTTAGGTGAGGTTATATTTGGAGGAACTGTAGTATTAGTTTACCTGAATTTAACCTGGACTCAAAGGGTTAAATCACAAGCAGCTAACAGTGAAGGAAGGGTTACAGCAGGACTCCCTGATGTATCAATGATACCCTTATTCCATGACAAAAGAAAAAATACATCTCCAACATGTTTACAAAATAGGCAGTGTTATGGGATCTTAAATTGCTGAACCCCATGTTGAGTCTGGAGCACTGTGAAGCATGTCATTTTCACACGAGGGTACGTGCTGTTCAAACACTGTGGGAGGTTGGGGAGAGCGATGGTCAGAGAAACAAAATCAGATGACAGAAAGCACAAGTTCATGTTTTCAAACAGAAGAGGTGCTCCATAAAGCAGCCAGCCACCTTTACACATGTTCTCCCCAAGGGGAGTGGGGAGAGTGCACCGAGAGTGGTGAACACAATACACTCAGGTGAAACTAAGAGCAAATTACAGCAGAGGCTGGAATCAGTACTGAAAACAAATGCTGGAGATCACAGAGGGTCACTGAGGGTCACTGACAGCAAACTAACGTTACAAGTCGAGATGACTCTTCAGAGCTTGGAAGTAAATCAGTTTTTCACTGGGGGTGATAGTTTGAATGAATCAGAAAAAGGGCCGTTGTCTCAGTTGGAGAAGATGTCAAGCAAAAGGGAACAGGTGACTAAGGTGTGAACAAAGACAGTCACAGAGATTAATGCCTCAGCGATTTTGACAGGGGAGTCCAGACATCTCCTCACACCAGCAGCAGTCTGTCTGCCTCCCCACCCACCCCTGCCAAACCCCAACCCCACAACTGGGGTCTGACAGTCAGTGTCTCCCCTCCTCCCGGGGTCTGACAGTCAGCGTCACCCCCCACCATCTCTCCCCGTGGTCTGACGGTCAGTGTCTCCCCTCTACCATCTCCCCCCGGGGTCTGACAGACAGTGTCTCCCCTCCTCCCCATCCCCCCAGGGTCTGACAGTCAGTGTCTCCCCTCCTCCCGGGGTCTGACAGTCAGCGTCACCCCCCACCACCTCTCCCCAGGGTCTGACAGTCAGTGACTCCACCTCCACCACCTCCCCCCGGGGTCT
>NC_057712.1:127489846-127494620 GCF_004010195.1 Chiloscyllium plagiosum
GGGGTGGGGGTGATCCGGGCGGTTTACCTGCAGCCGGCTGCACCGCTCTTTGAGGTGACTCCCGGTGCTCCCGGGCGGCACGGCCTGGAGCGAGGGCCGGGACCCGCGGGGAGGACGGAGCCAGATCTCTATCATGGCGGCGGACTGGGGCGGGCCTCGGCTACTGCGCCTGCGCGGCCTCCGCGGGGGCGGGGCACGTTATCGCAGTGACGTCACGGAAAGGCGCTGGGACGTACGTGCGCATGGCCACGTGATTCTGGGGCCACGTGACCCGCTGAAGGTGGAAGCCTGACATGTCATGCCTGCAGTTGATTGAACAACCTTAGGTGGCTGTTAATTTGTACCAGTTCCTTGACACTGTGATCTTTTGCTATAAATTATGTGTCTTATGGTCCCTCTGCACAACCACCTGATGAAGGAGCTAGTGCTTCCAAATAAACCTGTTGAACTGTAACCTGGTGTTGTGTGATTTCCTTTTACCTTGTCCTTCTACGTAGAAGTGTTCGGATCTTTGGTGAATTTGTGCAATGCATCTTCTCCAAAGTACACACTGCTGCTGCTAGGCAGCGGTGGAAGGAGTGGGTGTTTGTGCATCTACTGCCAATCAAGCAGCTACCTGGATGGTGTCAAGCTTCTTGTGTGTTGTTGGGGCTGCATTCATCATCCAAGGCAATTCCATCACACTCCTGACTTGTGCCCTGTAGATGGTGGACAGGCTTCTGGGAATGAGGAGGTGAATTATTCAATGCCTCTGACCTGCTGTTGTAGCTAGTGTTTATGTGGTCAATCCAGTTGAGTTTCTGGTCAATGGTAACCCAAAGATTTTCATTTTCCAGGGTTTAGTGACAGTAACACCATTGACTGTCAATGGGCAGTGGTTTGATTGTTACTTATTAGAGATGGTCATTACCTGGCATTTGTGTGGCACAAATATTACTTGGCACTTTTTAGCGCATGCCTACATATTTTCCAGATCTTGTTGCATTTGAACATGGATTGCTTCAGTATCTGAGGAGTCGCGTGTGGCGTTGAATAGTGTGCAATCAGTGGTGAACATCTGCATTTCTGACCTTATGATGGCGAGGGGGGAAGGTTATTGAAGCAGTTGAAGTTGGTTGGCTCTGAGGAACTCTTGCAGAGATGTTCTGGGGCTGAGATGACTGACTTTCAACACCTATAACTTTCTTCCTATGTGCCAAGGATAACTCCAGCCAATGGAGAGTTTGCCCCCTGACTCCCATTGATTCCAATTTTGCCACGGCTCCTTGATGTTACTCAGTCAAATGTCAGAAGTCACACGATGCCAAGTTATGGTCCAAACAGGTTTATTTGAAATCACAAACTTTCAGAATGCTGATCGTTCATCAAGTAAAGACAATGGACTTCGCCTAACGAAAGAACAGTACTCCAAAAGCATACAATTTCAAATAAACCTTTTGTACTATAACCTGGTGACGTATGACTTCTGATTTTGTCCACCCCTGTCCAAAACCAGCACCGCCACATTATCGTTGAAATGTAGCCTTGATATTAAGGGCTGTCACTCTTGCCTCACCCCTGGAATTCAGATCTTCTGTTCATGCTTGAATCAAGGCTGGAGCTGAATACCCTTGGTGGAACACAAGCTGAGTTTTACTGAGCAGGTTGTCATTGAACAGATGCTACTTGATAGCACTATTGATGACACCTTCCATCCCTGTACTGACGATTGAGTGTAGACCGATGAGGCTGTAATTGGCCGGGTTGGATTTGTCCTGCATTTTGTATGCAGGACATAACTGGGCAATTTTCCACATTGTTGGGTAGATGCCAATTTTGTAATTGTACTGGAACATCTTGCCTAAGGGTGTAGCAAGCTCTGGAGCACAAGTCTTTAGAGTACTATTGCCAGAATGTTGTCAGGGCCTGTAGCCTTTGCAGTATCCACTGCCTCCAACTGTTTCTTGATATCACATGTAGTGAATCAAATTGGCTGAAGACTGGCAACTGTAATGCTGGAAACCACTGGAGCAGTTCGAGATGAATCTTCTGGCTGAAGTTTGCTGTGAATGCAGATTCATTCCTCCAATCAACCTACCAGTTGTATCTACCATCTGTATTCACCTATCACCCTGCCCTCGTCCCCACCCATAATCCTTCTCCCCCCACCCATAACCCTCCCCCCTCCCATTTTATCTGCAACTGCCCCTACCCCTACCCCTACCTCCATTCTTGAACAAGGGTTACACCCGAAACACTGGCTTCTCCATCTCCTGATGCTGCCTGGCTTGCTGTGTTCTTCCAGCCTCATGCTTGTCTACTTTGGATTCCAGCATCTGAAGTTTTTTTTTTCTGTAACTAAGCCAGCCTTGTCCTTTGCACCAATGCATTGGGGTCTGCTGGCCCTGAGGGTGGCGATATTTGTGGAGATTCGACCTCCAGTGAATTGTTTAACTGTCCACCGCTGTTCACGACTCAATGTGGCAAGACTGTGATCTGATTCAACGGTTTTGGGATTGCTTGGTTTTCATTTGTTGCTTATGCTGTTCAGCACACAATTAGTCTTGTTTGGTAGCTGCACAACGGTTGACATCTCAGTTTATGGTATGCCTGGTGCTGTTCCTGGCATGCCCTCCTGCACAATCAGTGGTGCTACTGCTGAGCCATGTCCATCTTGGTGATGGGCATTGAAATCCCCCACCCAGAGTACATTTTACCATCCCTGGTGCTTCATCCAAGTGTTGTTCGATATAGAGTTATAGAAATGTTCAGCATACAAACAGACCCTTCAGTCCAACTCGTCCATGCCGACCAGATATCCTAAATGAGTCCCATTTGCCAGCATTTGTCCCATATCCTTCCTATTCATATACCCATCCAGCTGCCCCTTAAATGCTGTAATTGTACCAGTCTCCACCACTTCCTCTGGCAGCTCGTTCCATACACGCACCACCCTCTGTGTGAACATGGAGGAGTACTGATTCATCAGCCAGTGTGGTAATCAGCAGGAGGTTTCCTTGCCCATGTTTACCAGATGAGACTACTTGGGGTATGAGGTCCAATGTTGAGGACTCGGGAGGCAATATAACACTGACTATATACCACTATTCCGCCACCCCTGCTGGGTCTGTACTGCTGCTGGGACAGGACATATCCAGTGATGGTGGTGTCTGGGACATTGTCTGTAAGTAATGATTCCATAGTTATGATTATGTCAGGCTGTTGTATGATTAGTCTGTGAGATAGCTCTCTTTGGCACTAGCTCCCAAATATTAGGAAGGGCATGCAGGGCTGATAGGGCTGTTTCTGCCATTGTCTTTTCGGGTCGATGCCAGGTGGTCTGTCCACTTTCATTTCTTTATTGAGACAATAGTCATTGATACAACTGAGTGGCTGGCTCTATCATTTAGAGGACAGTTAAGAATCAGCCACATTGCTGTGGATCTGGAGTCAAATGTAGGCCTGACCAAGTGAGAATAGCAGATTTCCTTCCTTAACAGACATTAGTGAGCCAGATGGGGATTTCCCACAATCGGTAATTGGTCATCAGTAGGTTCTCAGTCTTCCAGATAAATATTTACTGGATTCATCTACCATGTTGGGATTTGAACCTGTGTCCCCCTGAACATTAGCTGAGTTTCTAGATTAATAGTCCAGCATTAATACCACTAAGCTGTCACCTCCCCTCCTGAACTTCTTCTTCATCCTTTCTGCCTCAGCAGCACTTTATTCTTGTATTGGTGTCAGTAATGTTGCAAGTTGCCCAAGGTCCTTGAAGTGTTGACTTGATGCTAACTTATCAATAGTAAAAGACAATGTAAGATTTTCTTCAAAATCCAGTAGTATTTCAACAAAAGAGCTTCAAAGTTGTGAATGGTATTTATCCGTCAAACACCATCAACAAAACAGATTGACCATGAACAAGTTGGAGTGTGGAAAATTGGCTGCCATGTTCCCAGCGTTCCAAGATAGGGTCCAACACAAAAGTGAAAAGTATATCAGCTGTAAAACACATTGTCCTGCATACATTATAGAAATAGCATTATAGAAATCCAAGTCTTTCTTTTCAAAGCGAATCCTTGCAAAAATTGAGATTTTTGAGATAGGGTTCCTCATAGAGATAAATTGCTGATAAGATTTAGGAGCTAATATAGTCCATCAAATCTGCTCCACCATTCAATAAGATTGTGGCAGATGAATAATCCCCTTAAAACCACTTTTCTCCACAACTCTTGAATCTCTTATTGATAAAAAAAATCAGACTATTTTAGCCCTGACCCTGCCTCATCAGCCCTCTGTGGTAAAGAATTCCTCAGGTTCATTTCCTTGTGAGAGAAGACATTCCTCTTCATCTCTGTCTTAAGTGGGTGGCCCCTTACTCTGATTACGCCTTCTTTTCTTAGACTCTTTGACAAGGGAGAATAAACATTTTCACATACCTGTCAAATCCCTTCAGAATAATATTTGTTATAATAAGGTCACTTCTCATTCTTCTAAACTCCTAAGAGTACAGGTCCAATGTTTGATTGATAAATTCTTAATCTCACAAGGAATTAAGGGATACGGGGAGAGTGTGGGTAAGTGGGGTTGAAATGCCCATCAGCCATGATTGAATGGCAGAGTGAACTTGATGGGCCGAATGGCCTTACTTCCACTCCTACGTTTTATGGTCTTACTCAACTATTCCCTGTAAGATCGTTGCTCCACACCCTGAATCAATCTAGTGAACCTTCTCTGAACTGATTCTAATGCCACTATATCTTTCTTTAAACAAGAGAACCAAAACTGCACCCAG
>NC_057712.1:127494733-127495934 GCF_004010195.1 Chiloscyllium plagiosum
ATATTGCATGAAATTCTGGTCTCCTTCCTATCGGAAAGATGTTGTGAAACTTGAAAGGGTTCAGAAAAGATTTACAAGGATGTTGCCAGGGTTGGAGGATTTAAGCTAAAAGGAGAGGCTGAACAGGCTGGGGCTGTTTTCCCTGGAGCGTCGGAGGCTGAAGGGTGACCTTGTGGAGGTTTATAAAATCATGAGGGACATGGATCGGGTAAATAGGCAAAGTCTTTTCCCTGGGATCGGGGAATCCAGAACTAGAGGGCATAGGTTTAGGGTATAAAAGAGACCTAAGGGGAAACCTTTTCACGCAGAGAGTGGTACGTGTATGGAATGAGCTGCTAGAGGATGTGGTGGAGGCTGGTACAATTGCAACATGTAAGAGGCATTTGGATGGGTATATGAATAGGAAGGGTTTAGAGGGATATGTGACGGGCGCTAGCAGGTGGGACTAGATTGGGTTGGGATATCTGGTCGGCATGGACGGGATGGACCGAAGGGTCTGTTTCCATGCTGTACATCTTTATGACTCTATAACCTGCCCTGCCACCTTCAGAGAACTGTGGACAAGCATTTCAACATCCTTCTGTCCCTCTGACTTTCCTAATGTCTTGCCATTCATTGAGGACTCCATTGTTTGATTCCTTCTTCCAAAGTGCATCACTTCATACTTTTCAAGGTTAAATTCCATCTGGCTTTGATGTGCCCGTCTAACAAACCTGTAAATATCTTCCTGAAACATCTCCCCCCACTATTAATCATTGGCTAATATTTGTGTCATCTGCAAACTTAATTATTATAATCCTTGATATCTTTTATACATGATTTGGATGCAAGCATAAGAGGTACAGTTAGTAAGTTTGCAGATTACACCAAAATTGGAGGTGTAGTGGACAACGAAGAGGGTTACCTCAGATTACAACAGGATCTTGCTGAGAAGTGGCAGATGGAGTTTAATTCAGATAAATGCAAGGTTCTGCATTTTGGGAAAGCAAATCTTAGCAGGACTTATACACTTAATGGTAAGGTCCTAAGGAGTGTTGCTCAACAAAGAGACCTTGGAGTGCAGGTTCATAGCTCCTTGAAAGTGGAGTCACAGGCAGATAGGATAGTGAAGGTGGCGTTTGGTATGCTTTCCTTTATTGGTCAGAGTATTGAGTACAGGAGTTGGGAGGTCATGTTGCGGCTGTACAGGACATTGGTTAGA
>NC_057712.1:127496144-127621727 GCF_004010195.1 Chiloscyllium plagiosum
AAATGCAACATTGAAAAGGCATCTGGATGGGTATATGAATAGGAACGGTTTGGAGGGATATGGGCCGGGTGCTGGCAGGTGGGACTAGATTGGGTTGGGACAGCTGGTCGGCATGGACGGGTTGGACTGAAGGTTCTGTTTCCATGCTATACATCTCTATGACTCTATGACTCTATATCACGACCAATAAGGGACCCAGCACTGATCCCTGTGATACATTACTGAACACTGGTCTCCTGTCACACACATTCTTCAACCACCACCTTCTGTCTCCTGTTCCTAAGCCAGTTTTGGACATCTTGTGCATCCAATCTTGTTAATGTCCACCATTCTATTGTTGTGGTCCCATTCTTTCTAACTTTCCCCCCACCCCTTACTATTTCTCTCCCTTACTTTTAAGGCATTTGGACCTGTCTCTGCCATCTTCCACCACAGCCCATATCATGTGCTTCAGATTGGGACATTGGTGAAAGGAATGGAAGGTGAAGAGTAAGCCGTCTTGCTTTACTTGAGAGGGTGGTGGAAGCCAATTCCTTAATAACTTTCAAATGAGAATTGGATAAATACTTGAAATGGCAAAAGGTGCATATCTGTGGAGAAAGGGTAGGGTGTAGAATTATTCGGGCAACACTTTCAAAAATCCAACACAACATGCTGTCTGGTCTTCATCCGTGCTGTAATATTCTAGGAATCTATGAAGGAACAGTGTAAGTGTGAGTAATCATAGGTAAGTCTATTAATTCTTTTCATTACATCTTCTACCACATTTAAAGTTGTAAACTGTTTTGTGGGTTCCCAGATATTAATTGGTTATGATGATCCACTTGGGAGATAAGAAACAATTTTGTGACGTTCTCACTTTTACTTAATGGCTATATCCATCCCAGGAGAGAAATATTGCACTTGGCAGAGATCTAGCTGAAAATGAGTAGTAGATGTGTTAAAGTGTTTGCATTAGTTTCTTCACTTAACTAAGACATTATCCCAACATACCTGCCACCAAAAGCTCATAGTTCAATTAAAACTCGAAAATTCTTTCAAATGATTTCATTATGTGGCATTTTCTTCATGTACTTTATTGGATTTGAGCCTCAGTGACATTTATTAACTATCCCTGAAAGTAGTGATAAACTACCTTCTTGAATCACTACAGTCCATGTGATGTAGGAACTCCCAGAGTGCTGTTAAGAAGGGGGCTCCAGAACTTTGACCCAGCAACACTGAAGGAACAGCAATCCAAGTCAGGATGATGACAGGTTTGGAACGGAACTGTCATGTGATGGTGTTTGGATGTATCTGCTAACTTTGCCCTTCTAGGGTGTTGAGTTTGCAGTGTGTAAGAGGCCTTCGTGACTTGTTACAGTGCATCTTGGAGCTGACATTCTGAGTCGGTGCTGGAGGGGAGCGAATGTGCTCGTGAAGAGGTTACCAATCAGGAGGGTTGCTTTGTTCTGAATGTTGTACCTTGGACTGGTGCATTGATTTTGGTGAGCCTAAATGTTAGTAGTGGGGGATTCAGGCATGGTAATGCCATTGAATGTCAGGGGGCACTGGTTACAATCTCCCTTTTTGGAGAGGGTCATTGCCAGGCACGCGGGAGATGCCAATGCTACCTGTGACTTGTCAGCCGAAGCCTGGATATTTTCCAGGTCTTGCTGCATTCGTACGTTAACTGCTTCAGTATCTGAGAACTGCATGGTGCTGAACAGCATGCAACCATCAGCGAACATCCCCAGTTTCTGACCGTATGGATGGAAGGATGTTAAATGGTGAAGCAGCCGAAGATGGCTAGGCCTCTGACACTACCCTGAGGAACTCCTGCAGAGATGTCCTGGAGCTGAGATGACTGACCTCCAACAAACACAGCCGTCTCTCTTTGGGTTAGTTTGCCCCTGTTTTCAAAATCCCTCTATTGTGTATCTTTCTGCAATCTTTCCCTATTTAAATAATATGCAGCCCTTCTATTCTTCTTGCCCAAGTGCATAACTTACCATTTTCCCACAATATATTTCATTTTCCAAGTTTTTGTTCACTCAGTTAACTTGTCTATACCCCACTGTATACTCTTCATGTCATCCTCACTACTTGCCTTTCAATTTGCTTTGTATCATTCACAAACTTGGCTATAGTACTTTCACTTTCCTCATTTGAGTCATCAATATACTGTATATAATAAATAATTGCTACTGCAGCACTGATCCCTGTGGCACTCCATCTGTAACAATAAATAAATCATTCATTTATTAGTTACAGTTTGCCATCCTGAAAATGTCATCCTTATCCCAACTTTTATCAGTTAGCCAACCTCTATAGATGCTAATATGTTACCTCCAACACTGTGCGATCTTATTAAGTAGCCTTAGGCTTGATACGTAATTGAACGTTTTTTGGAAACCCAAATATATTACATTTACTTGTTCCCTTTTATTTACCCTATTTGTTACCAGTATGTCTGACAAACTAATGCTATGTTTTGGTATGATGTCAAGCGTGATTTATAAATGTGAAATGGATGTGGGCCAAGTATCGATTATTTTGTAGACACCTGAGGTAACAGTGCAGAAACGCGAGAACCTTTTCCAGATTAAACTTTTCGACAAACTTTCTACCTTAGATAAATAAGAATGGAACCAGGCGAGGAGAGTGTCACCTGTCTGGACAACAGTGGAGGGGCATTGGTAAGGAATGATGTGGTTAACCACATTGCAGACAAGTCAAGAAGGATAAAGAGGGCTAGCTTACTTATGTCACTGTCACATTGGATGCCATTTGTGACTTTAATAAGAGAAAGAAAGCACAAAAATGCATTAAAAGCTACTACACAAACAAGTTATTTAGCATAATCATCCTGTGTCAGTGTTTACCTTCTGAGAGGAAAATAGTCCTGAGCACATTTACCTTCCTAATTCCCATACTCGATCACCCTTTATCCCTTGATATCTGGAGTTCTAGAGACGGAAATGTGTTGCTGGAGAAGCGCAGCAGGTCAGGCAGCATCTAGGGAACAGGAGAATCGACGTTTCGGGCATTAGCCCTTCTTCAGGAATGAGGATAAGTTGTCCAGCAGGCAAAGACTCCCCCAAGTCCCTCCTCCCTATCTTTTATCTTAGCCTGCTGGACAAACTTTCCTCATTCCTGAAGAAGGGCTAATGCCCGAAACGTCTATTCTCCTGTTCCCTAGATGCTGCCTGACCTGCTGCGCTTCTCCAGCAACACATTTCCATCTCTGATCTCCAGCATCTGCAGACCTCATTTTCTCATCTGGAGTTCTACCCTGCATAAGAGTGTGGTGGTGTTGGTGATCAATTGGTCCATTCAAGAATGAACCATACAGGTTTGAGTTGGGTATAGCATTAATAAATATGGGTCAATAGTTGGGTATATGGTGTTGAGGTAGTGATCAGCTGCAAACTAACTGAGGGATTGAATAGCCCGTTCCCATTCTTCTGAAATATTATTCTTTCACCCTCCAATCCACTCCAATCTTTGGTGCTGATGCAGTGTCTCAAAGAATTGTCACAGCACTTGAAGGTGGCTATTCAGCCCCTTGTGTCTTTGTCAGCTCTCCAAAGGATTCCTGAAGAAGGGCTTATGCCCGAAACGTCGATTCTCCTGCTCCTCGGATGCTGCCAGGCCTGCTGTGTTTTTCCAGCACCACGTTTTTCAATTCTGGTACTCCAGCATCTGCAGTCCTCACTTTCTCCTAGCTCTCCAAAGGAGCAAATCACCTAGTGTCATTCATCCACATCCTCCCTGATCAGATAGTAACAACAATTCTACTTGAATGCCTCAATTGAAGATGCTTCCATCACACTTTCAGGCAGCACATTCCAGGTTCCAACTGTTGCTGTGGATCTGGATGGCAGTTTCCTTCCCTAAAGTGAACAATGGTTTCAAGGTCATCATTAGATTCTTATTTCCAGAGTTTGTTTTTTCCCCTATCGAACTGACAATTTACCATCTTCTGTGGTGGGATTCAAACCCATAACAATTATCTGGATCAATATTCCAGCAATTGACATCACCAGGTCATCGCCTCCTCTAACTATTCCTGGAGATGTCACCACATGACCTCCTGTCTCCAAATGTGACACTTATTATCAGAACATCAATGTTTTCAGTGCACCACCTTTCCCAAAGCGAAGCAGAGAACACATAGGCTCATATGCAGTCGGACGTTTGTTAACTGTCTTACAGCCCTTATTCCTCCGGACATCATTACAATCTAACAGATCAGAAGTGTTCAACAGAAAAAAAAAACTTTTTGTTGTTGGCATCACAGCCCCAAGGAAGAATAGTTAATCCCTGGAATCGTCTTGGCTTTTGCCCGAAACGTTGATTCTCCTGCTCCTCGGATGCTGCCTGACCTGCTGTGCTTTTCCAGCACCACACTCTCGACTCTGACCTCCAGCATCCGCAGTGTTCACATTTAACCTTAACACTAGGCCAGGCCAAGGTGGTGCGTGTCACCTCAAGAACCATTAAAACACAGGCCTGGATGGGGAAAAGGAGGCAAGGGAAAGGCTAGCGCTAGATGTGAAACCAGTTTACTTGAAGATGTGACTGTTAAACAAGGTAAATATTTAATTTGTGGATGTGTTCTTGTCCTAATTTGCCACAGATGGGGTTGGCAAGCCTTGATCAGTTGGCAATGCCTGTTTGGACTGAGGACGCACGACAAAGTAGCTCATTTTCCCTCTCCATTCTCCATCATTCTCATCCCCTTTTTCCACTCAATTAGAAGCTGTGAATCTCTTCCATTGGAGTGGGTGTGTGTATTTCTGACAGACGGGGCCCAGGCGCGGGAGCTTATGGGAAGGCCTCGGTCAGCCATATTGTGCTTTGCAGTGAGGTTGGGGTTGGTGGGAAGATATATATATATATATATAAAAATCAAAAAGCAATTCTGCAGAGGAGGCTCGCGCGGGGGGCAAGGGAAAGAAGTTTGGTTTTCCTTGAAAAGCCAACAAAATTTAAAAAAAAAACCAAGCGAGGCAGGGAAGGAAACAAAAAAAAATTGAGAACAGGTAAGGGGCAGCGCGATGCACGAAGTGGGAAGTGTCTCCCCATTTCGCATCGACTTTGTATCCAGCTCTTTGTAGCAAACTTTAAGGTATCCATTTTGTGGCTGCAACATTGTAGCGAATTCACGAGCTCCTGGGTCAACGTTCCATCCGCGCGGCCCCCCGCCCCGCGCGCTCGCTCGCCCGCTCGTTTCTGTCCGCGCTCTCTCTCTCTCTCTGTCCGTCTCCTTTGCCGGTTTCATTCCGTCCTTTTTCAAATAATTTAGCCTTCAATGCTCACGGCCGATCGACTGATTAGAACCATTAAGGGGTTTGTTTCCCCCCCTCCCATTTCCAAAACAGTGTTTGCTACTATTATATATTTCTCGCAAAACTTTTATTCCCCCCTCCTCCAAAGCGACCGAGGCATGTTTAATTTTTGTTTTCTTCAATTGTTCCTTTCGTTCCTCCCCTTCCCTTGTTGCAACGTTTCACCATCTTTGTTCCGGTGGATGTTTCTTCTTGCATCGCCCATTTTTCAGAAAGAATACAGATTTGCTTTGCAATTTCCACCTTCCTCGCTCAGACAGGAGAGGGGGCCGCGGAGAAGAAGAAGCGTGCAGTTTGTTTTTGATTTTTTTGGAAATGGGTGCAAAGGTTTTTTTATTTGAAGAAATAAAGAAGACGGGAAATCCCTGGAGTGCTAGTGTTAATGAGTATGTGAGTGTCTGCTTGCTGGCTGAAGACTGAAATGTTTAGGTTAGCTGGAGCAGGGTGTTTACTGATCTTACTTCCTCAGGAGCTTTCTTAGTGTACAAAGTTTGAGTGAAAAGTTTGTCTGCCTCTTTGTTTCGAGTAGGTTCTCTTTTTTTTAATTTTAAATTAATTCTTCCCCATTCATTGTTTGACAAGTCAGGTATAATGGGGTCGATTTGACTGCTGAAATCTGGACAGCAATTATGATCATCAACGTCCCTCTGCAAGTGGCTCCTGTTTACAAACACTGTCCCAATCGTGCCCCCCCCCCCACATCTTTTTTTTATTTTTAACCAATGCTTTAACAGCAGAGATTTTTAAAGATTGACAATGTTTTCAACCCAAGTTTTGGAAAATTGGAACCCGAACTTCATCCTTATGGTATGATGATATTTTTAACACTGATCTTAGCTCTTAGCCACCGAAACTGGACGTCTCCATTTTTGTGAAGGAAATGCTGGAGATCACAGCGGGTCGGGCAGCATCCACGGACCCGCTATGATTCCCAGCAATTTTTTTTTGTTTTCAGTACAGATTCCAGCGTCTGCAGTAATTTGTTCCTGCATCCCCATTTGTGACTGGGTGTCAAAAAGAGTTTTTTTGTGTGTGTGAGACCGTGCTCTGTGAATCATCTCAGAATGTTTCTCCATATAGAAGGTGCTGTATAAATGCAAGTTGTTTTTGTTACAGGTAGGTTTGTTTCTCCACTGACTAACCTTTTACACTGGTCTACAAGTTTCCTTTTCTAACTGTCTTATGGATGTGAGGGTTGGGGGATTTGAGGTGTCCATTTTCACCTAAGATGCTAATCAACTTCTATGAGTTGACCTGGGGTTGGAGGGGGGCGTGGCTTCAACATTGGGAGAAACGGGAAAGGAGCAGAGCACTGGACAGGAAAGTCTGATGGCAGCACTGATGACTGTATCTACCACTTCTTTTAATCACATGCTAGCACAGCTGCTGGTGGCAGGCTATTTGACTCGGGGGGGCATCACACTTGCATCAGTTTCTGTTTTTAGTGGGTCCCTGCCTGAATTCCCTGCTGCCAGCAGGTGGCGCTGGGCAACGATGGTCAAGAGGGTTCCAAGTCTACCCAATTCTAGATATAAAAATGTCTAGGGCCTTCCTTGGTCTAATTTGTTGGGTTTACACATTGAACCATGTGAAAGGGAGTCCTTGCCTTCCACCACCTCTCCATCAACGTTTTGGTTCTGATTCTCCCTTCTTTCTGCTACCGCAGCCTTGGAATGTAGAGGTGACTTCAGCCCAGGAGGCTGGATAGATAAAGGTACCAAATGCACAGACTGAGAGATGATACATTCAGGAACAGAAACTGAGGTTGGCAAGGCATAGTGGTGCAGTGGTAATGTCACTGGGCTAGTCATACAAAGGCCTGGACAAATGTCCTGCTGATAAGGGTTCAGACCTCACTGTGGAAGTTTGTGGAATTTTAATTGTCAATGGATCAGGAACTGGAAAATAATCTCTGGTGATCATAATGAATGGTGTTTTTTGTTTTTAAAATTCCACCAGTAACGTCCAAAGGGATTCTGATGATCAGTCATAAATTTGGGAGGCCACGGTTCTGTATTGTCATCTGAATTCCGAGATGGAACTGAACAGCTTTTAGTTTTCTCAGTGAAGTCATGCCGTCTGTTGGAAACTTTCTGTGAAAGAAGGTCCAACATTTGCTGTGGTCGTTTTCCTTTTGGAGTGGGCGGTCCTATTGAGTGACAGGAAGCGAGATGTCATTTGGTATTTCTCCCCCCTTTTTTTTACTGAGTGAATTTATCCGGGGAGCTGCTGTGTTATGGGGCTGTGTCCTCATTTCTGTGGAAGTGAGTGACCTGGGTTAGAGGAGAGATGTCACAGACCAGGGCTACTGTTCACCATTGTGTGTGTCTGTGTGTGTGTTGATGGGGGAATTGGTATCCCACACCAACATGTCAAAAATTATTTGGAAAGCTACCTTGATCTAGAAGGACAGTGATTTCTCTAACATTAAGCCCTCACTTCATATAAAGCACTCCTGGTGGGTGTTGCCCTTGAGTGATGCAGTTGATTGCAGGGATGTTCTGAAATGATCTGGCACCCTGTTTCTATATTTCAGACCTTAGGACGACTCAGGAGGAAGGAAAATGGCTCGTACCAAGCAAACAGCCCGTAAATCCACTGGTGGCAAGGCGCCAAGGAAGCAGCTGGCAACTAAAGCTGCCCGTAAAAGTGCCCCATCCACTGGTGGGGTGAAGAAGCCTCACCGTTACCGGTCAGTGGCTGACCTCTTGACTCGGGTGTAGACCTGGGCTTGTGCCCATCTCCGCTCTATCTCAGTTGGTTCTTCAGCATCCACCCCCGCCCCGCCCCTCCTTTGCCCCGGTGTATAGTCGGGGTGCAGTATTGGTGAGGCATTCGCTTGTACCCCAGGGGCAGATATTGCAACATCACAGCCAATCCCAAACCCCACTGTCATAAGAGAAAGTGGTCACTTGATCAGCAGGACTCTGTGAACTGCATGTTGACCTCTTGCCTGACATTGGGTCACTGATGTCTGTCTCTAGCCTTCCTGAGAGACTCCAAACCTCGTAGTAAGTGGGGATGGAGAGACCCTTTGGGAACTCTGCCACCTTGATACAGTCCCTGGGAATGAGTTATCCTATTTTGATTCAAGGTGGGTCTCCACATTTAAGCCAAGGTGCAGCTTATTGGGTTGGTGATGAGGTAAATACGGTAATTGTATTTTATCCATTGGCTTTCTCCATCCCCTTTTCTGAGATACGTGCCAACACAGTGAAAGAGATATCCAATTAATAACACTTTTTTCCCCCCCCACCCCATTATTCCTCAATTGCCCTCCATGTGTTTCCTGCATTTATGTGATTCCCTCTTGAACAGTTGAGCTGATCCTACTCCCACCATCCCAACATTATATTTCCACGTCACAGCTCCCTGCCTTAAAGGCAGCTCTTGAGAGAATGAAGCTCAAACAGTGGAACTTGGGCATTTGTCCATTTTGGGCCTTTTTCTGTGCTGTAGACCTTTCAGACTCGAAGGCCTACCCAATCCATCCTTAATTCAACCTTTCTCGATTTCCCCCCTCCCCCAAAGGAAAATTGAAGGTTGTGTTTTTGTTGAGTCCAAGTTGTTCAAAACGCGCGCACGCTATCCTGAAACGCTTGTGACTTGCGTAGCTGGAGTTTGATCATTTTAACCTCCATAACCTTCTCTTCCCAGCCCGGGCACTGTGGCGCTGCGAGAAATCAGACGCTACCAGAAATCCACCGAACTTCTGATCCGCAAGCTGCCGTTCCAGCGCCTTGTCCGCGAAATTGCTCAGGACTTCAAGACGGATCTGCGCTTCCAAAGTGCGGCCATTGGCGCCCTGCAGGTGATTTTACTTTGAACCTTACCCCTCCCCACCTCTTTCGCAGGGAACTGCTTGGCTGGGTGACTCCCAGGTCAGCCTTGACGTCGATATTGAATATTTGACCAGAAAGCACTTGTATTTCAGCCAGGCCTCCAGAGTGTAGTGAGAGTGATAGCTGTGGCTCAGTGGATAACACGTAAGAGTCTCGGAGCAGGAAGTAGGCCATTCAGCCCCTCAATCCTGCGAGGCCATTCAGTGCGATCATGGCTGATCTCATCTCAGCCCCAACTCCAGTTTTCTGCCCACTCCCCTCAAACCTTCACTGATTTTAAAAAATCTGTCCCTCTCCTCCTCCAATTTACTTTAATGTCCCAGCATCCTCCGCACTCCAGGCTTGAGAAACCCACAACCCTTTGAGGGAAGTAATTCCTCCCGATCTCAATGGGCCAAATGGCCTCCTATTTCGTATGACGACACTGGCTATTGCTGCTGTATGAGCCTTGACTCCACACCCAGTGGCTCTGATAGAGGCAATGACTGTTCAGTGGGTGTAGGAGGCAAGAGTGAGAGAGCAAATGCATTGAGTTAGTGGTTTTCAGTAGGGAAGAATATGAGCACTGTTGGTATTAAATTATTTCATCGGCACGCAAACCTGAATACGTAATCCTGACTTCATATTTTAGAATCACTCCCCCCACTTTCATCCGTTTGAATATAAATAACAGAGCAAGCAAGGAGTGGAAAAAAGTTTCGGGGTGACTCAGTGGTTAACACTGCTGCCCCACAGCACCGTGGGCCCAGGTTCGATTCCAGCCTCGGGCGACTGTGTAGAGTTTGCACATTCTCCCCGTGTCTGTGTGGGTTTCCTCACACAGTCCAAAGAGGTGCAAGTTAGGTGGATTGGCCATGCTAAATTACCCACAGCACTCGGGGATGTGCGGGCTTGATGGATTAGTCATAGGGAATGCATGGTTACAGGGATAGGTGGGATGGTCTTTGGAGGAGTGGTGTGGACTGGATGGGCAGTATGGCCTACTTCCACACTGTAGGGGTTCTATGCTGAGGGCATTGACATGTTGCAGCAGTTTCTGCACAGCCTCAATTATCCAAACATCAATTATCTGAATTTCAGATTATTCAAACAAGATCTCAAGGTCCTGTAAAAATGGCATTAGGAATTTCAGCATTCAGTTATTGGTTAAATGGCATTATGGCATGCATTACCAGATAACTGGCGCTCATAAATTACCGCATGTTTACGATCAGATCGGTTATCCGAATGATCAATTATCCGAACAAAATACTCCCCGCCGGTCTCGTTTGGATAATCGAGGTTCTGCTGTAATCAGTTATCAGTCAACCCCACCGCCCCGTGGCCCAACATTTCAACTCCTCCTCCCACTCAGCCGAGGACATGGAGGTCCTGGGCCTTCTCCATTGCTGCTCCCTCACCACCCGACGCCTGGAGGAAGAACGCCTCATCTTCCATCTCGGAACACCTCTACCCCAGGGCATCAATGTGGACTTCACCAGTTTCCTCATTTCCTCTTCTGCCACCTTACCCCAGTTCCAACCTCCCAACTCAGCACTGACCTCGTGACCTGTCCTACCTGTCCCACCCATCGGCTCCACCCTCCCCTCTGACCTATCACCTCCATCCCCACCACCATTCACCTCTTGTACTCTTTGCTACCTTCTCCCCAACCCCACCCCACCCATTTATCTCTCCACCCTGGAGGCCCCCTGCCTCTATTCCTGATGAAGGGCTTTTGCCCGAAATGTCGATTTTCCTGCTCCTTGGATGCTGCCTGACCTGCTGTGCTTTTCCAGCACCATTCTCATCTCAACTGTAATCAGTTATACCTGTCCATATACCTCCAAGCCACAATACAGGGAAGGGTATGAACTGTGAATGTGTTGGAAAACTACCCAAATGGTGCAGATTGGGGCTTAGTTTGAGGTTTTCTAGGTTTCGAAGCTGAAGTAAGAGATGAGGAGGGTCTTTGTGTCATGGCATCTCAGAACATAGAGGGGGACCATTCTGTCCATTGTACCTTTTAATAATGCTATGTCACCAATCCACCACCTTGCTCTGTCTCCATAGCCCTTTAGTGCTTACCCCTGCAAGAAATTCTGAATCTTTTTTTTTGTTTGAAATGTTACCACTGAGTACAATCCCACCTTCCTTTTAGGCAGGTTATAAACTTGCTGTCCTATAATGTCTCCTTGAGTGACCTCTGAGGTGAAACCTGGATACACTGTAAACTGCAAGGGGTGGAACAGACAGCCGTAAAAGGGCAAAGAATGGACAGGCTTATGGCAAATGAAATTTAATGCGGAGAATTGCGGGATTGTTAATTTTGGTCGGATGAATGCAGAGAAAAGATGGAAAATAAGAAGGACAAATTTAGAGGTTGCCTGGGAGCAGGGTGTTTATGTGCAGAGTCATTGAGGACACCCAGGACTGTTTGAGATGAGGATTAAAGAAACATACAACATCTGAAGCTTTAATAAGAGGGGGAGATTGAAATTAAGATACAGGGATGTTACATTACACGTTTATAGAAAACTGGTCTAGATATGTGCAGCCAGTTATGGGAGCGACTACTTAGGAAAGAGCATGAAAGAATTAGGATGCAGAAGAGGTTGACAAGAATGCTTCCGGGAGGGAACACTGTCAATAATGTAAGGCAGTAAGTTGACTGTTTTCCTTGAAGGTTGAGATAGTGTTGATGGCGGTGTTAAAAATGACGAGAGTAGATAGATAGAAACATCCCCCACTCATACAAGGGTTGAGAAGCTGAGAACACAGACTTGGAGTAATTGGTAACAGAAATTATGGAGACTTGAGGATAACTGCTTTTTCATGCAGCGAGTGGTTAGGGTCTGGAATGTGTTGCCTGAGAATGTGGTGGAGGCAGATTAATTCAAGACCTTCAAGGGGAAGTTGAATAGTTTCCTGGGCAGGGTTACAGGAGGAAGGCAAGATGATGGCCACAGGTGCCTTGTTGGTGTGCAGGGCTAGCACGGAGAGGATGGGCAAAATCGCTGCAGCCAGACTCTGGTACTGGACCTTTTGTCAGATGTGTTAAATCTTTATTCTCTGGTTTTGACCCAAATACTGCTGGAAACAGTTCCTCATTATTTACTCTTCATTATTGCGAACGTCTCTATCAAATATCATAGAGTCACACAACATGGAAACAGACCGTTCGATCTAACTAGTCCACATTAACCATTTTTCCCAAACTAAGCTAGTTGCACCTGCCTGCACTTGGCCCATATCCCTTTCTATTTATGAACATATCCAAATGTCTTTTAAATCTTGTAACTGTATCTGCATCCACCACTTCCTCTGAACGTTCATTCCACACTCTCTGTAGAAAAAAAAAATTGCCCCCACATCCTTTTTAAATCTTTCCCTTCTGACCTTAAAAATGTGTCCCCTAGATTAGAGCTCCCCAACCCCAGGGAAAATACTTTTGCTATTCACGGTTTCTTATGGGCATAAGGACACCTCTTAACCTCCTATGCTCCAGTGGAAAAAGTCCCAGTCTATTTTTATAACTCAAACCTTCCAATCCCAGCAACATCCTGGTAAGTATTTTCTTGAACCCTCTCCAGTTTAATAATATCCTTTCTATAACTGGGTGACCAGAACTGGACACAGTACTCCCGAAGAGGCTGACCTCCTCTACAACGTCAGCATGACGTCCCGACTCCTGTACTCAAAGGTCTGAGCAAGCATGCTAAACGCCTTCTTAACCACCCCGTCTACCTGTGAAGCAATTTTCAAAGAATTATGTACCTGAACTCCTAGGTCCCTCTGTCCTGCAACACTACCCCGGGCCCGACCATTAATCATAGGAGTCCTGCCCTTGTTTATTTTACCAAAGTGCAATACCGGCTTCAGCTTCTCCCACTGTCCTCGGGACTGTGGTCCCTCATCCCCAGGTACCGTTCCAGTCGATCCCCTCCACACCCTTTCCAACGTCTTGATCTCCTTCCTAATGTGCAGTGTCCAGAATTGAACATACTTGGAAACTCCGCAGCATGAAGACCCTACCCTTGCAGCCACACCTGGGGGGGGTCAGCAGTGGGGAGAAGGCATGATATGGTGCCGTCCGATTTCAGGAAGAGAGGGCAGGGAAAAGACTCCTTTGGTTAAGGGAACAGCTCCAATAGCCGGGTGAAACAGCCAACAGCTGTTGGCTGTCAGGGGGCAGTCTGGATATAGAAGCCTGCAGAGTGCTGTATACACTCGAGTAATGGTTGAATATTTTTGACTACTTTTTAAGGTGAAATTTATGGGGTTGACTATTACAAGGATACTACTTTTGAGGGGCTGAGACTCCCGCCCGTCAAAGTTCATACTGCCTCATTAGCAGAACCCCAATTGATCTCTAGACGAATAAAGGGACAAAAATGAATTATGGTAACTCTGAAAACGCGGAGTGGAACACAACAGCCAGCAGACTGGAAGACCGGGAGAAAGTGGGGACTGCAGATGCTGGAGATCAGAGTCGAGAGCGTGGCGCTGAAAAAGCACAGCCGGTCAGGCGGCTTCCGAGGAGCAGGAGAATCGACGTTTCGGACAAGAACCCTCCATCAGGAATCGGGAAGACCGGGAACGGAGCGGAACAACCGACAGACTGGATAACTGGAGCGGGACACTGACTCGTAAACATTGGTCTCTTATCTGTGAAGAATCAGGAATGACTGTTACACAAGATATATGAGAAATTCCAAGTTATTTGGCCAAAAATAGAGGGTTGACGTTGACATGAGATTGACTATTACTCGAGTATATCCGGTAGTTAGGTCGTGATGCAGATGGGGATTCAGTGTAGTCTGTTAGTGTCTCAGAGAGATAGAGGGAGATTAGGGAGGGACTAGGACGTAAGCCACGAGTAATCACTTTCTGACTGAGAGTGGGATGTTGGATTGATTGAGGGACCATTGTGTTGCGCATCAATGCCAGTTCACTTTCTGTTTCTCCTGCCTCAACAGGAAGCAAGTGAAGCCTACCTGGTGGGACTGTTTGAAGACACCAACCTTTGTGCTATCCATGCCAAGCGTGTGACCATCATGCCAAAAGACATCCAGCTAGCTCGCCGCATTCGTGGGGAGCGTGCTTAAACCTCCTGTCACCCTGGGGAGGGGGCTGGGTGTGGGCGGAGCAGGGGTGGGGGAGCAAAATCCATCTTTTCTCAAAATCAACTTTCAACTTCCTAACCTCGGTCTTGACCGCGTTTCCCCCCCCCCCCCAACCCCAACCTTCTCTCTTCCCAACCCCCCCCCCACCCCCGACCCCCAAATAAACAAAAGAATAAATGAAAATCAGTCTATTCTTCCTCTGGTAGTAGTCAGTGGTTGTTTTATCATTTTATTTCCTCCAGGGGGTAAGGTGGAGGCAGGAGACTGAGTAGGACTAGATGGTAGACAGCTATAACGGGAGTGGGGCTAAGGCGAGAGTGAGTGTTAGAAATGTGGGCGAACAGAGAGGACACTGGGATATGGCAGAGAGGGAGGGACTGGGGTTACAGTGTGGGAAATGGAGTGGGAGGGTCTGTGGGTTACACTGGTGAGTTGGGGGGGGGGGGGGGGGTGAGTTTGGCGGAGAGTGTGGGGTGTTTTACTCAGTTGGGGACCCTGAGATTTAACTGATTTTAACTTGGAGGGGTATTGGGTCATCAGGTGGTGGAACGACCTTGAAATGACCGTGCTGAGAGATCTTGCTGCCTACTGTGTAAACCTTCGATGAGAAAAGGGAGAGAAATTAAAGAGCAGGCAGATTTATGTAATTCTTTTTTTTTGTTTTCCAACGACGCAGCTTTGAAAATATTTTAAAACCGTTTTTGATTTCTGAACAATGCTGGCTTTTTGGAGTTTTTTTTATATAGTACAAACTTTCTTATTGGATCTGAAATATAAAATGTAATATTTTTCATAATGTAGATCCCATTGTTTGCTTTACTTTTTATGAGACTTTTTTTTTGTTGTATTTAGTAACTATTTTTAAATATTTGTGTGCCCTCTTGTGCTGTTTCCGATAACATTTTCCTATTAAAGTATTTGAAACATAATAGCGTTGGGTGTGGAATTATTATGTTTGAAAGAGTACCTGTGACTCCTACACTGTCTTGGCATCAGATATTGGACCCCGGAAACAGCAGCAGCAAATCCTTTATCTATCAGTGAATCTGAGAGTCTGAAACTTGAATACAGGCTGAGTTAGAACATGGAGACTCATGACCTAGGCCTATGTCATAGAGATGTACAGCACGGAAACAGACCCTTCAGTCCAACCCGTCCATGCTAACCAGATATCCCAACCCAATCTAGTCCCACCTGCCAGCACCCGGCCCATATCCCTCCAAACCCTTCCTATTCATATACCCATCCAAATGTCTCCTTAAATGTTGCAGTTGTACCAGCCTCCACCACATCCTCTGGCAACTCATTTCCATACACGTACCACCCTCTGCGTGAAAAAGTTGCCCCTTAGGTCTCTTTTATATCTTTTCCCCTCTCACCCTAAACCTATGCCCTCTAGTTCTGGATTCCCCGACCCCGGGGAAAAGACTTTGTCTATTTATCCTATCCATACCCCTCATGATTTTATAAATCTTTATACGGTCACCACTCAGCCTCCAACGCTCCAGGGAAAACAGCCCCAACCTGTTCAGCCTCTCCCTGTAGCTCAGATCCTCCAACTCTGGCAACATCCTTGTAAATCTTTTCTGAACCCTTTCAAGTTTCACAACATCCTTCCGATAGGAAGGAGACCTGAATTGCACACAATATTCCAAAAGTGGCCTAACCAATATCTTATAAAGCCACAACATGACTTCCCAACTCCTGTACTCAATATTCTGACCAATAAAGGAAAGCATACCAAACGCCTTCTTCATTATCCTATCCACCTGCGACTCCACTTTCAAGGAGCTATGAACAGGCACTCCAAGGTCTCTTTGTTCAGCAACACTCCCTAGGACCTTACCATTACGTGTATAAGTCCTGCTAAGATTTGCTTTCCCAAAATGCACCACCTCGCATTTATCTGAATTAAACTCCATCTGCCACTTCTCAGCCCATTGGCCCATCTGGTCCAGATCCTGTTATAATCTGAGGTAACCCTCTTCACTGTCCACTACACCTCCAATTTTGGTGTCATCTGCAAAATTACTAACTGTACCTCTTATGCTCACATCCAAATCATTTATGTAAATAACAAAAAGTAGAGGGCCCAGCACCAATCCTTGTGGCATTCCACTGGCCACAGGCCTCCAGTCTGAAAAATGACCCTCTACCACCACCCTCTGTCTTCTACCTTTGAGCCTGTTCTGTATCCAAATGACTAGTTCACCCTGTATTCCGTGTGGTCTAACCTTGCTAATCAGTCTCCCATGGGGGGACTTTGTTGAATGTAACAATGTGATTATTGTAGCTAGAGACTACCAATAAAGATGAGAATTTAATATGGGCTTTGTAATCATTCTGGGGTAGTGCACTCCAAATCCTGACCACTTGGCATTTTTTAAAGAAGAAAATTCTCCCTCATGTTACCGTTGCTTATTTTGTCGACCTCGTTAGCTCCTAGCCCGAGGGAGTCCAGCGAAGGTGCACCAGACTGATCCCCGGGATGGCAGGATTGGCGTGTGAAGAGGGACTGGGTCGATAATTCTGAGCGATAGTCACCGGACCCGAAACGTTAACTCTGATTTCTCTTCACGTGCGCTGCCTGCCAGACAGACCCTGCTGAGCTTTTCCAGCAATTTCTGTTTTGGTTCTGGGCTGACTGGGTTTGTACTGGCTGGAATTTAGATGGTGGGTGGAGAAGAGGAATCTCTTTAGAACCCTGATGGGACTGGTCAAGCTAGATGCAGGAAGAATGTCCTCGATGTTGGGGAGCTCCAGGCAGTCTAAGGATAAAGGGGTAGGCCATTCAAGGGCTGGGATGAGGAAGAATTTCTCCACCTGGAGTTGTGAACCTGTGGAATTCTCTCCCGCTGGGTAGCCTACTCCTGCAACTGTTTTCTTGGTCTCTATTTCCCCACGTCGAAGTCCCTTATCCTTGTAACCTCTGGTATTACTTGGCTCCACTAGGCTACAGTACACACGGAGTGCTGCACTGTTCAAAGTGCTGTCATCTGGACATCATGGTCGAACCCTTTGTAAACAGGTAGCTGGGTAGGGGGTATTTTTTTACTGGCTGATGTCAACAACTCTCTCTCAATCTATCACCTCTTAATCTCGCAAGGAATTAAGGGATACAGGGAGAGTGTGGGTAAGCGGTGTTGAAATGCCCATCAGCTATGATTGAATGGCGGAGTGGACTCGATGGGCCGAATGGCCTTACTTCCACTCCTATGTCTTCTTCCCACCCAGAACTGCACGCAGTTTTATGCAGGTTCATCATAGAGATGTACAGCATGGAAACAGACCCTTCAGTCCAACCAGTCCATGCCGAACAGATATCCCAACCCAACCCAATCTAGTCCCACCTGACAGCACCCAGCCCATATCCCTCCAAACCCTTCCTATTCATATACCCATCCAAATGTCTCTTAAATGTTGCAATTGTACCAGCCTCCACCACTTCCTCTGGCATTCCATGCACGTACCACCCTCTGCGTGAAAAAGTTGCCCCTTAGGTCCCTTTTATATCTTTCCCTCTCACTCTAAACCTATGCCCTCTAGTTCTGGACTCCCCAACCCCAGGGAAAAGACTTTGCCTATTTACCCTATCCATCCACTTGTCACCCTTTAGCCTCCGACACTCCAGTGAAAACAGCCCCAGCCTGTTCAGCCTCTCCCTATAGCTCAAATCCTCCAACCCTGGCAACATCCTTGTAAATCTTCTCTGAACCATTTCAAGTTTCACAACATCCTTCTGATAGGAAGGAAACCAGGATTGCACGCGATATTCCAACAGTGACCTAACCAATGTCCTTGTTTTTTGATTCTGTCTGTCTGTACATTAAAGTCTGCATTCTGAACAATGTGGTCATTCCTGATGAAGGGTTTATACTCGAAACGTCGATTCTCCTGCTCCTCTGATGCTGCCTGACCGGCTGTGCTTTCCCAGCAACACACTCTTCGACTCTTAACAAGGCCACTATCCATCCTCTGCCCCAATGGTCCCGCATGCACCAACCGTCTCCTTGTGTTCAACTTCGATATCCCTAATCAAATCATTAATCTCACCCCCTCACTCTCTCTCTCTGCCCATTTCTCCTGGTATGGCCCTTGTGTCTGTTCCTTCAAGTCCAAAGAATGCAGGACTCTGTGGCAAAGATTTTTTGCTGACTTCTGATTGACCACTTAGAATATTATTGGGTTTTGCTGTCATCTGTGAAAACTAATCAGACTTCCAGAGTCGGACTGGATCGTAGCGCTAACTCCAGGTTTATCCATTGAAAACCAGCTTTGTAAACGTTTTCACCCCTGTTCCCTCCATTCTCACTTCCAAAAAATAAATGTGAACACCTCATGCATATCTTTGTCATTAAGATCAAGATTGTGGGTGTCTCAGTGGTTAGCACTGCTGCCTCACGGATCCAGGTTCGATTCCAACCCCGAGTGACTGTGTGGAGTTTGCACATTCTCCCCGTGTCTGCGTGGGTTTTCTCTCAAGATGTGCAGGTTGTGTGGATAGGCCATGTTAAATTACTGATAGTGTCCAGAGATGTGCAGGCTAGGTGGATTAGCCAAGGGATAAGGTTGGGGTGAGGCTAGGTGGAATGGTCTTCGGAGGGTCAGTGTGGACTCGATGGGCTGAATGACTTGCTTCCACACTGTAGGGCATTCAGTATGGTGATCCAATCAGCTGCCTGTCTGAGTAGGGTCCCTTTAATTATTCCTAAATTTGTCAATCTTGTTCATGAGATCCTCTCCTGCTCCAGCAATCCTATTCCCAGTAAACACCTAATGAGTCAACTTCCCCTCCCACTCCAATGAGAGTCAGCACTATTCGCAGTTTGCTCTTGTCAATTCTCTCCCCTCTTAAACCCTCAGCCGACACTCATTTCTTAAAACAAAACCAACATCATAAGACTTCGCAAACTATTATAAAACTATGACCTCCTGTCTGCTACAAAATACTTCAATATATCTTTATCTTTCAAGTTTATTTCCAGAACCCCAGATTTCTACCTCTCCCACGATGCTGAGACATCTCGAGCTCACCAGTTCCGCTCTCGACTCCTGCACTGCCTGGAGTCGCTAGTGTGGGACTGGGGTGGACAAAGTCAGAAGTCACGTGACACCAGGTTATAGACGGACAGGTTTATTTGAAATCACAAGCTTTCGGAGCACAGCTCCTGGTGTCCTGTGACTTCTGACTTTGTTACGTTATCACACTTTAATATCCAACACGGGATGAAGCAAATGTATATTTTGACTGACTATAGGGAAGACTGAAGCTGTTGTATTGGATTCTATATTCTATATATAAACCATCTGAACCCCTCGATTAGATTCCAGTCTGTAATCGCTCCCAGGGATCCATTATTCTATATATAAACCATCTGAACCCCTCGATTAGATTCCAGTCTGTAATCACTCCCAGGTATCCATTATTCTATATATAAACCAGCTGAACCCCTCGATTAGATTCCAGTCTGGAATCACTCCCAGGTATCCATTATTCTGTATATAAACCATCTGAACCCATCGATTAGATTCCAGTCTGTAATCACTCCCAGGGATCCATTATTCTATATATAAACCATCTGAACCCCTCGATTAGATTCCAGTCTGTAATCACTCCCAGGGATACATTATTCTGTATATAAACCATCTGAACTCTATATATAAACCATCTGTACCCCTTGATTAGATTCCAGTCTGTAATCACTCCCAGGGATCCATTTTTCTATATATAAACCATCTGTACCCCTTGATTAGATTCCAGTCTGTAATCACTCCCAGGGATCCATTTTTCTATATATAAACCATCTGTACCCCTTGATTAGATTCCAGTCTGTAATCACTCCCAGGGATCCATTTTTCTATATATAAACCATCTGTACCCCTTGATTAGATTCCAGTCTGTAATCACTCCCAGGGATCCATTTTTCTATATATAAACCATCTGTTCCCTCGATTTGATTTCCGTCCGTAAATCACTCCCAGGGATCCATTATTCTATATATAAACTATCTGAACCCCTCGATTAGATTCCAGTCTGTAATCACTCCCAGGGATCCATTATTCTATATATAAACTATCTGAACCCCTCGATTAGATTCCAGTCTGTAATCACTCCCAGGGATCTTTCTACAGCAACTTCCAAATCCATGACCATTTCCATCTAGAAGGACAAGGACAGCAGATACATGGGAACACTGCTCCCTGCAAATTCCCCTCCAAGCCCCTCCCCACCCTGACTTGGAAATGTATCGCCGTTCCTTCACTGTCACTGGGTCACAATCCTGGAATTCCCTCCCTCATGGCGTTGTGGCCCAACTTACAGCAGGTGGACTGCAGTGATTCAAGAAGGCAGCTCACCCCCACCTTCCCAAGGGGCAACTAGGGATGGGTAATAAATGCTGGACCAGCCAGCAACGCCCACGTCCCACAAAAATGGATAAAGTCCCTGGAGAAGGAGTTAGATCCTCAAAGCTCTGTCTCAGGGATGTGAGAAAAGGTGGGAAAACTCTCCCTCTAGACTGTGAGGGTCAGCTTGCATTACATGCTCAATTGAGGCTGACTCACAGATGGGTAACATAACTTTGGTATCTTGACACCAAATCACCCTTTATTTACATCTGGAGAGTCCTTAACACTGATCAGGTTCCCTCAGAGTGAACAGAATCTCAGACATTCCTGTTTATACCTGTCAGCCAGGGTTCCCTGATTGGACCAGGTTAACAGCCCCAATCAGACAGCTCATATTCTGAGATTGATCTGACTGACCTCATTACAATCATTACAGTGGGAATGCTAATTACCCCCTACCCAAACTCCAGACACCTGTATACTTTATAAAAAGCACCGCCTCACTGTGCCACTGAAGTTGCAAATTTGTAAATGCCCCAATAGAAGCACTGCAAATCATAAATAAGACAGCCTCAGACCAGCGGTGTGCCACAAGGATCGGTGCTGGGTCCACTACTTTTCATCATTTATATAAATGGTTCGGATGTGAGTACAAGAGGTATAGTTAGTAAGTTTGCAGGCAACATCACAATTGGAGGTGTAGTGGACAGCGAAGAAGGTTACCTCAGATTACAACAGGATCTTGATCAGATGGGCCAATGGGCTGTGAAGTGGCAGATGGAGTTTAATTCAGATAAATGCGAGGTGCTGCATTTTGGGAAAGCAAATCTTAGCAGGACTTTTACACTTAATGGTAAGGTCCTAGGGCGTGTTGCTGAAGGGTTGGAGGATTTGAGCTATAGGGAGAGGCTGAACAGGCTAGGGCTGTTTTCTCTGGAGCGTCAGAGGCTGAGGGGTGACTTTATAGAGGTTTATAAAATTATTAGGGGCATGGATAGGCATGGGGTGGGGCAGTCCAGAACTACAGAGCATAGGTTTAGAGTGCGAGGGGAAAGATATGAAAGAGACCTAAGAGGCAACTTTTTCACGCAGGGGGTGGAATGAGCTGCCAGAGGAAGTGATGGAGACTGGTACAATTGCAACATTTAAAAGGCATCTGGATGGATATATGAACAGGAAGGGTTTGGCAGGATATGGGCTGGGTGCTGGCAGGTGGGACTGGATTGGTTTGGGATATGTGGTCGGCATGGACGGGTTGGACAGAAGGGTCTGTTTCTGTGCTGGACACCTCTCTGTGACTAATGGTGCGTTTTATGAACCTCAGATAAATTGCCTGCAGTATCTAGCAGCTGCCACAAGAGGGTGCAGCGAGACCGTTGTTCAGTCACTTGCCTGGCAGCAAATAGGTCCTATTTTAAAGTATCAGCCCCTTGAGTCTGTTCCACCATTCAATGAGAACAAATCGAATCTGTGGCCCAATTCCATATCCCACAATACATTTGCTGAACAGAAAATTATGCTCAGATAAAACTAATAATTGATCCAGCATCCAATGCCATTTATGGTAGAGAATTCCAAACATCTCCCATTCCTTTGTGTGTAGGACTGCTTCCTAACACCTCTCATGGACAATAGGCCCTAACTCTCGGTACGTGCCCCCTAGTTCTAGAATCTCGAACTAGTGGAAATAGTTTATCTACTCTGCCTTTTCCTGTTAACATCTTGAAGACGTCGATCAGATCACCCCTTCACCTTCTGAATTCTGGAGAAAACAGACCAAATTTGTCTAATATCTCCTCATAAGTTAACCCCTGGTATCATTCTTGTCCAAGGCCAAAATATCCTTCCCTAAGGTGTGGTGCCCAGATCAGCAGACAGTGGGCTCTCAGCTGGGTTTTGTGTAACTGCAGTGTAACCTCTGGATCCAGTCCTTTCGATATACAGTAAAGGCCAGCATACCATTAGCTTTCTTCATTATTTGCTGCAGCTGTTTGTGATATTTTATTGAACCCTCTCCCCCCCCTTCCCCCAAGGTGGACATCCCACTGTACTTAACTCCTCATCATTCAGGATGCACCGTAATGCAGTTACCTGTATATGCAGTTAGGCCACAACTCAGCTGTGATTTCATTGAATAGTGGTGAGGCTTGAGGGGCTGAATGGCCTCTCCTGATCCTATGAATATACAGGAACAGAGCCCATTTACAACCAGGGGACTGTCTGAACTGCAGTCTCACTGCGTCATTCACCCTGATTGTGGCTGATCCTCTATCTAAATGTAAAGAGAACACTAGTATTTGTTCAATGGTTCATGACATCACTCAATGACAAATGGAGATATTCTTCCTGCTGTCCTGGTTGACATTTATCCCTTTGTCGGATTGCGTGACCTTTCAATGATCAAGCATTTTGATTTTATTAAGCAAGTGAGGAATTAAATGATATTCTTTTTAAATAGGCTCAGTTGTAAACTGAAGAGAGCCTTTGGCTATCGGTCCAGGGTTACTTACATGGCTCGAACTAATGCAGACTTAGGTCCATGTGTGAGAGAATGCTTTGAAGTGAAAATACTTTTGGATGATAGCTAATCACTAAAACCGAACACTGTACACTCGAAGGAGACAGATTAATGGTGCCAACGTTTCTTGGTAAAGATCTATGGAGCTGGTTAACCAAGGGGAACAAGGTGCTATAAGAATAATCTAAAATGATTAACATGTTTAAAAAATGAATGAGGAGAGAACAGCAAGGGATATCACTAAGATGACCACTTTTTATTATAAGGTAAAGGGAAAATAACATTGTGTGCTCACTTATTGGTTAGACAGGGCCCCTCTTTTTTTGAAGCAGCTAGCATTGGTACCTTTGTGAGGAGTTCTGGCATCGATTGAAACAAATACTGCTTAGCAACAGTGTTTGTATTGGTCAAAGTAGCAGTTTGACATGGGACAGAGAGAGAGAGAGCAAGTGGACCTTCAGGAGTCTGCCAGCAAACCAGATCACACTCTCTCTGTGATTAACAAAGAAACAGCACCCAGAAACTCAACAGAGAAAGAAAACTTCCTAAGCTGCACCAAGGCCCACCTCTAAATGACTGGCTACTGATTTTAGAATCGCTAGTGAACCAAAACCCAAGAAGAATTGCAAGAAGGTCACCTCATTTCCTCTGGTGGTTCAGACTCCTGATCCACAGATTTTGTCCCTTCTGTTTATTTTCCACCCATGAAATTCCTGAAAGCCTGTGTGTCCCATTTGCCCTGTTCATCTTGTTTGTGAAGGAATGAGTGTGGGTTTGGATTCAAACAATTATCATCTATTAATATGTAAGCTTAAACTGATCAGATGGGCCAACGGACTGAGGAGTGGCAGACAGAGTTTAATTCAGATCAATGTGAGGTGCTGCATTTGGAAAGGCTGATAGGGCAGGACTCATATACACTTAATGGTAAGGTCCCAGGGAGTGTTGCTGAACAAAGACACCTTGGAGTGCAGGTTCATAGCTTCTTGAAGGTGGAGTCGCAGGGAGATAGGACAGTGAAGAAGGCATTTGGTATGCTTTCCTTTATTGGTCAGAGTATTGAGTACAGGGGTTGGGAGGTCATGTTGCGGCTGTACAGGACATTGGTTAGGCCACTGTTGGAATACTGCGTGCAATTCTGGTCTCCTTCCTATCGGAAAGATGTTCTGAAACTTGAAAGGGATCAGAAAAGATTTACAAGGATGTTGCCAGGGTTGGAGGGTTTGATCTACAGGGAGAGGCTGAACAGGCTGGGGCTGTTTTCCCTGGAGCGTCAGAGGCTGAGGGGTGACCTTATAGAGGTTTACAAAATCATGAGTGGCATGGATGGGGTAAATAGACAAAAGTTTTTTTTTTGGGGTGGGGGAGTCCAGAACTAGAGGGCATAGGTTTAGGGTGAGAGGGGAAAGATATAAAAAGGACCGAAGAGGCAACTTTTTCACACAGAGGGTGGTATGTGTATGGAAATGAGCTGCCAGAGGAAGTGGTGGAGGCTGGTACAATTGCAACACTTAAAAGGCATCTGGATGGTATATGAATAGGAAGGGTTTGGAGGGATATGGACCGAATGGGATTAGATTTATTTAGGATATCTGGTTGGCGTAGACAAGTTGGACTGAAGGGTTTGTTTCCGTGCTGTACAGCTCTATGACTATGGGTTCTTATTTATTGATGAAACCTGGTTCAAGATTTTATCTTAGAAAGTAGTCACATTCAGACATTAACCAATCCCGGTGATTACATTTCAATTTGGTCACAATTTAACATTTGTGATGATTATGGGATCGTGAGGCTCAATGTCCAAGCCAATCAGGAATCAGGTACAAACTATTTAACCAATCCAAGATTGATCATGAGCTGGTCATGTACTGATAAGTCCATTAGAGTTCAGGATGCCTTTGATTACACAGTGGGGAGTAAGGATTAGTGGTTGGATGCACAAGAAAGGAAGACTGAAGACAGAAGGAAAACTTCAGACAGGAGACCTGTGCCGAGGCAACCAGTGTCTCAAACTTGCATTGCAAAGTGAATGGACTAAAACCTAATGCCTTTATTTAGTATTATTTCTTTTTTTACACCTTTGGATAACTTAAATTCTTTAAAACATGTGAAACAAGATCGAACGGATCTTGTAACTAATCAGGACGGTTGAGGTTTGAGAAAGCCTGTTTGCAATTGGAATTGACTTAGGACTTAACAAAACGGGAGTTGGTACCCAAAACATTACAAGTTATCCAACCTAAACAGTTTCATATGTGGATGTAGGTTTGCTTGCTGAGCTGGAAGGTTCATTTTCAGATTTTTCATCACATACTAGGTAACAGCGTCAGTGAGCCTTCAGTCGAAGCACTGCTGATGTTTCCTGCTTTCTATTTATATGTTTGGGTTGGCGACGTCATTTCCGGTGGTGATGTCATTTCCTGTTCTTTTTCGCAGGGGGTGGTAAATCAGGTCCAAGTCAATGTATTTGTTGCAGGAATAAAAAGCAGGATACACCAGCAGTGCTTTGTCCAGAGGCTCACTGAAAATGTTACCTAGTTATAGTGACAAAACGTCTGAAAATGAACCTTCCAGCTCAGCGAGCAAACCTACACCCAGAACCTCAACCCGAGCTACAAATCTTCTCAAAACTTGCTAGTTTCACGTGTTTCAATACAGTTGCTTGCAAATTGTTCACCATGTTTTATACAATCAAAGGATTTTGGACGACACCAGTTCCTCCTTGCTATGAACCTGACATCTGGGACACAGGCTGTTTTAGTGAAATCACAACAGATATTGTCAATCTTCAGGTTTATGGACCTGCATCCCTCCAGACAAATAGTATTCCATCATAATCCTGACCTGCTTGTAGGATGTGGACAGATTTTGGTGGGTCAGGATATGGGTTACTCATGGCAGAACTCCCAGCTCTTGAATTGCTCCTGTGTCCACAGCAACTGTTAGTCAGGTCATTGATGTAGCAGCTGAGGATGGTCGGAGGTCGAACACGAGCTGAGGAACTCCTGTGCTGTCCTGGAGCTGAGATGACTGACATCCAACAACCACAACCATCTTCCTATGTGTCAGGTATGACTGCAACTAGTAGAAAGTCTGCTCCCTGTTGCCTACGGATTCCAGCTTTGCGCGGGCTCCTTGATGTTAAGGGCTGTCACTCCCACCTCCCTTCTGGAGTTCAGCTCTTTTGTCCATGTTTGCACCAAGGCTGTGCTGACGTCAGGAACTGAGGGACCCTGGCAGAACCCAAACGGAGCAGGTTATTGCTGAGCAGGTGCTACTTGATAGCACTGTTGCAGGATTTATATCCTCGTGGTAACACCAATCAGGCCATTGCCTGGGGAGGGGGCTAAGAACATTCTGATGTGTGGTTGTGTCTGAATGCAAGAGCATCAAAGATACATCAACTCAAAATGAGCAGAGAGAGTTTACAATTGCAAGCTGGCTTTCTTAAGTAAACCTTCACGATACGTTACAAGACCCAGTCTAGTTAAAAACATGTTTCACAAGTCTTAAAGAATTTATTAAGCTATTCAAAGAAGTGCAAGAGAAATAATACTAACTAAAGGCATTCGTTTTCAGTCCAGCCACTTTGGGACACACCAGGAGCCATGCAGCTCAGAGCTCATTTCGAGAGAAGTGTTAACGGCTGCAGTCTGACCGAGTAAATGTTGAGAGGCTGTAATTCCATGCTACAGCCTACATCTGAGCTAACTCATCCTTTCCCCATCCACCTCTATAGGGCTTGACCAAACACAGAGCAAGCTGCCCCACGTGCTGCCATTCATTCAGAGCTAGTAACACAGTCAGGAATGTACTGGATTAGCTCCTGATGGTACCCTTTTGCCCCACTATTTTAGAGGGACGTCTGTTAATCACCAGCAATCTGGTGGCTCAGTGGTGAGCACTGCTGCCTCACAGCGCTAGGGAGCCGGGTTCGATTCCAGCTTCAGGCAACTGCCTGTGTGGAGTTTGCACATTCTCTCCGTTCCCACAAGGGAAATGCAGGATTACAGGGAGAGGATGGGGGAATGGGACTGGGCCAAATGGCTTGCTTCCACATTGAATCATAGCATCCCTACAAATCATGGGAACAGCTAGAAACAGGGTTACCCAATGATCCCCATAGGAAAAAGGCTGAAAACAGGAGATTGGTCCAACTGTACTGATCGGGTGGAACCTCTGCAGGGAAATCACTGGACAATAAAAAAGGTGTCTCACTAAGAGTTGTAAGAATCCACGAAGTTGGAGATAGCATC
The DNA here is from genome assembly GCF_004010195.1 of Chiloscyllium plagiosum. Lineage (NCBI taxonomy): Eukaryota > Metazoa > Chordata > Chondrichthyes > Orectolobiformes > Hemiscylliidae > Chiloscyllium > Chiloscyllium plagiosum. Next base: position 127,523,547 of record NC_057712.1, read on the forward strand.
TTGATGTGGATAGAGAATTGGCTCCTGGCAGGAAGCAGTGAGTGGGGATAAGGGGTTCTTTTTCAGGTTGGCGACCAATGACCAGTATGGTTGCACAGGGATCAGGGCTGGGAGTGTAACTGTTTACCAGATATATCAACAACTTCGAGGGAGGAAGGGAATGTATTGTGGCCAAATTTGCAAATAACACTAAAATAGGTGCAAAGGCAGGTTGTGAGTGGGATAGTTTACAGACAGAGATTGATAGGTCAAGTGAGTCAAATGGCAGCAAACTGAATATAATGTGGCAATATGAAATTGTCCAAGTTGAAAGGATTGGGCAGTATGGTTGCTCAGTGGTTAGCACCGTTACCTCACACGCCAGGGACCCAGATATGATTCTACCTTCAGGCAACTGTCCATGTGGGTTTCCTCCAGGTGCTCCGGTTTCCTTCTAGTCCAAGGATGTGCAGGTTAGGGTGGATTGGCTATGTAGATTGCCTATAGCATTCAGGAATGTGTAGGCTAGGTAGATTAGCCATGTAAATGCTGCGGTAATAGCAAATACTGTTTGGATGGTTGGTGTGGACACTATGGGCTGAATGGCCTGCTTCCACAATTGGGATTCTCTAAATATCATTTTGAGATAAACAGCAGAAAGCTGCAACATGGAGGTGCTGGGGGGGGGTACTTGTGCACAAAACACAGAGCTAGCACACTGATGCTGCAGGTAATCAGGAAGGCTAATGGAATGTTTTTAAAGCAGGTTGGAGGAGTGCAACTGTAGCAAGGATTGGACACTCTGGAGGCAGGAAACATACTTCCGCTGATGGTTGAACCAGAGGACACAGCTTAAAAATACGGGGTAGGCCATTTAGGACAGAGATGAGGAGAAACTTCTTCGCCCAGAGAGTGGTGGCTGTGTGGAATGCTCTGCCCCAGAGGGCAGTGGAGGCCCACTCTCTGGATTCATTTAAGAAAGAATTGGATAGAGCTCGCAAGGGTAGTAGAATCAAGGGTTATGGAGATAAGGCAGGAACAGGATACTGATTGAGGATGATCAGCCAGGATCATAATGAATGGTAGTACAGGCTTGAAGGGCAGAATGGCCTACTCCTGCACCTATTGTCTATTGCTGGTAAGACCACATCCAAAGTATTAAGAGCAGGTTTGGTCCCTTCATATAAAGGAAAGATACCATTTCATTGGAGGCAGTGCAGAGAAGGTTCACTAGGGTGATCCCTGGAGTGGGGAAACTGTCTTATGAGCAAAGACTAAACACTGGAGATTGGAAGAATGACAAAAAGAATAGTGTATGTTTCAAATGGCTTGGCAGGGTAAATGCTGGGAGAATAAAAATAGAGATGCGGGGGAATTTCTCCTGAGATGAGGAGGAAGAGTCCTTGTGGATATTTAAGGCTGAGATAGATTCTTGATTAGTTGAGGAATCAAGGGAAAGGGCAGGAAAGTGGTTTGAGGAATGTTGGATCAGCCATAACCCTATTGAGTGGTGGAACAGGCTCAAGGGGCTGAATAGCCTACCCAATTCTACTGCTTATGGTCCAATGGCTAGTGCCACTCTTACTGCATACTTCACCTCCAGAAAACCTCCCTCAGTATATTCTCCACTGGTTATTTTGCTGGTTCATACAGCCAAGTCTCCTGAGGCGGTTAAAAAAAAAAATCACAAAACCCAGAGAGGTGGGTTATAATTGATTGTGTAGGTCCTCTCCCGAGAACTAAAACGGGGAAACCAGTCCTTGTCAACCACAATGGATGTGTCTCCCAGATTTCCGGAGGCAATTCCGTTACGGAGAATCAGGGTTAAACAGGTGGGAGAGGAGTTTCTTCACATGGTCTGGGCTACCCAGAGAGATTCAGTCAGACCAAGGGTCAAACTTTACTGCTAGGCTGTTTGAGGTGGTTATGGATAGCTGAGGTATACAGCACTTTAAATCCAGTGCGTATCATCCCGAATCCCAGGGAGCTTTAGAAAGGTGACATCAGACCTGTCAGGATAAAGGTATCCCATTCGTATTGTTTGCCGTTAGAGATACTCCCTTCGAATTAATATTCAGGCATGAAGTGAGATCCTTTGAAATTAAAGAAAAATTGACAGGACCAAAGTCGAAGATCTCATAATTAGATTATGTATCGGAGCTGAGGGAGAGATTAAATAGAATTAGCTAAACAGCAGCTAAAGAGGGCGCAGTGTAGAATGAAGCGGGTGACAGATAAAAGCTCTGAGACTCTGATGTCTCAGACCTTTTATCCCAGGGGGACGACGTGTTCGTACTGTTACCAATGATAGGAGATCCCTTCAAAGCTAGGGTTAGTGGTCCCCATCAAATGGAGAACAAAATGGAGTCAGGTGAACTATTTAGTAAAGATGTCGGATAGGAAAAGAAAAGTAAGTCATGTGAACATGTTGAAACTGAATTATATCAGAGAGAAAGAACTGGAGAAACAGGTGTTAGTTACTACCCTGCAGAGTGAGGAAACAAATCCAGAGGATATGGATTTTGAGTTGCCTCAAAATAGATTTTAAAAAATGAAGAATCCTTGAAGAGTGGGATAGATAGATAGCTATTTGTCTCAGGATGGCACAAGTTCTCAGATCCAGCAAATCTCATTCCTCCGGATAAGTTAATAATAAACAGGAGCAGGATACGGTATTTGGCTCACAGACGTAGCACTGCCAGATTGTGGTCTTCACTTCCACTTTCCTACCTGCCCACCATGACCCTGAGACTCCTTAGCCCATTAAAACTTTAACTCAGCTTTGAATATATTCAATGTCCCAACCGTCACTGCTCTTTGGGAAGGGGAATTTCAAGTCTATCAAGCTGATGAGGGAAAGACATTCCTCATCCTCCCTTCAAATGGGATAGTTTTGAAATTGTGCCTCTTAACTCTAGTTGCCCGTGGACTGGAAACATTCTCTCAGCATCTACCCTGCCAAATCCCCTCAGAATGGAAGAATGACAAAAAGAATCGTGTATGTTTCAAATGGCTTGGCAGGGTAAATGCTGGGAGAATAAAAATGGAGATGAGGGGGAATTTCTCCTGAGATGAGGAGGAAGAGTCCTTGAAGAGTGGGATAGATAGATAGCTATTTGTCTCAGGATGGCACAAGTTCTCAGATCCAGCAAATCTCTCTCATTCCTCCGGATAAGTTAATAATAAACAGGAGCAGGGATATGGTATTTGGCTCTCAGACGTAGCACTGCCAGATTGTGGTCTTCACTTCCACTTTCCTACCTGCCCACCATGACCCTGAGACTCCTTAGCCCATTAAAACTTTAACTCAGCTTTGAATATATTCAATGTCCCAGCCGTCACTGCTCTTTGGGAAGGGAATTTCAAGTCTATCAAGCTGATCAGGGAAAGACATTCCTCATCCTCCCTTCAAATGGGATAGTTTTGAAATTGTGCCTCTTAACTCTAGTTGCCCGTGGACTGGAAACATTCTCTCAGCATCTACCCTGCCAAATCCCCTCAGAATTGTACATCTTTAAACAGGTTCACCCTTCATTCTTCTGAACTTCCATGAATACAGGTCCCATTCTGCTTAACTTTTCCTCATCAGGTAAGCCCCTCAGCACAGGTCAGGAAATCCTCTCTGAACAGCTTCCAAGGCAAGCAAATCCCTCCTTAAATAAGTGCATCAAACCTAAACTAAGCAGTATTCCAGCTGTGGTCTCACTAATGCCCTGTACAGCTGAAGCAAGGATAACTTTTCTCAATCCTTGATCTTACAATAAACATTCTGTTTTTCCTTCTAATTATTCATTGGAGCTGCTGGCTAATGTTTATGTCTCATGTACAATAGCCAGGTCCCTCTATAGTACAACATCAATGGCCAATGTTTATCACTGACTAGAAACTGAACTTGGACCATGCAACACCTTGGCTACAAGAGAAGGTCAGAGGCTCGGAATACTGCAGCATGTACCTTGCCTCCTGACTCTGCAGAGCCTGCCACCATCTGCAAAGCCACAAGTCAGGGAGTGTGATAGAATATCCCCCACTTGCCTGGATGGGTGCAGCTCCAACAAGCAGCTAACACCATCCAGGACAAAGCGATCTATTTGATGAGCACCCATCAACATCTTAAAGTTTCACCTCCCCACCCCAACTACTGAGACAAGGACAGCAGTACGTAGCAGTTCACTAAGTCTCCTTTGACAGACACTTCCAAACCTCTACCACCTAGGACAAAGGCAGTAGAGCACCTCAAAATTAGCCCCCCCACCCACCCCCCAAAGTAGACCACCTGACTTGAAACATCACTGTTCCTTAACTGTCATCAGGTCAAATGTTGGAATTCCCTCCCTAACAGGACAGTGGGTGCATCCATTCCACAAAGACTGCAACTGACTCATCAGGAGCTATCTCCACGACAGCAATTACTGTGTAACAGCCATACTCTCACCCAGCAGCCACATCTTTTTAAATCTACAGTCTTTCATTAAATACTCTTGCTTTATTATTCTACAAAAGTAGACAAACTCACTTTCCTGCTTTACACCCAATCTGCCATTTTTTTGCCCACTTACACATCTCTTTAAAGACTGCATCCTTCTTGAAAATTGCTTTTCACCACACCTTGGATTGCCAGAAATTTGGCAACAACATATTCAGTCTCATTACCCAAGTCATTAATGTAGTCCGTCAAGACAGAATAAGCCAGAGCCGTCATCACAAATGTCACGCAATAAGAAGCCAATGTGATAGACCCTGAGCCCCCTCAGTCCAGGTCGACAGGGTGATCCATCATCACCTATTCACAAAGGCCTGGCCAGTGTCACATATTCAAACAATTTCAAAAACCCAAGATGCACTACACTCATTCAATCAACTAGCTATGGAGGGAAAAAGTGAGAACTGCAGATGCTGGAGATCAGAGCTGAAAATGTGTTGCTGGAAAAGCGCAGGTCAGGCAGCATCCAAGGAACAGGAGAATCGACGTTTCGGGCATGAGCCCTTCTTCAGGGAGTAGCAGCAGTTATGGAGGGAGTACAACAAAGATTTCCCCGGCTGCTTCCTGAGACGACAGGACTGGTGTAGGACACTGATTCGGTTAGGACTATATTCACTGGAGCTTAGAAGAACAAAGATCTCATAGGAATAGACACGGTAAACATGAAGGATGCTCCCATTGATCTTCGATTACTGTCAAAAGAAACTGGGTAGACCTTTTAGGACAACAATTTCTTCACCCAGAGTGTGGCAAATCTGTGGAACTTTCCACCAAAGGAAGTGGTTCGAGCAGAGTAGCTTTTATTTGTCATTTCTACCATACACAACCGATACAGTGAAAAGGGGACAGTGTTCCTCCGGGATCAACTGTGTTAAATGGACAGCACAAATTACACAGCATAAAGTGCAAACCACTGTGCAATAGAAGAATGATAAGACATTTTTCCAGCAGCAATTCAAAGCTGTGCAAAGAATCTCAGATGGGCAAGAGTCCGATCGGACTGTGTGAAGGAGCCTGATGGCTTGGGGGAAGGAACTGTTGCACAGTCTGGTCGTGAGAGAATAGATTCTCTGGTATCTTCTGCCAGACGGCAGGAGGAAGAAGGGTTTGAGCGAGGGGTGTGTGGGGTATTCCACAATGCTCTTAGCCTTTTGGATGCAGCATGCGTCATAGAGATGTACAGCACGGAAACTGACCCTTCGGTCCAACCCGCCCATGCCGACCAGATATCCCAACCCAATCTAGTCCCACCTGCCAGCACCCGGCCCATATCCCTCCAAACCCTTCCTATTCATATACCCATCCAGATGCCTCTGAAATGTTGCAGCCTCCATCACTTCCTCTGGCAGCTCATTCCATACATGTACCACCCTCTGCGTGAAAAAGTTGCCCCTTAGGTCTCTTTAATACCTTTCCCCTCTCACCCTAAACCTATGCCCTCTAGTTCTGGACACTTCTGCCCCAGGGAAAAACACTGTCTATTTATCCTATCCATGCCCCTCATGATTTTGTAAACCTCTTTAAGGTCGCCCCTCAGCCTCCAATGCTCCAGCTCTTACCTGATCTCAGCATAGTGCTCAAAAGCTCCTACGTTGCAGAATAATCTTGACCATGCAGCCCGCGGTCCAAGGTGACAGCCCACGAGACAGGAGTGAAAGTGAATTTGACAGATACAGCAGGATCCATGAGCAAACCCAACCTGATAACATTTCCCAGGCTCACCATATGTTCTAACACCGATCCTGGTAGCCATCCAGAACAGAGAAAAATCGATGCAGTGGTGATGCGCCTAACCTCAAGCCAATGACAAAACCCACAAAAGAAAAGCATTTTATTTACTAAGAAAGGGAAGGAAAGTAAAAAGTACAGATAAACATATGTTTAATAGAGATTAAATAGATTATTGAAAGAAACTGTTTCCAAAATTGCACTGGTCATTAAAAAAAGCCACAGCAATAAAATCTTTCCAAGTTTAATATTCTGGGAAACTTCTGTCAGACTAACAGCTCAGAACATCAGGCCACATTTCCAACAACATACCCTGCTCAATGAGTGTCCATTACATTTCGGTTTCACTGAAAATCAGACTAATTCAAACCATATATAAAACAGTTGGTGGTGCCTGTAATTAGGAAAACAGCAGTAAATACAATCCACAAAAAGGAAATGGTGGGGGGGGGGGGGGGAGAAGCATTATATACAAGTGTTAATGAAACAATTATTTATATAAGAGGGTGAGAGAGAGGGAAAACAAAACAAAAGCCCTTGCAGAAACAACTGCCATCTCAGAACTGTACAGGTCGCAGCTATACCGGTACAACACAATCGCACCATGAGAAATGAAAGAAGTGATTTCAAAAGGAAATCTGAAACTATTCTTAATTAAGATGCTTTGGTGACAACAAGGTCCTCCAGGTACAAGCTGCAACCCCTGATCAGCTGAATAAAACAGGGATGCTAGTATGTTAAATTATATATCGGAAAGTCTACACTTCGACTGGGCCTCCCTATCTAACTTCCACGAGTCGATGCAAACTTTTTACATTTCAGAAAAAAAGTGCACAGGCTGCAATCTTCTGCCTTAGAACCCAAAACTTGCATTCAATTTGCCAATCTCAGGAATTTAGAAGCTCACCATCTCCTCAGGGAGAATACCATGGGAGATCCATCAAGTTTATAAGCATTTCTTATCAATATAATGTGTAACCCTCATTATACCCAGAGATAAACAGCTTTGTTGAAAAATAAAAATAGCAAAAGGCAAATCCTTATAGAAAGGAGAGAAAGCAAGAGCCTTCCTGTGTCACAAGGACTGAAACTGCCAGACACTATACTATTTCCTTCATGTCAATGAGGGCAATGGATGGAAGCCTGCTCACTATTTCTGTTCTACTGGTTTTAACCCTTCCTCTCAACACAACAATTAATTGTTGGGTGCTCTCTCTCTCTCTCTGAATGAGCACAACCACACATAACTGATGAAGGTTGTAAGAAGGAACTGTGGACTAGATACTCTGTGCCAGGAGGGGTTTGGTCAACAATTGGTTAAAGCAAAAGCCAGGTCAAACTGCTCAAGTTCCTGTGCAATGGCCAGCCCACGCTCAAGCAACTCACTTGTTAAACTGGATTCAAGTCTCCACCTCAAGTCAATGAGGCCAGACTGATGGGATGCAGCACGATTGTGCCTTGATTCTTTACCAGCTGCTTAACGTCATGACAAACTGGTGTACATGAATAAAAACCCTTACCTGCACAGTCTAGACAGACTGGCAGCAGAATAATGAAGCACAGAGGACATCACAGGAAAGCTCACCCTGCTCTCACCTAACAAACCAGCAGCTGGGAATCACTGGGCAGTGAGGAGGACGTCAAAGACCTCTGAGCTCAGCTCCAAACACTGAGGGAAACAGCTTCCCCATTACTGTGGCCAAGATCAAGTAACTTAGTACAGCAGAAAATGCAGCTGCTCAGTGTCATAACTGAAACTTAGTACAGCAGAAAATGCAGCTGCTCAGTGTCATAACTGACTACCACGTGGCATGGAATGGATTTTGGTCAGGGATACGATTTAAAAAGGGATGTTTCCCAAACTGTGAAGTCAATTTTCAAACAAAAAAAAAACCCCAGCCAAACATGGCTACGTATAGCCACAGTATCCCACCAGTCTGCCATTGGCCATTATCTTCTCTCCTCTAGAACGAGGCATTCGCTGAAGAGCTCAGGTAAATGGCTCTGGGGTCTCAAGAGGCACTTTCAATGTAGGGAGGAAGTCTCCAAGGAAACCCAGCTCGTTAACACTGAGGAAAGGCTGCTGTACAGAGTAACCCTAAGAGGCCCCAGGTATTCCGCCTACTGAGTGGGACAACACGTTATCTGGACTGAACAGGATAGACCAAGGAGGTAAACTAAGACAATGTTTTCAACCAAGGGGGACTTCAAATCCTGAGTGCATCAAAGCTTTTCCATATAATTGAAACTAAAAACTAAAAAAAAAATTAAAGGTTGGATGACTGGAGTCACAAGTCCCACCTCTGTTTAGGCAGAATGAACAGAGGGCCAAGTATTGTCTGAGAAACAAGCTGACTGATGAGATGCTTTGGGCACAAGGGCAGTCATGCACAAACCATTAACTCACCTTTCCCTACTCAATCGCAGATTTTCACACCATGCAACTTGCAGCCTGACCACATCTCGTGGTAAACGCCAGCCCCAGTTCTAGTGACGAGCGATTCATTTTACGAAGCAAACCCAACTGAGACTTCTGAACACCAGGGTTCAGCAAAACAGGCAAAGCTGCTTTTACATTTCCTGGGGATAACTACACAGAGGGATTTATAGGGGCAAACCGACAAGGTGATTTCTATGCATCCAGCCAAGCATTTCTTAAACTACCCTCTGTTTTTAGACTTTATAGACTACAAAGGCTTGCATTAACCACTCCTCATGATGCAACACACAAATGGTTATCAGTGCCAGCAACAATTGAATATAGCAATGACTCTGAAGGCGGCTAATGAAACCAATTCCTGGCAGTGAGTTTCATTACTGCAGTAGAAGATCCTTCACCCAATTTATTATATAGAACGATTTAGATAATTATTTCAATGCACAATGTGCAAATTGAAGTTTACAAAATAAAACAAAAAGAAGCAGGAGCCAAGCGTGGGCTAGCTTGGTTTTATCTGGTGTAATAAACTCTGTAATAAACAGATTTTGACCTCCAGAGTGAATAGGAATTGTCGAATTTCAGGAGGTAGACCCCTCTGCCTGGGTACTGATGGGACCCAGCATACACCTCCTCATGGCAATCCCGTCTGTAGACTGGTACCACCTCATCTACCTGAACTTTGCTGGCCTCCTTCTTGATCTTCTCCACTTCATTGGGACTATCTGCAAGAAACAATGCAAGACAGCGTCAAAATTTACAAATACATCCTTTTTTATATATCAAGAAAGAGTCAAGATTTGTGTCCGAAGATGCTAACTTTTGCTATTTGGGGAAATGAGTGGGATCTCCCTGCTCCCATAATAGAGGCAGAGTCAGTCATTTCATGTGCTGGGTTCTACAGTACAATAGTTGGGGATTGGGGCATGGATGAAAAAAAAAATCTTGCGCATTTTGCCTATGGTCTATTGCACCCACTTCCTCTCCCAGTGTCATGTCTCCCAAAAGCGGAAATGGCAGCCCATATTCAAAAGAAAAATCTCAGTACCACTTCAGACAATTTCATGTTATCCCAAAGGGCTTAAGAAGCAATGAACAGTTTCAAAATGTTGTCGCTGTTCTAACAATGGAAATCTGGCCATTATTTTGTCCACAGCAAGCTCCCACTACGATAACGACTTGAATATCCGTTTTTAGGAGTTCGTGGAGGCATTAAATATTGGCTAGGACTCTGGCATAATTCCCCTCTCTTCTTCAAAAATAGTGCCAGGAGATATTTTAGTTTCATCTGAGGGGACAGAAATGCTCTTTGTTTTAATATCTCACCTGAAAGTACTGCACCAGAGTGCCAGCTGACATTGTAAGCTCAGTTTTCTGGGACATAACTTCTGACTTTGGGATAAAATAGCTCAATGGTTCTAGCTAGAAGAGCAATGCAGAAGCTTGGATTAACAAGCCTCAGTCGAGTTCAAAAGCCAACACAGCGACTAGATTGTTTATGTCCAGTAATAAATGTTGGTTTCACAGTGACACCCACATCATGAAGGAGTAAGAAAACAAAACGCCAAAGTCAGTACCCGCTGAGCTCCTGCTGCTATGTAACTAGGAGTAGCGAACAAACTTCCAGACAATGCTTGTTAATGCAGCCTGCAAGAAAATTTCCATTCAACACTGTACTTAAAGTGAGGCAGCAGCTTAGCTTCAATATAACTGAGTTCAGAGTTCTATTCAGTTATATTGGGATAAAATGCTCTGCAGTTCTATTCTCTGAGTATGAATGATAGGTGCAGGACCATTCAGATCGGGTCTCCTCTGAACTATTTTCGTCTGTCGTTTGCCTGTATTGTCTGAATTTCTTTCACACTGAACATTTAGTATTCCAGTCCTGTCGTTCATCGGCCCAGGCAGTAAATACTAAGCAGAAGTTGCAACTAAACCGTTCTGATATTCACTCTGGACCTGAAGATTTTTGACTCAGGGCCACACAATCACTGCTGAAATTCCAGTGCACTATTAGGGATGTAACACACTAGCAAGGATGCCTCATCTCGGGTGGAATGTTAAATACAGGCCCCACCCATTTGTACAGGCCACCACTAAAGAGCAGTCTGTCTCTAGCTGACCTTGTTCTTACAGCCAACAACGAAGGAAGACCAACATGTCAGTGAGACTGATTGTCACACAACTCCCCCACTCCCACATGGTCATACAATCACTGCATTTCAAAATTATTTCACAAAGTACTACTGGATATTCCTGCCAAGCCTAATAGGATGCAACCTCTCAATGCACTTGGGTCTCAGTTTGAGGCGCAGCTTGCTAATATAGGGCCGTGGAGGTTTATGGTAAGTTAGATGGCAGTGCCATGACAGATTGGCATCTTCCTGCACCATGTCTCCAATGCAGTAGGGTTCAGTCAGTTGGTGGATGCAGTGCAGTATCAAACGGAGCCGTGCAAACAAGGCAAGAGCAGCCTTGTAGTCTATGTGCAGGCACTTTGTACAACAGCTCGCCTGAACAACGTGCACAATGTGACAATTCCTCAGGATGCAGGAAGGTCCCTGGGTGGAGCGAACCGGTCAGCCTGACTGGATGCTGTAATCAGTCTCAGTGTCCCTGGGCTAGGAAGATAGGAGACAACAGACACCAGAAAATAGTGGGACTTCTCACTCCTGAGGAGGGTACCCAATGACCCCAGGAATTCATTTGCACCTCATTTGAGCATCGTAACAACTTGAACGTAGGAACGCCTGAAATGAGGAACACAACACAACTTCCATGTTCGGTGAAAGTACCGAAAGAAATAACAAGCAGCTAAACATTCCCTTGATTCCTCACAGCCTCCCCTGCCCTTCCCCCAACAAAGCAGAGGTTGTGATTACAATACCTTCATCGTCGTCGTCATCATCACTGGACTCACTGACATGCACGCTCACTGTGGTATTGGGAGAATCTGTCCATTCGAAGCAGACACCAAAGCCTATGTCATAATTGTCTGTAGCAAATTCCCAGAAGAGGTAAGAGCCCTCTTCGTGAGTAGGCACCCGCACGGTAACCACCTCCCCCCTGCCCACCGTGATGACAGAGTCCGCATCCTGCCGGATCTTCTCCTTGAAGTCTTTGATTTGTGGTCGGGTCCACATGGAGGGAGCTGCTATGACTGGAGCTGTGTCTGCAGGAAGACAGAAACAAGAACTAAGTCAAAAGAAAAACTCGACAGAGAAGGGTTCGGCTAACTGACACCAGAATCAGATCTCCAACTCTGGCCTTTTGTGTTCTCCCAATATTAACTGCTCCAGCTCTGGGTCTAAAGTTCTGGGTATCCTCCTCTCCTCAAGTCTTCAAAGCCTACCACTCTGACCAAGTTTACCAGTCACTTGTTCCAGAAACTAATTGGTTCAGTGCTAATTATGTGGATAACTGAGAAGCACATGGGACGTTCGACTGTTGCAATGGTGCGAAACAAGTGGAAGTTATTTCGTTACCTTCTATATAACAAGATTTTCTCTCCATTTTAAACATGTATGGACATGTCACTTGCCAGCTTTGAACAGACAAACTGCCCATACCATCCCAGCCACTCAAGTCTGGGGATGGACAAACCAGTGCAAGGTGAGAAAACAATGAAGTGGAAAGAAAATTCATGTCAACATTCCCAAAGAGGCAATTATTGTCTTAGCAACCAGTTTAGCAAGTTTGGTTGCAATGAGTGCTGTTGGACTAAGAACCAGGCTGCGGTTCAAGCAGAGGCCACAACATTTTGGGCAATCAATGAATAAATTTTTAAAACAGACAGCAAGGGTCAGAGAGAGAAAACAAGGGTCTGTTTTAGATCACTTGTGCAAAGTACTGACTCACGACACAATGAGCTGCATGTTCTCCTGGTGCTGTTAAACCTGTTAGAAGCAGTCTGCAATAGAGGCAGAGTGACAGGAGGCAGGTTCAATATCTGGCTGTGTTGAGAAAGCTCATTTTCACTGGGTGGTACCAAGGGTGTCATTTGAGGCGGGTGGAGGGATATTTGGATACACTCATGCAGAGAGTAGTTTGGGGAGGGTGTTCATTTCCCATACTCATGGAAATCACCACGGAGGCCCCATCGCCTCATCCTCAAGCCCCATCGGAGGTGCAATCCCCCTCAGGTTAAACTCTCATCTGTTGTCTCTCTCTTTCTAATCGGGGGCAGCCTATGGCTACTTTACACTTCCATGTCACTCCTTCCACACTACCTCATCTTCCTTGGCCTTTTACAGACCACCTGGAAGCTTTTCTTCAACTCCCACATCCCTTTCTGCAACCTCTACGCAAAGAGATCTTTCTTTGCATACAAAGAGCTACACAAACACAACTCGCTGTAGCTATTCATTCTCAGATGCACTAATGCAATTATATCTGAAATGGTTATGTGATCACTGCAAAAGTCAGTTTTAAATTCAGATCCAGTTGTTAATTGAATCTAAAATACAGAGAATCGGAATGAAAGTATTTGTGATGTTCTACATTACCCTGTATGGAAGTAATTGACTCTAGAGACAAACAGCTCCAAACCAAGATGATGCAAATGACCATTTCAGGCCCAGTAACATCAAAAAGCAAATGTTTAAGATTTCCACTGAGTATATCTGATGTGTTGCTGGAAAAGTGCAGTAGGTCAGGCAGCATCCAAGGAGCAGGAGAATCGACGTTTCGGGCATAAGCCCAAAACATCAATTCTCCTGCTCCTTGGATGCTGCCTGACCTGCTGCGCTTTTCCAGCAACAGATTTTTCAGCTCTGATCTCCAGCAGCTGCAGTCCTCACTTTCTTCTGAGTATATCTGATGCCAACAATTTGTAAGCTGCATGCACAACCCTAAATGTATCACACAGGTTGGCCCATGTGCAATGGCAAGCATGCTGGGAATTCAAATAAACAGGTTGTGCAAATAGAAACACATTAATTGGATGCTGTTTAGTACTTTCCCTTTCTGCACTTAGCAACCCTTGATGTTCTAATTCTAAGCATGTATGGGTGAAGAACAAATCCCAGCCTGTGCATGTGGGAGCAGGAGTAGGCCATTAACCATTCAGGCCTGTTTTGCCACTCAAAGATATCATGGCTGATCTGTGGCCTAACTCCCTAGACCTGTCTTTGGCCATATCCCTTAATACTTGAACAAAAATGCAGATTTAAAACTAACATCTGGTCCAGCATCCACTGAGTGTTGCAAACACCTACCACCTTGTGTGTCGAAGTGCTTCCCAAAACCTCCCCTGAACAGTCTGGCCCTAATTCTCAGACTGTGCCTCCTAAATCTAGGATCCCGAACCAGTGGCAATAATTTACCTACCCTGTCTTTTCCTGTTAATTTCTTTAAAGACTTTAATCAGATCATGTGCGGAACCAGAAAATAGCATTCCACCTTGTTTGTGTTGTGACAGTTGTGTCTGATGCATTCCGCTTCATGACAATCCCACCTGGACGCTGGCAAACCATTTGTGACTGGGGCAAGGAATAAGCTTGAGACCATAAGACATAGGAGCAGGAACAGGCCATTCGGCCCGTGAAGTCTGCCCTAACACTCAACGAGGTCATGGCTGATCTGATAATCTTCCATTCGTCTTTCCTGCCCTTTCCCCATCACCCTCGATTCCCTTATTGATTAAAAATCTGTCTCTCTCAGCCTTGAATACACTTAACAACCCAGCCCAGATAGCCCTCTGTAGTAAAGAGTCCCACAGATCCACCACTGTCTGGGAGAAGAAATTCCTCATCTATCTTCAATGGATGATCCCCTTATGGGGTGGTGAGTCTTTGGAATATTAAGTCTGGGCCTGAGTCATTGGTCCAGCAACATCATGACCCCCTTTGCCCCAGCCACCAGACTGTTACAGATCACCAACTTCCCTGATGAGAATTTTAACTCTCTTAAGCCAACATTATGCTTTTACTTTCTAACCCCCTTTTTTTTTAAAGCAGCCTTTATCTGCATGCTCAAACTCAACACCCTTCTTTCTGGAATGAAAGCTCCAATAATACCTAGTATGTGAACTGGAACTTGGCAAATATAGAGAAGGGCTGCTTTTATCGGAAATCCACATTCTTGTCGTCCTCTACACAATATCACGTAAGCTTACTTTTAAAGACATCTTCCAGATATTGGCTGGTATCCTGAAGGGTTGGAGGAGAGGGAAACGTAGGTCACTGAACTTGGGGCAACTTCTGGTACTTTGGTGAATAGTGCACTGGATCTATAACCATCACCTTATTAAGCAAGCAGGGCCTCACAGCAGATACCTTTGGCAATGTAGTCATACTTTGGTACTGCACGGTTCCAACATAACTATGTGATCAAGGAATGTGGACTGAACGTAAAAGCAAATCCCAGTCTTTAGGGGACATTTGTTGGGGAGGTAGAGGTGGAAAAGAACACAGGCTGGTTAATAAACCCAGATTTCTACCTTTTGGTCCATTTTCCAATATTTCTTCTGAAGATTCTGGCTCTGGCTTTTCTTCTGAAAGGTCTGTATGTGAAGTTGTCTGTCCATTCACGGTCGGTACCTCTCCTACCCCTATGTGGGTTGTTGATACTATCGGCTCCTGCTGCTTCTGTAGCGTTGCCTGTAGGAACCAGAGATACCCAAACACAATATAAGCTTAGGTACAAATATCTGTTGTACAGATCCTACAACATAACAGATGCATATTAAGATTCTTGTTGGGAGTCGCTTTCATTAGTCAACAGTAGAACAGCATTTTTTTGCACCCATTATACTAAAAGTTACACTGAGGTGTGGCTGCTAAGACAAGAGATATCCTTTGGTGTGCTGCTCACATGGAAACTGTTCACACAAGCTTTTGCAATCTGTTTAGCTTGTGTATTTAGTAGCACAGTTGTGACATACAGCAACAAAAGTACTGGGGTTGTGTATAGGTGGTGACAGCACATGATGAGAAGTATATGGGCTGCACTGACAGAGATACCAAAGACAAGGATCACACAGATTGTGAACATTGTTACTATCTGGTGAAGTATAATGTGACAACTGCATTCAGTTTTGGTCACTACACCTAATAGGAAATGAGAGTACTTGAGGGGGTACAGAGAAGATCTGAAAGAATTATTGCTGTGAGGAGGGATTTTAGGCTTAGTTTGGACAAGTGGGGCTGTTCTCCTTTGCAGCAGAAGAAATGGAGGGGGGATTTGACAGAGGGACGCAAGGCTATGATTCCCTCAGAGGGTTCTAAGTCCATGGAACGCTTTGCCGAAAAGTGTCTTGTGTATATTTAAGGCTGAGACAGGCATGGGAATCAATGATTACGGGGAAATCCCAGCAAAGTGGACAGGAGGAATGTCGGGATCAGCCATGATCCTAGTGAATGGTGGAGCAGGCTTGAGGGGCTGAACTAAATACTCCTGTTCCTATTTCTTGTGGTCTATGATAGAATTAAGGTGAACAAAGAAAATTTGCTCCCATTTGTTGATGGTACAAGAACTAGACGACACAAATTTAAGATCCTGGGCAGAAAATGTGGGCTTGGAAGGGAAAGTGATGAAGAACTGTTTTACTCTAAGAGAATCATAACCTTGTGTCCCTCTGTCAAATCCCCCCTCCATTCCTTTTGCTGCAAAGCAGAACAATCTTGCTTCTCCAAACTAAACTTGTACATAAAATCCCACCTCCCTGTTTTTACTCAGTGAGTAGTGATGACTGGAGCCTATTACCCATACGGGTGGTGGGAGTGGGGCTGGCCAATGATTTCAAAAGGAAATTGGACAGGCACTGGAGGGGAAAAAATCTGCAGAACCATAGGGCAATTTTAGGAGATGGAACGGATATTTATAATTTTTAAAAATTTGCAAACTCACTAAGACACTGTTTTGCATGTCTTCTCCTTTTTCTCACTTCAGAAAAAAATGTACTTTCTGGTCAAAGACAGGGCCAGAGATAATAGCCAAGGAGAATTTAGACAAGGCCCAGCAGAAGTTAATGGATGGCACAATTTTTTTAAAGTCACTAGTGGTACATGGGTGCTGCTGGCTGACCAGCCGTATTGCCTGGCCCTCATTGCCCTTGAGAAGTTCATGGTGATCTTGTTGAACCACTGCAGTCCATGTGTTGTACATAAACCTGCAATGCTCTTAGGGAGAGAATTCCAGATTTTGACCCAGCAACAGTGGAGGAATGGTAAGTGGTTCAGAGGGGAACTTGCAAGTGGTGGTGTTCCCATGTAACTGCTACCCTTGTCCTTTTAGACTGAAGTGGTCATTTGTTTGGAAGGTGCTGCCCAAGGTTTTTTGGTGAGTTTCTACACTGCATCTTGTAGATGGTACACACTGCCGCAACTGAACACTGGTGGTGGAAGGAGTTGATCTGAGCGGAATAAACACAAGTTGAGGATGACCAAAATAATGGACACCTTGGGTACCTGACCTCTGCTTAGTGGCCAGATAGGACCGAACAAACAATTGATGTAGGTTAAACTACCAGCTCCAGGTAACAATGATGTTGACAGACAGGTCATGTTTTTCCATTCTATGTTTAACCACAATACTCACCCACACTTGACAAATACCTTCAAGCTCAGTCCCCTTTATTTGGGGGATATATGACTCGCAAACCTTAATTTTAACTACAGACAGACATGGACCCAATGGACTGAATGGCCCTTGTTCAATGTAATGATTATAGGAGCAATTACAGCTAATCTGATCATTGCTCAACGATACAGGTATGCCAGTAATTAGAGCTTTTTGAGACGGATCGGGGCATGAATGCTGCTTGGCCTCTCCCCTCAAATCTAAGGCACTGAGCTTAAATATAATGGCCCAGCTGAGACAAAGAACTTGAACATGGATTGGGAAGCCACTATGGTTTATATAGTTCAACTGTCGAGTCTTCATCTGCTGGAAATCAGCATGCCTCGGCCAATTTGCTTATTCAATTGATTGGGGTGGGTCACGGATCAGCACTTTGCCCATCACCCTCCATCTTCTCAAGTCCAGACAACCCCTCACCAATCCAATGTTGGTGAATGTCAGAAATGAACAGCAATAAAACTTACACAATCTGCACACACCACTGCAGGACCTCAGGTGGGACAGGAATGCTTGGGAAAGAATCGTAATACTCAATAATCCTTACACCCAAACGCACTTATTTACATGAAGCCATACCCCAAACCCTCCCTCTCCAGGAACTTGCCCAACTGAAACACAGACATTTACATGTCCTTCCCAAGTAACATCCCACAATTTTAGCTTTGCTTCCCCTTGCACAGGATTGTTCCAGATGGAGTGATTCAACGTAAAAGCATTTAATTAACGGGTTAAAATATACATGATGATGCCCGGTTTTGCTAAGGCAAACAAGGAAAGAATTTGCTGATGGTAGTAGGACCATAGATTGCAGAATTACAGTTTTGGTAAGGGGTGGAAGGGATGCATGCAGCAAGTAGCAATGACTTGGAACTCTTTGCCTACTGGGATGATGGAAGCAGAGACCATCAATAATTTCAAAAGGAAATTCGGTGGACATGCAAAGGAAATAAACTTGTTGGGAAAAGCAAACAGAGCAGGGCGAATGGGAATGGCTTGGGCAGCCAGAATGCACAAAAAGCCTCCTTCTGTGATGCAATGTCTCTACAACGGAGTTAATTTTGCTCCTCTCTGGGCCAGGAATTTTGATTTGACTCTCTAAATTTAACTTGCTCAAAAAATTTAAATCAGTCAACTGGCAACAACAGAGTTACACAGTCAGTCTGTGATACTTGCAGTCCATTCTGCACAATTAAAGTCTATAGTTCTGGAACATTCTGAATTCACGCAGCAGCAACAGGCAGAGGATAGCTACTGAATTTGAATTGAAGAAATAAAGCTTCATTCATAGACAACTTATCCTGTTGACTGCCCACTTATCCTTACCTGCTGCTGTGCTAGCTGCACCTGGTACAGCTGCTGCATGTACTGTTGATAGTGCTGCTCTTGAAGCTGACGAATTAGGAGTTGCTGCTGCTCAAAATTGCCAGGGTACTGCTGGGCTGCATACTGCTGGAACTGCACTGCAGTCTGTGCATTTAAGGCAGCCATGATCTGTTGCCTGAAATTGAAGGTTCAGAGAGAAAAAAAAAATCAGGTTTAAGTTCCTCACATTTACACAAGGCACTGATATTTCAGAAGCTCTTCTTGCTCCTCCTGCCAATAGTCTGGCAGCTAAGTGCTCCTTTCAAAACTCCACAGCCAAGTCCCAGGTTCAAGTATGGTGGCCTAGAGGTCCCAGTAGGGAGCTTAGAACTGAGAACCTTTCCAATTTTAGCAAAGCAGCTATAAGGGAACTGCTGATATTGGTGTCTGCGCCACCAGACAAGCAAGGGAATAAATCAGCCTGGGCTCCTAAGCAATCCTCTATGCGACTGGAAGGTGCTGCATACAGATTGAAAATCTAACATTATTAAGATTGAGCTCATGAAGAATGGTCATGTTAGAGGCATGCAAGGACAATGATGTCTGCAGAATTGGAACCAATCACCTGCTAGTGTCATCTGACAGAGCAATTTGTGGTGACATTTTATCCTGGTGCTACTCATGTTCACTACTTGGTAAGTCAAGCAAAAACACTCTTGGGACAACTGGCATTCATTCCCATAATGCACCACAGACATGACGACTACCATGATAAAAATTCATACCTATTAATGCCTTAAAAGTTGGCTAACCATTCAGAACACTGCGCAATTAATTTAATTTTGAACCTGGAGGGCAAACATAGCCATCATTCTGCGATGGCAATCTTCCTGAAACAGCAACGAGTCAGTCACTTGACCCTTTTTGCCCTGGTGGTAGCTGTGGAAAGCTGTCAGCCAAGATATCAGCAGAGGTCCCAGCCTTTATTCAAAAAGTGCAATTCAGAAAATGGCTTCATGGATCAAACACACCTCAGCATTCATTCTAAGGGAATGCACCTTTGTTAATGCAGCACTCTATACTTCCATTACAGTCTAATCACAAGAAGAATTGAAGAATTAGGAATACGATCAGTCTACACAATACTTAATACTGTGATGAAGCCGCAATAAAATAATGACAGATTGTCAACTTTAATCCACTTACCATCTCCTAATGTCTTAAAAGTATAACCTGCTTACCCACAAAGCTACTAACAGAATCAAGGTGTGATTATTAAGCAATGACATTTTAATACTAATGGTACATAAAGCACATGAACTACAGACTAACAACTTACTTTTGTTGTTCCATTCGAAGCCGTTCCTCCTCCAACCTTCTCCTCTCCTCCTCTTCCCGCCTCCTTTTCTCTTCCTCCTCTTGTCGCCTTCTCTCTTCCTCCTGCCGCAAACGCTCTTGTTCTTCCTCTTCCCTCCGTCGCCTCTCCTCCTCTTCTCTCCTGCACCATAAAACAACATGCAATATTCTGCAAAACAAAGCAGCCTGGGCACAAGTCGATGCCTGGGCATATTCAGTAATGCACAGACGTGGGCACTGCTTGCTCAGATTCCAGATTAAAACAAATTAATGCTGCATTTAAATTCCTTCAACTTGAAACAGAGGCTGCTAAATGACAGAATTGAGTAAATAGAAGGGAACAGTAGGGCTATGACTTCAAACCAGGGGCAACTGATGATGCAACTTGGAAGTTTACCACTCAGGGAACTGTTCCTCGTCCTACCAGACCCGTGTAGACTCCTTGCAAGTCAACCCTGAAATCCTGTGCTGTCATAGTTCTCATCCTCTGCTTCAAACTCCTATCCAATTTACCCTTAAAGGGGTCAAGATTTTTGTTTCAACCACAAGTAGTATGAGAAACATGGAAAGGTGATGGCTAGTGGCATCATCACTAGATTATTAATCCAGAGATCTGGTAATTTTCTAGGGATCTGGGTTCAAATCCCACCATGGCAGATGGCAAAATTTAAATTCGATAATAATCTAGACATAAGAGTTTAATGATGATCATGAAGCCATCGTTGATTGTTGGAAAAAAAAAATCTGGTTGACCAATGCCCTTTTGGGAAGGAAATATGCCAACCTTATCAGCTCTGGTCTACAAGTGACTCCAGACCCACAATATGTTCGACTCTTAACTGTCCACTGGGCCCCACATCTAGTCCTGAAGAGTTATACCCGAAACATTGACTTCTCCACCTCCTGACGTTGCCTGGCTTGCTGTGTTCTTCCAGCCTCCCGTTTGTCTACTTTGGATTCCAGTGTCAGCAGTTTATTTTTGTCTCGAGATAATTGTTGGTCCAGCCAGTGATACCTCCATCCCATCCTCCAACCTCTTTCTCCATCAGAGGAAACAGTTTTACTTTACCTATTCAATCATTTTAACCATCTCAATCAATGTACTTATCTTCTGTGCTCAACTGAATATGAACTGTTTACATAAATTAACATTAAGTGATTTAATCCTGATAAACCTGTACCGCATGTCCAATAATCTTTGTGAGGCGCAGGGTCCACAGATGAACATAGGTGAAACAAAGCTGCAACAACTTAGACATGATCTATATGGACTTCAGTAAGGCATTCGACAAGGCTCTCTTCCTCCTCCCCCCCCCGCTTCTTCATCCACACAACCACCTGATGAAGGAGCAGCGCTCCGAAAGCTAGTGCTTCTAATTAAACCTGTTGGACTATAACCTGGTGTTGTGTGATTTTTAAAAATGATTGAATAGACAAGGACTTTTTCTGGAGTGAGAGAGTCCACAACTAAAGGACATAGCTTAAGGTGAGAGGAGAAAGATTTCAAAGGGATCCAAGGGGCAACTTTTTCACGCAGTGTGGTGTGTGTATGGAATGAGCTGCCAGAGGAAGTGGTGGAGGCTGGTACAATTGCATCACTTAAAAGGCATTTGGATAGATATATGAGTAGGAACAGTTTAGAGGACCAAATGCTGGCAAATGGGACTAGATTTATATGATATCTGGGTGTCGTGGAAGAGTTGGGCCAAAGGGTCCGTTTCCACACTGCATATCTTTATGACTCTTGACTGTAAAACTTACAGACCTTTGTATTTCAGATGCCTTGAGATCATGATCAATAATTCTTGAGCATATTTCATTAGTTTTGTAGCTGCCCACAAGCTTTTAATGATTTCAGTACTTGGACCCTGAAATGTTTGTACTCGTCCAGTTTCGAGCTTGTTACCATTTACACTGTGATCTGCAGCCAAGTATAACATGCGTAAGACTCAAAGTTCCTTCTAACCCCATTCCCCATACCCAGTGGTTTTTTTCAATTGACGACCTCTATCCCAGGCTACACAGTCCTGCTCCTTGGATGCTGCCTGAACTGCTGTGCTTTTCCAGCACCACTCTACTCCAGAATCTGGTTTCCAGCATCTGCAGTCATTGTTCATTAGCAGAACCTTGATCTCCACTGCACTGGAAATAGATAAAGTTGCAAGTCATTTTCTCAGCATCTCAGGACGAGGGCACTGATAATCAGGGCTGACACTGTCATGCCCACCCCTAGTTGCCATGAACACAATACAGTAGTTTGCTCGGCTACTTCCATCAACATGTTGCCCTGGGAACGGGATTTACGCACCATGTTATGGACAGCAACTTTCCTTCTTCAAATTACAAGGTGAAACAAGCTGGGTTTTTATGATAATCTCTGGTCACTTTTTACTGATACCCTTTTAAAAAAAATTCTGGATTTTTTTACTTCCCTATCATGAAAAGGATGACAGCTCATTCTGAGGAAAATTCATCAAGTAGCAGAATGACCAGTTATTGAACTGAATTGAATTTATTGTCGCGTGTACCGAGGCACAGTGAAAAGCTTGTCTTGTGAGCAATACAGCCAGGTCACAGAGTTAAGTGGCATAGATAAGTAAACAGCAGCAAAAACAAAAACACAGGTACAGGCAAATGTGAAGAGTTTGAGTCCATTCAGTATTCTAACAGTAGGGTAGAAATGGTTTCAAAACCGGCTGTCCGTGTGTTCAGGCTTCTGTACCTTCTCCCTGATGGTAGAGGTTGTAGAAAAACATTGCCAGGGTGGGATGGATCTTTGAGAGTGCCGGCAGCCTTTCCTTGACAGCGGGCCTGGTCGATGGATTCTATAGATGGGAGGTTGGCCTTTGTGATTGTCTGTACGGGCTGGGTTCACCACTCTCTGTAACTGTCTCTGATCTTGAATGGTACAGTTGCCATACCAGGTAGTGATACATTCAGACAGAATGCCCTCGATGGTGCACCTATAAAAGTTGGCAAGGGTATTCGCCATCATGCCAAATCTCCTCAGCTGCCTGAGGAAGAAGAGACATTGTTGGGTCTTTGTAACCAGTGCATCCACATGAAGAGTCCAAGAAAGCTCATTGTGGATGACCACTCCCAGGAGCTTGGCACTCTCCACTCCTTCCACCTCTGTGCTGTTAATCTGTCGGGGGGCATGAGTAACATCCTGCCAAAAGTCAATAATAGGTTCCTTGGTTTTGCCGGCATCGAGAGCTAGGTTGTTCTCAGTGCACCAATTTTCCAGGTCTTCGACCTCCTGTCTGTAGTCTGTTTCATCGCCATCTGAGATTTGACCGATTATGGTGGTGTCATCAGTGAATTTGTAAATGGCATTAGTCTGGTATTTGGTGACGCAGTCATGGGTATACAGTGAGTACAGCAGGGGGCTGTCTGTAGTCTGTTTCATCGCCATCTGAGATTTGACCGATTATGGCAGTGTCATCAGTGAACTTGTAAATGGCATTAGTCAAGTATTTGGCGATGCAGTCATGGGTATACAGTGAGTACAGCAGGGGGCTGAGTACACATCCCTGGGGGGCTCCAGTGTTGAGTGTTAGTGAGGATGAAATATTGTCCCCAATCTTCATTGATTGTGGCCTGTGGGTCAGGAAACTGAGGATCCAGTTGCAGAGAGTGGGGCTTAGTCCGAGATCACTATGTTTAGTAATCCGGCTTGAGGGGACAATAGTATTGAAGGCTGAACTGTAATCAATGAGTAGAATTCTTACATAGCTGTTCTTGGTGTCAAGATGTTCTAGGGAGGAGTGAAGGGCAAGTGATATGGTATCTGACGTGGATTGATTGATCAGATAGGCAAATTGGAGTGGGCTACGCGGTCATATATACAAAAGCCTCTTTTCAAAATTACAGGTGTGCATCTTTGGCATCATTGTGAAGAATGGCTATGTCTGAAAGTGAGATGGTGGCTGGTTCAGCTGTGACATTCAAGAGACTATCGGATAGTTATCTGGATAACAATTGTGTCGGGGAATTTAGGGAAAGGCATGAGATTTGTACTAGGTAACAGAGCTAGTGGAGGCACGATAGACCAAATGGCCTCCTCCTACACCGTAATAATTTTGGTAACTTTGATCATTAGCAACGGAAAGCTGTATATAATACTGTTAACTACACAGTTTGGTGTTATTCATCTCAGTCCATGTATCGACAGAGTTGATACAACCCTACTGAATCAGGTGGTGGTATTTACTTATTTTGTAATAATCTTTTTCATATTCCCACAGCCAACCCATCAACATTTTAATTGATGTGATCCCCTTTCTCACTGGAATCTGGTCTTTTCTAGTTTAGAAGTATTTATAGAGACATACAGCACAGAAACAGACCCTTTGGCCCAACTAGTCCATGTCGACCATAATCCCAAACGAAACTAGTCCCACCAGCCTGCTCGTGGTCCATATTCCTCCAAACACTTACACTCATTTACTTATCTAAATGTCTTTTAGGTGTTGTAACTGTACCTGCATCCACCACTTCCTTTGAAAGTTCATTCCAGACACGAACCCGTTTAAAAATTTGTCCCTTTGTGTCTTTAAATGTTTCTCCTCTCACTTTAAAAATATACCCTGTAGTGTTGAACTTCCCCACACTACGGAAAGGACACCTGCTATTCACCTTATTTATACTCATGATTTTATAAACTCTATAGTCACCCTTCAACCTCCTATACTCCAGTGAAAAAGGTCCCAGCCTATATTTCCTTTCAACACTAGCCTTTTCTAGTTATACATTGGATGCATATGATTCTATTTTCCAATCATTGTCACTTATTTGTCCAGTTTCATTTCCTAGATTTAAAATGCAGCTTGCTTCCTTTTCTTCTTAGATCAACAATGTACAGATTCAGGAAGCAAAGTAGATGGTTAACAGATGATTGCGCATTCATCTACAAACAGTTTGACTATTTAATTATTACCATGCTGTTCTCACGTATCACACGTGCTGCTGCTAATAACAATGCTCTGAATGGTTGAAATGATATGCACCTTCAATAATGAGGAGTCTACAGGCTCCTCCTGCATCTGATTTCCACTGTTTGGCAGTCACTAATATTGAAAGTCCCCAGGATATCTTTCACAAAAAAGCAAGTTGGCTTGAACGTTAGTAATCTGTGATTTTTACCATAGTATTATTTTCTCTATATCTCACCACAATCCAACGATGTACAGGTCAGGTGAACTGGCCATGCTAAATTGCCCACAGTGTTAGGTGCATTAGTCAGGGGTAAATGCAGAGGAATGAGCCTGGGTGGGTTACTCTTCGGAGGGTCGGTGTGGATTTGTTGAGCTGAAGGGCCTGTTTCCATACTGTAGGGAATCTAATCTAATCTTTTCACCCCCATTAGCATTCCTAACCATAACCCTGTCACGATACCAGGAGCAATTTTATGTTTCCCAGTTTTGCACAAACTTAAAAATATTGTCCGGGCAACTATTCAATCAGTTTTTGGAATACAGGTTTGCAGGTAAAGGTCAGTATTTATTGCCCATCCTTACATGCCCTACATAGGGGCTGCTGGTGAGCTGCCTGTTTGAAGTGAAGTCCTGAGCTTACCGTGCTGTGAAAGGATTTTAACACGGTTTGCAAAGAAAATGGTGAATTTTGCCCATAATTCTCCTTGCTCTTCAGTTTATTTTGATTTTTTTAAAAACAAAAACTTGATCTACATGACACTGGAGAAAGCAAGCTGAGTAATCCTCCAAAGTAGTTAGACAGGTAAGTGGAAACCTACCACATCAAAACGTAACAATCAAGAAAGGAGATCTGTGACAAGGAGGCAGTATGAGAAATCAAACCTCTGCATTTGGCAGATTTAAGGTGGAAAAGAAATGCTGGAAATCACAACAGGGATGCTGCCTGACCCGCTGTAATTTCTAGCCTTTGTTGTTTTCAGAACAGGTTCCAGTACCCGCAATAATTTGCTCCTACATTAAAGATTTATGGTAGTATTCATGTTTGTTGGACTAATTAAAATGGGGAAAAAAAAAGGAACGTGTAATACAGTAAGTGCCTTCATGGACCTTAGATACCCAGCCAGCACACAAGTGTCTGACATTTTCAAAGCATAGTCACTTTGGTATTAGAGGAACCTGGGTGTTTCTGCCCACGAGTAATTTGAAATTGATATTCAGTTGCAGCAAGCAATAAGCAAGGCAAATTGTATCTTGGTCTTTATTGCTAGGGGATTTAAGTGCACAGAGCCAAGATTGCATAAAGAAACTGCACAGAAGTTTGGCAAGACTGCACCTGGAATAATATACAGTTTTGCTCTACCATACCACAGGAAAGATATAATTACTTATAGAGGGAGTGCAGCAGAAGCTCAGCAGCCTGGCTCCTGAATGGCAGTGCTGTCCACTGAGCAGAGATTGACGAGACTGTGCCTGCATTCTCTAGAGTTCCAAAGAATGAGAGGCAGCCTTATTGAAATTTATAAAATTCTTACATGGAGAAAAGGAACAAGAGGTGCAGCATAGTGATTAAGCAAACAACAGTCAAGGTGTGACAAGAAGGATGTTGAAAATATGCACAGAAGACTGCAGCAAAAATTAAAACCAGTGTAAGGTTAATGGTTAAAAAGTTAAAGCTCAAAGCTCTTACCTGAATGCATGCAGTATTTGTTAGAAACCAGAAGAGTTGGGGCACAAATTGTAATAAATATTCCACAATCACCTTTCTTGACTGTAACATTTTGACTTGATACCCAGAGATATGGTTGCAGGGTAACCAAAAACTGGGACTTCAAGGGCATTTGACGTTCCAGAAGAATAGGCAAAAAAAAAAAGCAACTTTGTTAAAGATGATCAGTGTGGTGGTGAATAGTGACATAAATGCAATGGATTGTGATGTGGGTGGTGAAAGGAAGGGCTGAAGAAGGGCTTATGCCCGAAACGTCGATTCTCCTGTTCCCTGGATGCTGCCTGACCTGCTGCGCTTTTCCAGCAACACATTTCCAGCTCTGATCTCCAGCATCTGCAGACCTCACTTTCTCCCATGGTGAAAGGAATACCAAGGAAAGGAAGTCATTTGTGGGAGTCACCCATAGGCCCCAAAGAGTTGCCTCACTCTAGGACAAACTGAAAATCAAGTCATAATAGAGGCGTGCAAGGGCGTGACAATGTTCGGAGGTGATTTTAATTTGTATATGTAATGGACAAGTTGGAAAGGTAACAAGTCAAATTTATAGTCAGAAGTGATTTGTTCTTAGAGCAATACATTGCAGAAAACTTTCTTGGAACTGGTTATTTTAGATCTGGTAATGTGCACTGAGGTAGGAGTAATAAGACAATTCATTGCTAAGGATTCTTTGGGGAATACTGATCATAACATGGGGGAGTTTCAAGATCAATGCGGGGGAGAGCAACTTGGGTCCCAAACCTGTGTCCTCAACCTAAACAAGGGCATTTGCAGAGGTACAAAGAATGAGTTGTCCAAAGCAGGCTAGAAAAACAGATTAAGAGGGAAGTCAGTAGGTGAGTAGACATTTCACAACACTTAAAAATTTTTCCAGTCAAGAATGTCTCAATAAAAAGGATAGACCCAGTGAGCAATAAAGGTACATCCAATAAAAAAAAACAAGGCATAAAAAGTGACAAAAACTAGTGGTAGGTTAAAGGATTGGGAACTTTTAAAAGGAACCAGATGAATAGAGGGAGAAAATTAATTATGCAAGTAAACTGGCAAGAAATATAAAAACAAACAGCCAGAGCTTCTCAAAAAAAAAGAGTAGCTAAACTAAGTGTGGGATGCTTGGGAAAATGCAACTGGGGAAACAGGGAGGTGGTGAATAATTTAAATCAACATTTTTCATTTGTTTTCATGGGAGGCGCCATAAAAAAACATCCCAAAAGCAACAGTTAAGTAGGGTATTAATGTTGAACCAGACTCTATAACAAGGAACAAGCTATTTGATAGACAAATGGGACTGAAGACAGACAAATCGAGAGACACTAAACATTGCACAGCACAGAAAGATCCGGATATTCTTGTGTATGAAAACCATCGTGCACGTGTGTCAAGTTAAGGCAGATGGAATTCTGGCCTTGACTGTGAGGGGACTGGAGTTTAAAAAAGGGAATTCTTGTTACAACTGTACAAGGCATTGGTGAAGCTTCACTCGGTTCTGTGTACAGTCCCTGTATCTAAGAATAGATACACTGGCATTGGAAGCAGTTCAGAAGAGGTACCACCGAGGCGGATTCCTTGGAATGAAAGGGCTGACCTGTCATGGTTAGGCTTTTATTCATTAGAGTTTAAGAATAAGGAGTGATCTAATTGAAACATACAAGATCCTAAGGGAGACTGACAGGGCATATGTTGAGAAGACATTTCCACAAGTGGGGGGCTTTTGAACCATGGACAAAGTTACAGAAAATTGGGACACATTTAAAACTGAGATGCAAAGGAATTTCTTCTCCTAGAGGCTAGCGAACGCTTGGAAATCTCTATCCCAGAGAGTTGTAGAAGCTAGATCACAATTTAAAGAGCAGGTAGATATTTGAAATATCAAGGATATGACAAACTGGCATGAAAAGGGGAGTTGAGGCCTGGGGAAGGTCAGCCACGATCTTACTGAAATCAATAGTCTCCAGTTGAGAGTACTACCCCAACGCCACTACTGACATCACATGATTGAACAGTTCAGATAAATACTTGTTCTTTATAAGCACTGTGAGCTCCTTCTTAAATCACAATTCTGAACAGGCAGGAAATCTCTCTTACCTCTTCCTTTCTTGCTCCTCCTTCTCTATTTTATGGGATGTGACATAGGGTTCAAACAGATTGCAGCACTTGTTCAACAACTGGACATACTCCACCATGGCATTTTCTTTCGACATGTTACCCAGGGCAGTCCATTCTCTCCTGATGAGAAACATTAG
The DNA here is from genome assembly GCF_004010195.1 of Chiloscyllium plagiosum. Classification (NCBI taxonomy): domain Eukaryota; kingdom Metazoa; phylum Chordata; class Chondrichthyes; order Orectolobiformes; family Hemiscylliidae; genus Chiloscyllium; species Chiloscyllium plagiosum. Next base: position 127,552,315 of record NC_057712.1, read on the forward strand.
CGCAGTGAGAAAAGACAGACATACACTCATACAGTTTCTTACAAAATATTGAGTATCACAAACTACTTTGAATATAATGGGTTATTTTGAACTGCAAACACTTAAGTAATCAAGACATTGAAGATCTGTCAGCAATATGAATAATCAGCCAATCTACCTTTAGCACTGTTGTTTCAGTGAGCAAGCTACCCAAGTACAGCCTGATCTGAGCTATTCCATTATTTAACTGGATTGAGGAAATGGCTTGCAAAAGGAATTCAATCAGTTCTTCAAAGCAGTGGCACAATATTTTTAAGATCCATCCAGTCAAGAGAATAGACACTCATTTGGCTGTCTCACCTAAAAGACAGCACCTCTGGTAATAACACTGGATCAAAGTAAGTCCAAGAAGAAACCTGCACTTAGTTTTCACTTACAGCAAACGGATTATTATAAGACTACCTATGTTGCTGAATTGAATCCAAATGTGTTGACTTTAATAAGACTTGTTTCAATAATTCCTGGCACGTGATGTAAATTCATCATTCACAGCAGTGATTTTGTGCCGTCTTATCCTGCTGGCCTGAAATTAATGTGCTGAACATACTCTACGTTGTGACAAAGAAAGCATGTAGCTCTACTGGATCCCTCAGAAACATCTCTTATTAAACCAAAACAATAAGAGAAACTTCCTCTTTGGTCCACTCTGTCCTTCAATTTGATCACGCCACAGTCTATTTAACCAGTTTTCCGAATATACAAATTAAAGTCCATCTGGCCCCCAAACCTGCTCTGCCATTCAATAAGATCATGGCTTATCTGTTTCTATTGAGAATTCCACATGCCCAACTACCCGCAATAATCTGTGATTTCCTCGTTTAACAAGAATTATGTATTCATCTCTAATTTCATGATCTCAATGTTTGATTCAATTTATTATTGTCACACGTACCTAGGCAGAGTGAAAAGTTTTATTTTGTATGCAGTACAGACAGATCATACCTAAAAAGGACATAAGGTGCTTGACAGATCGAAGGATACAATGTTACGGCTACAGAGAAGCAGTGCACAAAAAGCAGTAGCAACATTACATTTGAAATTTGAGAGATCCATTCAGAAGTCTAATAACAGCAGGGAAGAAGCAGTTCTTGAACTTGTTGATACATGTTTAAGCTTCTGTATCTTCTGCTTGATGGAAGACATTGTAACTGGGGTGGGAGGAGTCTTTGACAGTATTGGTGGCCTTTCTGAGGCAGCAAGTGTAGAGGGAGTCCTAGAGACATAGAGCACATTAACAGAGCCTTCCGTCCAGATATCCCAACCCAATCTGGTCCCACCTGCTAGCACCTAGCCCATATCCCTCCAAACCCTTCCTATTCATGTACCCATCCAGATGCCTTTTAAATGTTGCAATTGTACTAGTATCCTATCCATGCCCCTCATGATTTTATAAACCTCTAAAGTCACCCCTCAGCCTTTGACACTCCAGGGAAAACAGCCCTAGCCTATTCAGCCTCTTTCTATAGCTCAAATCCTCCAACCCTGGCAACATTCTTGTAAATTTCTTTTGAACCATTCTAAGTTTCACAACATCTTTCCAATAGGAAGGTGGCTAGAACACGCAATATTCTAACAGTGGCTGAACTAATGTCCTATATAGCCGCAACATGACCTTCCAACTCCTGTACTCAATACTCTGACCAGTAAAGGAAAGCATACCAAACGTCTTCTTCACATCTACCGCTCTGCCCTCATCAATCCTCATTGTTACTTCTTCAGAAATCTCAATCAAGTTTGTGAGACATGATTTCCCACACACAAAGCCATGTTGACTATCCCTAATCAGTCCTAACCTTTCCAAATACATGTACATCCTGTCCCTCAGGATTCCCTCCAACACCTTGCCCACCACTGATATCAGGCTCACTGGTCTATAGTTCCCTGGCTTGTTCTTACCACCTTTCTTAAACACGTTAGCCAACCTCCAGTCTTCTGGCACCTCACCTCTGACTAGCGATGATACAAACGTCTTACTAAGAGGCCCAGTAATCACTTCCCTAGCTTCCCACAGAGTGCTAGGGTACACCTGATCAGGTCCGAGGGATTTATCCAACTTGGTGTTTCAAGACATCCAGCACTTCCTCCTCTGTAATATGTACATTTTTCAAGATGTCACCATCTATTTCCCTATATTTTATATCTTCCATGTCCTTTTCCATAGTAAATACTGATGCAAAATACTAGTTTGGTATCGCCCCCATCTCCTGTGGATCCACACAAAGGCCGCCTTGCTGATCTTTGAGAGGCCCTATTCTCTCCCTAGTTACCCTTTTGTCTTAATGTATTTGTAAAAACCCTTTGGATTCTCCTTAATTCTATTTGCCAAAGTTATCTCATGTCCCCTTTTTGCCCTCCTGATTTCCCCCTTAAGTATACTCCTACGGCCATTATAGTGTTCTAATGATTTCACTTGATCTATCCTGTCTTTACCTGACATATGCTTTCTTCTTTTTCTTAACCAAACCCTCAAATTCTTTAGTCATCCAGCATTCCATACACCTACCAGCTTTTCCTTTCACTAACAGGAACATACTGTCTCTGGACTTTTGTTATCTCATTTCCTAAGGGTTCCCATTTTCCAGCTGTCCCTTTACCTGTGAACATCTGCCCCCAATCAGGTCTTGCCTCAGTGTCAAAATTGGCCTTTCTCCAATTTAGAACTTCAACTGCTAGATCCTTTTCCATCATTATTTTAAATCTAATAGAATTATGGCCGCCAACAGGTGGAAGGTGGGCATGATGGACTGAGCTGTGTTCACAACTCTCTGCAGTTTCATACAGTCCTGGGCAGAGCAGTTGCCGTTCCAAGCCGTGATGTATCCAGATTGAATGCTTTCTATGGTGCATCTATAAACGTTGGGGAGAATCCTTATGGACATGCCGAATTTAGATTCCTGGGGAAGAGGCATTGTGTGTTCTTGACTGAAGCATCAATGTGGGTGGCCCAGGACAGATCGATTATTGTCACTCCTAGGAATTTGACGCTCTCAACCATTTCCACCTCAGCTCCACTGATGGAGATGTCAATTCACAAGAGAAGGTAATAATCTAGCGATTCTAACCTTTAAAGTTTTGCTTTGTAATTTAATGCCAATTCCTCATACTCTCAATGTAGAACCTCTTTCCTAGTTTCACCTATATTGCTGGCACCTACCTGGACTACTGCAAGTTCCTTTCCACCCCTGAACAAATATCCTGAAACATGGCACCAGGCAGGTAACACAGCTGTCCGGACACTTTGTTGCAGAGAATGGTGTCAATGCCATCACTATACTGTCCGCTATTATTACACACGTTGCTGCTACCCCACCTGGCTTTTCTGTCCACACTGCCAGTTTGCTTATCTGCCCTGCAGTTCCCACTTTCATTCAGAGTGAGAGAACTTCAGATTTACTGAACAATTGCAGAGCACGACTCCCTCCCTCCTAATTGCTGACAAAAGGTGTGTGATTGTCACCTGCTCCAAACAATCCACATAATTTTCCACCTCTCTGATGTGTCAGTGTTTGTAGTTCAGCCCCCAGCTCAAACTCTGAACCAAAGCTGTACAAATATCGAACACACACTTCAAGTAAGTTTGCCCTAGATGGCGACAGTACTGAGGAGTTCCCACACTGCACGTTTAACAGATCACTTACCCTGCTATTCCTAATAAATTTGAATTAAATAAGTTATTCACTCCCATGTGGTCTGTTATACATCTTATAAATTTTCCCACCAATTTATATACTGTGTTAAAATTTAAGACCTTACCACTTAGCACAGACTCACCTCTTTCTCTGGCTATTCTTTGTGCTATAGCAAGAGCCATTTCTAATCATCTCCACTGAATTTAGCTTTGTCTCTACCTGCTACAGGTTTATTTTTTCCACTGGTCCACTCAATTCTGCTGACTGCCTGGTTTAGAATCTTCAACCTTACCTCCCCCTCACTCAAGGCGATACCTTCTGCCTGTCTCCACGTCATCGTCTCATCCACTCCTCCAGATGATGCTGACTTCCTCTTTCAGGTCTGCCTCTCACCAGCTCAGAGTCAGAGATGTACAGCATGGAAACAGACCCTTTGATCCAACTCGTCTATGCCGACCAGATATCCCAACTCAATCTAGTCCCGCCTGCCAGCACTTGGCCCATATTCCTCCAAACCCTTTCTATTCATATACCAATCCAGATGCCTCTTAAATATTGCAATTGTACTAGCCTCCACCATTTCCTCTGGCAGCTCATTCCATACACTTACCACCCTGTGTGTGAAAAGGTTGCCCCGTAGGTCTCTTTTATATCTTTCCCCTCTCCCCCTAAATCTATGGCCTCTAGTTCTGGACTCCCCCACCCCAGGGAAGAGACTGTCTATTTATCCTATCCATGCCCCTCATGATTTTATAAATCTTTAAGATCACCCCTCAGCCTCTGATGCTCCAGGGAAAACAGCCCCAGCCTATTCAGCCTCTCCCTATAGCTCAAATACTCCAACCCTGGCAACATGTTTGTAAATCTTTTCTGAACCATTCAAAATTTCACAACATCCTTCTGATAGGAAGGAGACCAGAGCTGCATTCCAAAAGTGGCCTAACCAATGTTGTATACAGCCGCAAAATGGCCTCCCAACTCCAGTACTCAGTACTCTGACCAATAAAGGAAAGCATACCAAATGCCTTCTGCACTATCCTGTCTAGCTGCGACTCCACTTTCAAGGAGTATGAACCTGCACTCCAAGGTCTCTTTGTTCAGCAACACTCCCCAGGACCTTACCATTAAGTGTATAAGTCCTGCTAAGGTTTGCTTTCCTAAAATGCACCACCTCGCATTTATCTGATTTAAACTCCACCTACCACTTCTCAGCCCATTGATCCTGTTGTAATCTGAGGTAACCTTCTTTGCTGTCATCTAGGTGCTGCTGGCTGCCTTGGGCTCCTGGTCTTACCTTCACCCTTAACAAATAAGCACTTACCTTGCTCTTATCTGAAAGTTAAGGTAAGCAGTCCTTTGGAGGAGCAAGTTCCATTTACACTACCACTGTACACGCTCATCAGTCATGCCTCCCACCTCAATTCTTGAATCCTAAGGCTAAGCATATTCATTTCCTCTGCCGCATGGAGGGGTATAAATGCAGGATAGCAGTAGAACAAGCTTGGTGAGACAACATCTCGAGCAATGTACACAGTTTGGTCTCCTTAAATTGAGGAATATATTAAATATTCACCAGCTTGCTCATGGGATGAAGGGTTCATTTTAGGAGCAAAGGGTTAGCAAGAGAATGATATGTGCCATTAGTATCACCTAAGATTCTGAAAGGGTTTAAATGTGTAGATGCTGAGACAACTAGGGGCATGGTTTAAAAATAATGAGTTCACCACTGAAGGATGATTTTCTTCTTTCAGGAGGGTTGTAGTGTTTGAACTTTACCTGTAGATGGCAGTGAGAGCAGGTCATTGAATATACTCAAGGCTGAGTTGGTTGGCTTTGTGATTGATGAGTGAAGAAAGGGTCTTGGGGATGAACAGGAAGGTGGAGATTAAGCAACATTCAGTCACAGCCTCAATCTGTGAACGGTGGACCAAATGGCTACCTCCTGCTCCTAATTCTTGTGACCACGAAATCTCTTGGCTTTTAAGTTAATGCGAGACACACAAATAACTTGGTTGCTAAGTATCCTACAGAATAAAAGGTATGAAATATGATCTTATACTCTATAACCATCTGACGAAAGAGCAGTGCACTGAAAGCTAGTGTTTCCACATAAACCTGGTGTTGAGAGATTTTTAACGATGAAATACAAAACACTTTTTCCCCTTTATTAGTTGCTCAATTCTAATTGTAGTCAAAGTGAATGATTTGCTCGGCCAACTTAGAGAGCAGTTAAAAATCAGCCATATTACTGTAGGTTCAGGAGTTACATGTAAACCAGGTAAGGATGGCACATTTCTTTCCCTAAAGTACATTAATGAATCAGATTGGTTTTTACTACAGTTGACAACAGTTACATGACCATTAATGCAACAGCTTTAATTCAAGATTTAAAAATCCAGTACAATTATATCATACTTGTAACTTATAAGTGATGGACAGGCTTTGAGGAATCAGTTGTCACTGCTAAATTCCCAGCCTTGGAAATGCTCTTGTCAACACAGTATTTAAAAGCTGCTCCAGCTAAATTCTGCTCAGAGTATTGCAGAGTATTGGCCAAAGGTTCATCAAGATTCGATATAACCTCAGAATCTGATTGCAAATCTGGATTGGAGACGATCACAGGAACAGGAATAGGCTATTTTTCCCCTTTGAGCCTGTTCTGCCAGTAAATGAAATCATTGCTGATCCGTGGCTCAACTTCACACAGGTCACAGAGAGAAATAAAATGTAACCAGAGCAATAATCAGCTCTCCATTCATAGTTCTGAAAGCGTTAGCTGTACACTGCTAATTTATCTTAACATCTCCCTGTAAGGTGCAGAATCATGGGCCATCAGCTTCTAGTTCAGTACCTTGCCCAAATTCCACTCCTGGTGACCAATCTTGGCTTCTTCCCCTCCGATTGCTTATGGGAAAGACGACTTTAATTAAGATGTTGGGAAATAGAAGTCTGATCATTTGTTTCGTGCTAGGATGGAAATTTGAGACAGCAAGTAAGGAAATGAGAAGATATTTTGAAATAGAATCCAACGGGGCATACGACTGTAAATGCAACCTCTTGTCCTTAAACCCACAGAACATGCAGTTGATGGAAAGGACAGCTATTCAGACTGGCCTCTGGATTACATAAGGCTGGCAAGGCTAGCCTCTTGCTTATTTAAAACTGAGTATTCCCTGCAGAATCTGAGATTTCAATATTCCTTACTCTTTGTTGCAGGTGACAATCCATTTTGTTTTTATTTCAAAGTCACTAAAAAACACCCAACAAAGGCCCAGGATTTCCTGAAGGCAGGTGGTGTGCTTTTCATGGTTAAATTAGGACAGGTGATTTCCTAAAGATGCATCAAATTTTGTGAAGTCTGAAAACCACTTGTAGGGTTGGTGGTTCACTCCAACACTCAAAAGGATAGATGTTGGGTTCAACTCAGTCTCGCCCACACAAAAGTTAATTTTAAAAAGTTGCCCCATTAACCATTCAACCCACAGCCACACAGCCCACTAAAGCAATACTAACATTCTATGAGCAAAGTAGTGCAGTTATTGGACTCGTCATCCAGCATCTAGTAGAAAGTGAGGACTGCAGATGCTAGGAGATCAGATCTGAAATGTTTGGCGCTGGAAAAGCACAGCAGGTCAGGCAGCTTCTGAGGAACAGGAGTCGACATTTCAGAGCACATTCTTGAAGTGCTGGGTGATTCTCCTGCACCTCAGATGCTGTCTGACTTGTTGTGATTTTCCAGCGCCACACTTTGACTCATCAAGGACAAGATGCAGTCAATACTGAGCCCTCTGGCAGCATCTGTGGAGAACGAAACAGAAGTAATATTAGGTCTGCAATCTGAAATGTTAACTCTACTTCTCAGCACAGAAATATATTCTTCTATTGTTCTAAAATATTACTCAGCAATGTTAACACAAGCTGGCCACTTGATTTGTGCCGAGCTCCCCTCTGCCTTGGGTCATCTCATCCTATCAGCAGAACCTTCTATTCCTCATCCCATCATGAATTTAGCTCACTTTCCCTTAAACGCACTGGTATTAATTTCAATTCCACATCTGATAGCAGGTTCCACATTCCAACTACTCTGAGAAAAACAGATTCTCCTGAGTTCCCTTTTGGCTTTATTAGTTAAAAACCTTATCTTTACTAGCTTTGGGGTCATGACATTCTTTCCAACCCAAACAGGTAATTTCACAACGTTAAATACTTCTCTCGGATCGCCTCTCAATTTCAGTGTTTTGACAGTGACCACCTCCCACATTTGGCACTGTTTCTGCTCATCGGTTTTGCAAGGTTCTTGTTTTACAATCAATTGTACTCTAGTGTTATTTAATAAAGCAGCACTCCCAAACAACACATTCTGTGCCCACACATCCCAGACTCAGATTTTGAGTATGAACACAAAGGAAGCTAAACACAAGTCATTCTGCTAGAATGTGACAACTGCTGCCCTTTGCAACCTCGCACTCTAAAAAACTGCACTGTAGAAGATCACTGTAGTAAGTTTGCGTTATCCAAACCACGTCCACAATTCATCAGTTGCATTATAGCCAATTTGTGTGAATGAAACATGCATTATACCATAACAACCTGTAAAGCAAACACCTCAGCTGTTCTTCATTCGTAGCCACGTCAATATACCCAACAGAGTGTGCTGGAATTAGAATATATGCAAATTCACTGAAGCAGTCAGTATCCAAGTGCAGCAAGATCTGGAAAACATCCAGGCCTGGGCTGAACAATGGCAAATAACATTCTTGCCATACAAATGCCAGGTATTGACTAAATACAGAGCTGGAAATGTGTTGCTGGAAAAGCGCAGCAGGTCAGGCAGCATCCGGGGAACAGGAGAATTGACGTTTCGGGCATAAGCCCTTCTTCAGGAAGGGCTTATGCCCGAAACGTCGATTCTCCTGCTCCTCGGATGCTGCCTGACCTGCTGCGCTTTTCCAGCAACACATTTCCAGCTCTGATCTCCAGCATCTGCAGACCTCACTTTCTCCTCATTGACTAAATACAGCAAGGGAGAACTCATTTATCAGCCCTTAGCATTTAATGGTATCAATGCTGCCCCCATTATCAACATCCTGAGGATTAGCACTGACCAGAAACTGAACTGAACCAGTCACATTGACATGGTGGGTACGAGAGCAGGACAAAAGCTCTGACAAGGAACACACTTCTTAACTCCTCAAAGTCTGACCACCATCCGAGTCAAGAATATGATGGAATATGCTCCACTTGCTTGGATGAATGCAGCTCTAACAGCACAAGCTTGCCACTAGCTGTGACAGAGCCCACTGGAATGACATCCCACACAACACCTTCTAGGTTCACTCCCTCCAGCATGCAGAAAGATGTACTGCAGTAACTCACCAAGGCTTCTTGGGCTGCACCTTCCAAATCCACAGTCAGCACCACCCAAGATAAAGGAAAATGATGCATGAGAACATCACTTTCAAGCTCCCCCTCCAAGCCACACATCACCCTGATTTGGAATTAGATTCACTGACTCAAAATCACGGAACACTCTTCCTAACAGCACTATGGGTGCACCTGCTTGTCGAGGACTGCAGTGCTTCAAGGAGGCAGCTCACTACCACCTTCTTGAGAACAATTAGATAAAGGAACTAAATGCAGGCCTAGCCAGTGAGGGCCTTTAATGAATTTAAAAATTATCACAAACAAACATCATTTTGTTTTCCTTACACAAAATATCTTTTAATATGCTTATACATTTACTTATTGTTAATGGTTTGGTCACTTCTGTTAGCAGTCTGTTTGTTTCTGAATCGCTCCATGAGACCAAAAAAAGGCAGAACCAAAATTCAACTTATTCAAATCTGAAGGTCTACCTACCACTGAATCCTAGCTGAAAGTGCTGGAAGAGCTCAGCAAGCAGGTCTGGCAGCATCTGTAGAGAGAAATCACAGTTGATATTTCGGGTTGAGGTGTTATGAGGAAGGGTCGCTCAACCAGAAACATTGGCTCTGATTTCTCTCCACAGAAGCTACCACACCTGCTGACCTTTTCCAGCAATTTGAGTTTGATTTACAGCATCTGCAGTTCTTTCAGTTTTTACTGAAACTTAGCTGTTTGTCAGTGTTAGTCAGGCTTCTATCTTTGGGATTTTATGGTCTCATTTATTGATAAGTGAACTTAAAACAAATCAAGATAATGGAGATTATTATTTTCTCTACAGTACTGTGGGTTGTCATTCGGATACATCGAGTACTGGGTTCTAAAAGGGTTGCAACAAGGTAGCAGAAAGAGAACAATGTATTCTCTGCAGATATTTTGATCTACTGAGATTCTCACAGCAAAACATCCTTTTAAAATATATTGGAACATTACAATTTCTATGAATCTCCTTTCCCTAATGGATACACAAATTCAGTTACAAACTGCTTGCTGAAACTCAGTTTAGTTGATAACAGAAGTGATGACGTACACAAAACTGAATTGCAAAAAGGATATTTAACCAAAAATGACTCCAAACTAAAAGAAAGACAAGGATGAGGGCATTGGAACCCAGATTCAAACAGATTGAAGACAAACCTGTTTGTTGAGAGCTTCTTCACAAGTGGTGACGAGTACGGATTGAGTAGGGACAAAATAAGCCCTGGATTCGTATTAGAAATAAAATGGGATAAGCTGACGATTGGTGCTGAGGGAATAAGGTCTAACAAAATGAATAAACCAATTTAATTTCAGCAGCTTTCATCTTTATTTATCTTGTGAATATAGAGAACTGAACCAACACTCAGTACAGTGGCAAGAGTTGGAATCTGAGGTTAAAGAGCTTCTGAAATGCACTATTTGGCAGAGGTACACAAGGCTGTGCACTGTATCTGACCAACTGCTGTGAAAAAGTCCAACTTTCAAGCTACACAACAGAAACATGTCAGTCACAGGATATAAATAGTTTTCAACTAGAAAGCAATCAAATAGAAACAATGCTGTTCTTCAAATAGAATATTTTTGTCAACTTGAATGGGCAGTCAAAAATATTTGCTTTAACTGCTCATCTCTAACAAGAAGCACTTCCTCAGCATGCAACTGACGTGTTACCCAGGATGGTGTAAAGGTCTAGAGTTGGACTTGAAAACCAACCACCTTCTAACATAGATTCAAAATAATAGCACTGGGGTTAGGAATTGGATAGAAGGCTGTACAGAAAGGCACAAACAAAAGCTTTTCTTGTTTTCGAAGAGAAAAATACACAGAAGATTTTACATTAAACAGCAGAAAGTGCAGTTACTGTCAGCTTGCAGCTGAGAAGACAGAGCCAATGAAAGGTCGTAAGTCTGAAAGATGAATTATTTTGTCTCCCCACGGACATAGACCACCTTGCTGTGCATTTGCAGTATTATTTGCCAAGAGTTTGTTCCTACACAGCAGAGGGAGACAAGTTGGTGGATGGGTTCATCAGTGTTGGCGGGAACTCAGCTTGTGTGATGTGCCTGCCCCAAAAAGGTTAAACTAAGCTTTGATGACAGAAATCTCAGAAGCCTAATGTATGCCATTCAATCTATAGCAAGTGCTATGGAACCAGGTCTGGAATTCAATTATCAACAACTTGCATTTATGTAGCACCTTTACCATAGTAAAATGCCCAAGCAGTTCACAGGAGAACAATCAAAGCCACAGAAGGAAATTGTGGAACATAGAAAAAGCTGGAATCAAAAAGGCATAATTAAGAGTTTCTTAAAAGAGGCTGTTCTATATGTGCAAGCACATGTGGTGTGACTGTGTATGTTGGGGGGCACGTGTGCACACACATGTTTGCGTTGTGGTGGGGGGCGTTGTTCATCTGTGAGGAGGTTCCAGAGCATACGACCAATTCAACAGAAGCCTCACCACTAATGGTGGTGCCATGGCAACATGGACTGGGCAAGGGATCAGAATTCAGAGAGTTGAGAAATGAGAATATCAAATACACAGCATCTCAAAGGAGGAGGAAAATGTCAGGTTAAACTTTCTGGTTGGAACCTCACATCACAACGCTAGCTCTCAGAAGAAGCCCAAATGGACATTGTCTACATGGACTTTAGGAATCCATTTGATAAGCTACTTCATGGCAGGCCAGTACAAAAGGTAGCGTCTCATGGGATCCAGGGTGAACTGGTTAAATAGATACAAAACCGGTTTAGAAGACAGAGTAGCAGTGGAAGGGCGCTTTTCAGAATGGATATCAGTAACTAGTGGTGATCCACGGGGATCAGTGCTGGGATCTTCGTTGTTTGATATATACGTAAAATGGTTTGGAGGAAAACGAATAGCAAATTTGCAGATGACACCAAAACTGGCAAAGTAACAAACAGTGAGGAGGATTATCAAGGATACAGTGGGATATGGATAGATTGCAGATTTGGGCACAAAAATGGCAGATGGAATTTAATTCAGACAAATGCAATGTGGAGCACTTTGGATAATCAAATTCAGGTGCAAATTATATAATAAATAGCAGAACCCTTAGTGGCATGCTTACACTTGCCCTGGCTGGTGGTAGTTACTCAAGTCCTTCACCTGCTCCACAAGTAGCAAATGCTTCCCGTTGTATCAGGGATCTGGGTGTACAGGTCCCTGAAAGTGACAACACAGATGGATAAGATGATCAAGAAGGCACACAGTACGTTTGCCTTCATTGGTGGGGGCACTGAATATAAAAGTTGATAAGTTATGTTACAGCTACATAAAACCTTAGTTAGGTCACATTTGGAATATTGCACGTAGTTCTGGTCACCACATTACCAGAATATGGATGGTTTGGAGAGGGTTAAGTGAAGGTTTACCAGGATGTTGCCTGATCTGGAGGGTTTAGGTTGGAGGAGAGGATGGATAAACTCATTGTTTTCACTGGAAAGATGGAAGCTGAGGAGCGACCCGATAGAGGTCTACAAAATTATGACAGGCATTGAGAGGATAGATGGTTAGAGGCTTTTTCCTAGTGTGGAAAGGTCAACCACAAGAGGGCACAGGTTCAAGGTGAGAGAGGGCAAGTTTTGGGGAGAAGTGGGGTGAAACGTTTTCACACAGACGGTTGTGGGTACCTGGAGTGCACTGTCAATGGAGGTTGTGCATGTTAGCAATGTTTAAGGCATATCTTGATAGATACATTAAACAGGAGGCACACAGAGGGATAGAAACTGCATATAGGCAACAAGTTGCGGATCTACATAAGAATTAGGAATCAATGCAGGCTTGGTGGACTGAAGGACCTGTTCTTGTATTGTAAACGTCCTATAGCATAGTTCATTATAGATTCAGCATTTGCTGTTTCACAACCCATCAGTGTTCTAGGTTTATTGTATTTATATGAATTTACAATTCAACTAATGTCACATAGCCATTAAGTAGAAGAAATTAAATCAGAGCATTTTGTTTAAGATAGACCAAGTTGTCTAGTTGAATGCTACAATTGGGAACATTGTTATTTCAGACTTCTTTCAGGTCATAATTACCTTCTGTCATTGCCAAGAACGTCAAAGAAGCCAACTTCTGGGCAAGAATCAGGGCTGTAAGGACCAACTGTGATCTGTTTATGTAAGGCGACAAATTTCAATTTCTCTTCATACGTCGGGTGGAAAGCTTTACCGTCTTTCTCTGTAAATGGAATGATAGAAAGAAATTACTAACAAAAATCAATGGATTTGCCCACTGTTTCATTTTATTTACATTCCGGTCTTCATGGATTACCATAGTTCATAGTAGTGAAAGCAACATTTTGGTTGGAAGCTCAACTGTTAAGTACTGCTTACACTTGGTGGCACTTACTCAAGTTCTTCACCTGTTCCACAAGTAGCAAATGCTTCCCATTGTGCTTCCCATTTACTAATTGGAGGTTAGACACATCCCCACAATAATGGAAATGACAGAAATTGTAAGGTTTGACCAATTCCTTTTACTTCTGCTAGATGCCAAGAACACTCCATGCAGTCCTCTATATACAGCCCTCTTTGACTGTATCCCCTAAAGAGCAAGAAACAGTGGGCAAAGCACTGAACCCAAGCTCAGTTAGTGTCATACGTGCGCAGGTGGAGATAAATGACTAACTCCCAAATTTTGCTTTTGCACATACAGTCAAAGAAATCTTGCCTGCAATCCCAATCACCCCAATACTCACATATTGGAAGATAGAATATGCAAAAACAATTGATTTGTGGGTCACATTGTGGCTATTGAGGGAGTGCAGCGTAGATTCACGAGGTCAATTCCCAGAATGGCAGGGCTATCTTACACTGAAAGATTGGAGCGACTGGGCTTGTGTACACTTGAGTTTAGAAGGCGGAGAGGGGATTTGATTGAGACGTAGAAGATTATTAAAAGGATTAGATTAGATTAGATTACTTACAGTGTGGAAACAGGCCCTTCGGCCCAACAAGTCCACACCGCCCCGCCGAAGCGCAACCCACCCTTACATGTACCCCTTACCCAAGGCTACGGGCAATTTAGCATGGCCAATTCACCCGACCTGCACATCTTTCGACTGTGGGAGGAAACCGGAGCACCCGGAGGAAACCCACGCAGACACGGGGAGAATGTGCAAACTCCACAGTCAGTCGCCTGAGGTGGGAATTGAACCCGGGTCTCTGGCGCTGTGAGGCAGCAGTGCTAACCACTGTGCCACCGTGCCGCCCACGTCCAGATTGGACACTCTGGAGGCAGGAAGCATGTTTCCACAGATGGGTGTGTCCTGAACTAGAGGACACAGTTTAAAAATAAGGGGTAGGCCACTTAGAACAGAGTTGAGGAGAAACTTCTTCACCCAGAGAGTGGTGGGTGTATGGAATGCTCTGCCCCAGAAGGCTGAGGAGGCCCAGTCTCAGGATACTTTCAAGAAAGAGTTGGATAGAGCTCTTAAGGATAGTGGAATCAAGGGTTATGGGGATAAGGCAGGAACATGATACTGACTGAGGATGATTAGCCATGATCATAATGAATGGTGGTGCTGGCTCGAAGGGCAGAATGGCCTACTCCTACACCTACTGTCTATTGTCATTATGAGAAGAGCTCAAATTCTAAATTCACCTGAATTATCTTTATGTATGAGTGAAAACAAAGGCTTGAAGGTGGGTCTGGATAATGTTACAGCCTTATTTTTATTTTAATATCATTTTCTACTGTTCTCTTTCAGGAGGTTTAAGGGAAAACATATACGAAGAATGGGAGAAACAATGCAACAAGTGAGAGGGAATAGTTTCAAAAGTACAACCAGATTTTACAAGAATGACATTAGGAACTCTCCTCCACATAGAGGGTGGTGATAATTTGAAATTATAATTTCTCCAGCAACTTCTCCAACAGGAATCAGTTAGCGTTACAATGAACCATTATGTTGATAGGTCTCCATCCAGAACATTGTTATTAATATGTATTTGAACATTAATACCAATACAGTAACTAAGATTAGTTTTTGAAATAATTTTCCATCTAGATATTGTGATTGAACAGTCTCTAAACCAACTGGTTACGGATTCACATGTCACTCCAGAGACATGAGACAGTCTAGGTTGACATGTCAATGCTGGACTGATACTGGAGCTGTCTTTTAGACACCAAGCAGACTTTAACCTCTTGTCAGATGGACAAAGAATATCTATAGTATTGTTTCAAAATAAAGAGGAGTGTTTTCCATGGTCGCGTGGCCAACAGTAACTCTGCAACCAGCAATAAACCATGCCGAGATATCACCATTTCTTGCAGCTTGCCAGAGCTTGATGTAAATTGGCTACACTTCCTATACTTCATCACAAAGCATTTTATGATCCTCCAAAGCTTCGACTGATGCTAAATATAAGCTTTTTCTTTCTTACTAGTCCAGTAACAAAACCACTACATCACCAAACCTCAATGTTCAATGTTAGTTCACCTCAACGTAACACAGCATGTTTTGTCACTGCTCAGTATTCTCAGAACGTCAGTTTCTTGGAAACCTGACAATGCACATAATCCAGAGCACACTGAGCCAGAGATCCATTTAAACTGTATTTCACCAACAGATCGAAAGCACCAAGTTTCACAATGTGGCTCTGCTTTCTAAAGGTCACTTGTCAATGAGAAGCCTCTGCTTAATCTTAAAACCCATGAGATTAACAACAGAATTGTCAGAAGAGCACCAAGCTGAACATTTATAAAGGTTAGATTTCAAATGGAGCACAATGTTCCAGAGGCAGTGACACTTTGAATGTACAAATTCATCTGTGGGAGGAAGGAAAAGGAAAAAATAAAATGAAATTATTTCAGTCTTTTTCTGACATTTGAAAGGAGTGTTGAGTGAAAATGCACAGGTCAGATGGAGTAAGGGATAATTTGATCAAGGTAGATAGCTTCATCCAGCCTCCACTTAAATTGATATTTTGTTCAAAATTATTAAGTTTAAAAATAAAGTATATAATTTAATCACTGTAGACAGTCCCATGGGATCAAAGATCGCTTCCACTCCCAATCAATGGGCAATATTTAACTTGCAGAAACTTATCACTGAGGTGTGGAATTAATCCACAGAAAAGACGTGAAACTGCTCAACCCAAAAGCAAAAATCACTCCAATTTCAGTCTCTGAGCCTCAGCACGTAGAAACACTGGTGTGTGAACATTCAGAACCAAAGCTCCAGATCACTGTTGAAGAATCCTTCTCAAAATTACAACAAAAAAAAGAGGATTGGGTTGGTACAATGACACAGCCATCACTAAGACAGAGTCTGTTCTGGTCTCATTGGGAAGGGACACAGCTTACATTTTGATGTACAAAAAGGTGAAAAGGTGAAGACAAATTTCTGGAGTATCCAAATTTGAAGAGGATAGTCTGTGGATCGGCTCTTTTGTAAAAGACCTGGACAGAGGGTGGTCCTATTCCTTGCATGTCACACAGTGAAGATGATGTTTGCAGTGTCCAGCGTTAGGAAGAAACCACCCTATGACACAGGAAGGAGTACTTCACCCACTGGGAAGAGGTAGTTGAGAAAACTTTGAGTTGATATTGCTCAGTCAACCATTGGGAGTACAGCAATTCTGTTAGAACACAAAAGATTTCTTACAAAGCCAAGGCAGAATGAATAGCCCCTGTGTGTGCCACCATGATAAATGGACTGCAACTACAGAAATACAGGTTGACATATACAATTTCTAAAGTCATGAACTGTGGAATGATAGACAAACTGATACCGTTTGATCCATCAAACCTATGTCATTCAATCAGGCCCATTCTCTTTCTCTTTAAAATTGAGGGCTTTTGCAGGAGTAGGGTAGGGAGATGATACCACCACAAAGGAAAGGAGAACCAGCATTATCAGAAACATAAGGAGGGAGATATGGAGAGTTGACTAGTGGCCAACAGATGCACAAGCCACTATTTTTCTCTTCCTGCATATGAACACCACACCCAAAATACTGTTCTTGACCAAGAAAATCTAGGTAATGAACTATAACTCTACTCTAGGTAGAGTGTGGTTGTAAAGGAATCAGAGGGTCACTAAAGTCAATTATGACATTACCTTCACTTATCATGCTACTTTGGCAGGTATGACCAACAATAAGCATAAAACAAAAATCGCTGGAGAAACTCAGCAAGTACGGCAGCATCTGTGGAGAAAAAGCAGGGATAATGCTTTAGACCCGGTGACCTCTCTCCAGGACATTTTTATTTTATTATTTTGTTTTATAAGCAAGCATAAATTGCAGTCAATTTGCTGTAGACTGCTGTAGACAGACATAGGTCATGGGGGCCCTAATTTAGTAATAGAATAAGGTTCTTGTGTACTTGAGGCAGACTCCCTGCGAATATACTGGCAATACAATCAGTGTTGCTGCAAGTTTGGTGGGGTAGGGCTAGTTGAGCTAGGCAAATTAAGATGGGCCAAATAGCTCCCTCATCAGACTATCTTGGTAACACCACTGATAGTACCTTCCAGTATAAGTAACTTGGTATAGAAGGTGGTTCAAATCTTGGATTGCGCTACTTTATATTAGTTCCTATATTAGAGGATGAACTTTCAACTGTTACAAAACTGAATAAACACAAGCCAGAGACCTGGTGCGATTGACAGGATGCCTCTAGAGAAGCAACACCAAGGAATGAATGGCATTTTCTCCTGGCTATTACAGAAATGGATGGCAAAAGGTGACAACAGTACTGCAGAAACTAAAGAAGATAGAGAGAAAATCTAAATATTTTGCATAAAAGACTGCAATAAATTACATCTCAGAGCTTTCCAATTTAGTTTAATTTTCAAATTAGAAAACACAGCCAGCATACCAGAACAAGGAAAATTGTGAATTGAGCAGGTAATTTGGAGCTATTGCAGCAGGGCCATGGCAGGTCCAAAAGGTTTACAGATCCTACAGGATCGGATAACTAAGCATCAGCATTTTTCCACTTTGAAAAAGTCAAAGATAAAGTGCAAGTCAGTATCTGTGCATAGCCAACGACAGAAGGTACACAAGTGGTGTTAGGGTGGAGGGGAATAAAGCCACCATCGGTTTTGGGAGGGGTAGAGAAATTGGGGTGAAGGAGGGCCGAATTACTCAAACTTCACCCGAGAGAAATAAACTGTTAGAGCAACATATCCATCCATACATCAGCTCGAGGAAACTCCTGTAGTGCCATTACTGCACTTTAATGTGTAGCTGCTTTACTGATTGCGTTGTCAAGTCAAAAATCCACGAAAACACACAAATTGGATATCCTATGGCACCTAAACTTGTCATTCACAATCCTGAACCTGTCACCTTTCTAGGAGCAGAGAAATGACCTAACTGTATCTTTGAGTGATCTGTGCAGAGCTGAAGAGCTCTACTTCAACGACATCACTTTGGGTTTGGGTGCTTTACAGAAGAGTCTTGAAGATGGAAGAATATTGATGAAAAAGTGACATTTTCTTCAAAATATTTATCATTGGAAACTAACTTTGAGGTTTTGAAGCATCTGTGGATGCTAGGTCATAATTGCGACAGAGTCAGCTATTTCCAAATCTCACCTCTGGCTCATTTGTTTTATATCTTTATGGAATGTGTTCATCAGTGGCTAGGCTACCAATCCTTCTGCTAAAGGAAACAGCTTTGACCCAACGACTCTAGTGATGATTCTTTACGCAAAGGTTTAATTAGTTACTTAAATTAATATTTCCTCATGACTGGTTTACTGACCAAACTGATGTTTGTGATCTCTAAACACTTCTTCTAAAATCTTCTTTTAACTTTGTGTAAGGAGAGCAGTCAGAGCTTCTCCAGTCACCCCCCCCCCCCCCAATAGTGGAGGACTATTACATTTAGGCAGTAACAAGGAAGAATCAATTTAGGATAAAGACTAAATTTTTTACAAGGGAATTTTGGAGACAAAAGTGGATGAGTTAAGCAGCACCAAGGTGAACACTTGGGGGGGAAAAATAAAATGCTGTAGAGTGCAAGATCACGGAAATAAGATCATTTTAATTTGCAGCCAGCAATGGAACTTTACAATGGATTCAATAGTCTTATCAAGTTTTCCCCAATGCAATCCTAAATAATTTCCAGAGGGAATACCCTAAATGAAAGACTGAGTGTGTTTGAACTGAAGCTAGGCAGTGGGTTAGTCTATTTCACACTTTAAAATAGTGAGATTTTAGCTAGAAAGCTCTTTGAAGAGTACTGTAAAAATGCATGATTCTCTCTTACAGAATAAAAAAACTGTTTTGTTGGTTATTTTACAAATTCATCCAACCTTTCACTTGCCTTTCTTTTAATTTATTTGAAGACCTAATCCTATTTTAAACACATTGACGCTGTAAAGGGATATAGACTGGTAAAATGCATGGGCATGGGGAAATTTGAAGTTATTCAGTTTTGATGGAAAACTATTCCAAATGGAGAGAGCCAGGGAAATGTGGGCTTGATTTGCTTTTATACCAATCACAACCATGCACAGCTGCAAGCAATTAGAAAAGAGAATGGTATGTTAGACTTTGTTATGGATGTAGTGGCATATGAGTAAGATGATTTTTTGTTGTTGTACAGGCCCTGAGTGAGTGCACACTTGAACTTGCCTGGGAGAGAGTTCAATGAAAGTTCACTAGACTGATTCCAGGAATGAAATAATTATTCAATGACGAGGCATTGATTAGATGAAATTCCTTAAAGTTTAGAAGAACGAATAGTGAACTTTTCAAGGGTCTTGACACAGTCGATGTTGGGGGACGTGTCCCTGGATGGAAATCTAGAGCACAGTATCAGAATAAGGGGTCAGCAATTTAGTCGTGATGAGACACTTCTTTATTCGGAAGGATGAAGAAACTTTGAAATTCTCTTGCCAAAAGACGGAAGCTTAGTCACCGAGTATATTGATAGAAAAGCTAATTAGGCCTCTGTTAAGGAAATTGAGTGATATGGGACAACGCAGAAAGATGAAACTGGAATAAATCTGCCACAATATGACTGAGTGCAGATGAGGCTGGAAGGGCTGAATGGTCTACTCCGAGTGTTGTTATACTGACTATTAATTAGAAAATTATATTACCAGTCTCAGTGCCCTGGATGTGGCAATACCGAAAACAAAAAAGCTATGCATGCCAGCGATGCCTTGCACTGGAGCACACACTGACTATCATATCACCTCTATGATAAATACACTGTCAAGTCAAAAAGCTCACTGAGACATACAAACAAGTCATACCTGGATGGGGCCGGTTAAGGTGAGCAAGAGGATACCAAAATCCGTTATTCCTTCATTGTGACAACAGGCACATTAGAAACTGCTGGTCCTGACAATTTGATTTCTAGCCTTGACGGAGAGCCTCAGAAACGTTGCAGGCAATCCCATTCAGGATGTTTAAGGCAGCTTCTGTTTTAAACCACTCCAGACTCTATCCAGCAGACCTTCAAAACATTCCTATTGTCCTAGTTAACAGCTACTCAGCCATGCACCAGCAGACAAACAGAACTAAATTGGTCCTACATTGCAACAACAAAATCACCCTTTATTTAGGAGATGAACCGAACATAATAGCACAAGACACTACGCAAGTGTCAGAAAACTAAGTTTGACGCTGAACTACTTAAAACAGATATTAGGGCAGATAGAACACAGAACATTACAGCACAGTATAGGCCCTTCGGCCCTCGATGTTGCGCTGACCTGTGAAACCAATCTGAAGCCCACCTAACCTACACTATTCCATTCTCATCCATATGTTTATCCAATGGCCATTTAAATGCCCTTAAAGTTGGCGAGTCTACTACTGTTGCAGGCAGGGCATTCCACACTCTCACTAATTCAAGCAAAGAACCTACTGCTGACAACTGTCCTATATCAATCATCTCTCAATTTAAAGCTATGTCCCTGGTGCTAGCCATCTGAGGAAAAAGGCTCTCACTGTCCACTCTATCTAATCCTCTGATCATCGTCTAGATCTCTATTAAGTCACCTCTTAACCTTCTTCTCCAACGAAAAACTGCCTCAAATCCCTCAGCCGTTCCTCATAAGACCTTCCCTCCATACTAGGCAACATCCTGGTAAATCTCTTCTGCACCCTTTCCAATACTTCCACATCCTTCCCATAATGCGGTGACCAGAACTGCACACAATGTTCCAACTACGGCTGCACTAGAATTTTGTACTGCTGCAACATGACCTCATGGCTCTGAAACTCAATCCCTATACTAGTAAAAGCTAACACACTGCATGCCTTCTTAACAACCCTAGCAACCTGGGTGGCAACTTTCAGGGATCTCTGCACGTGTACACTACCAAGAACCTTACCATTAGCCCTGCACTCTGTATTCCTGTTACTCCTTCCAAAGTGAATCACCTCACATTTTTCTGCAATTAATTCCATTTGCCACCTCTCAGCGCAGCTCTCCAGCTTATCCACGTCCCTCTCTAACCTACAACATCCTTCATCACTATCCACAACTCCACCAATTTGCATCATCTGCAAGTTTACCAACACATCCTTCTACACCCTCATCCAGGTCATAGAACATTACAGCGCAGTACAGGCCCTTCAGCCCAAGATGTTGCGCCGCTCTGTCATACTAATCTGAAGCCCATCCCACCTACACTATTCCATGTACGTCCATATGCCTGTCCAATGATGACTTAAACTTGGTGAATCTACTACCGTTGCAGGCAAAGCATTCCATGCCCTTACTACTCTCCGAGTAAAGAAACCACCTCTGACATCTGCCTTATATCTATGTCCGCTCACCTTAAAGTTGTGTCCCCTCGTGTTTGCCGTCCCCATTCTTGGAAAAAAGGGTGGATAGGGAGAGCCTATCTAACCCTCTGATTATCTTGTATATCTCTATTAAAATGACAAACAGCAGTGGCCCCAAACAGATCCTTGCGGTACACCACTTGTAAGTGAACTCCAGGATAAACATTTCCCTTCAACCACCACCCTGGCAAATTTCTGATTCCAAACCCCTAAAATCACCCTCAAGCCCATGCCCTATATTTTCTACAATAGCCTACCAAGGGAAACCTCATCAAACACCACATCAATCTTTTACCCTCATGCACCTGCTTGGACACCTTCTCAAAGAACTTAACATAATTGTTAGACCTACCGTTGACAAAACAGTGTTAACTATACCTAATCAACTTATTCCTTTTTAAATGATTATAAATCCTCTTATTATCCTTTCCAACACTTTACCACAACAGAAGTAAGGGTCACTGGTCTATTCTGAAACATTCACAAGAGTCTTTATGTTGCCAGTTGATGTTTTGGATTTTCTAGCATCACCACAGGCCAAGGTACTGGTGTTATATGAGGCTCACGTTAGGTGATCTTCTATCAGTCTGGTATCAGACTGATCATGGTATTGGTGGACTGATGCCCCCATTTTTATTTCATTTGTTTGGTGGGGGTTGGCCAGTTAGAGTCTCTACCCAGAGCTGGTTAACGGCAGTTTGCTCACTTCTCACTGAAGACTTGTAATACTTACAGCGTCAGTGAGAATGTGAGTCGGGATGTCTTTTGGGCGAATGTTTGGAATCTTTCTATGCCGAGGTATTTCATGAGGCTGTTATTCAGGCCCAGCCACTTTCCTCCTGTGCCCATCATAAAGCAAAAGCACTTGGGTTCACAGCCTCCCGTCAATTCTGTTATCTTGGCGTGAAGGCATTTATATTTCTCGCTTTTTCCACTCCAGGTCATTTCCAGTGCTTTACTGTCATTTTTGTACCGCACTGTGACATCAACTACCACGTTCTTTTGTCTTTCTTGAATAGGAGATTGGGTTTCCACAGTGAGCTGTCTTTTGCGAATAACCCTGGGCTCAAAGTATGACGTCCAGCCGTACTTACTGACATGCTTCGCAGCTGGTCTGCAACCTTATTATGGCGTTATATCCAAGTGTTTTTGACAAATGGGCAGCATCCCGAGATGTGAGAGATGGTCTCGACTGCCGACCCACACCTTCGGTAAGTTTTGTCTCTATTCGGTCTTTGAGAGGGTGGCTCTTGTCGGGTAGAGATTACACTGCAAGAGCAAGCTGTTTATAAGCCGTGATGATTTCTGTTGGATTGCTGGTTTCAGCCAAGAGTTTGAGATCTTATTGTCTCTGAAACACTGAATGCCTGCCCCTTGACATTCAAGCTTTCGCCACTTTTCAAATTCCCACTCTCTCCATCCTGTATACCTGTTGGGCAGTTTCTGCCACCCGGCATCCGCCTCCTGGAGTGCTGGCATGATGGCCTGGATGTGAGTCGGCGGGTCCCAATTACCAGGGTGGTCTCTACTGCCCTTCTTGGACAAGGGGACTACATTTGCTATCCTCCAGTCTTCTGGCACTACTCCTGTCGACAAGGACGACATAAAGATTGAAGCTAAAGGCTCAGCAATCTCCTCCCTGGCTTCCCAGAGAATCTGAGGATAAATCCCACCCAGCCCAGCTAGAAGAAAAATTTTAGAATTCAGGGCTTTGGAAGCTAAAGAGACACCCACCAACAGTTGAGCAATGAAAATGGGGTTCTCAAGAGGCGGGGTACAAAGATCTTGAGGGTCATGGAGCTGCAGGAGATTATGGAGATAGGAAAACCTTGGAGGATTTGAAAACAAGGATGATATTAAGGATCATTAGAAACAAGAGAAGCCAGAGACCAGTACAATGCGTACCACACTCAGTGATAAAATGCAAGCTTGCATTGTAATTGTACAGCTAAGCAAAGAAAACATTTGTAAGTGTATACCAAACAGCTCCTAGCACCATTGAAAAACCACGAAGTAATCTTTTAGAAAGCAGGAAGCTGCTGTGTTTAAACACAATCAGGATGTTTCAGCAACAGAATAGAAAAGACAAATATTACTCAATGCATTTCACTGTTGAAGGTGCTAACTCATGTTGAGAAGACGGGTCTCACAGGTACCAACCTTCATGTCTGCAACAGTAGCTGAAATAGACTAGGGTGGAAGGGCGAGGAAGCAGGAGGAATGGTGACGAAGCCCAACTTGCTGAGTTCTGATGGTTCCTTTACAGTCCACGAGATAGTGAACAGAAAATGAACCACGTGGTTTTATTAAGGCTATGACTTGTTATAAAACTATGCACATGAACCTTTCTCCATAAATTGCAAACAGTGAGGCATGTGTTTGAAGAGATCAGAGACCATCTGCCTGCTTTACAACATTCATTACACGATGATTCGTACTGTACTGCAGGAAAGCCCTTGAGAAGTCCGGTGTTTGTGCAAGGCGCTTTGAACTTCCATTGCTCAGCTAAGATCCAAATACATCCAGGACAATTCCACATCACCTGAGTACTGCCAACTGCATTGGTGGCTTGTTTAGAACAGCACTTGGATTGTCTGGAGGGGTAAGGTGAATGCAAGTCAAAGTGTATACCAACTTTACAATGGAAACTACTAACAGTTCAGGGGAGTGAAGACAAGTTTACATGTACCTTCATGCAAACAAGTCACACTAATTATACAGACTCAAACTCAAGAATGGTCACTTTTAAACCCTCTTCTATGACAATTCCCTGATCCATCAAGAATCAAGGCATTCAAGTTGGGTTGGAAAAGAACTGTATAATCCAAACAGAATCTCTCTAGGACAGTTAATCAAGTTACAGACAACACATTGGCTGAAACATCCTCTCTAATCTCACTCAGTTCTAAACTTAGGAGCAACAAAACAGTTTTTATTTTTGCACAATACTTTTAGCGTTGAATTTACAACAGCTACAGGCTACTCAGCCCAGCTGCTTCTCTAGATAAGCAAAAACCCCACTTTCCTGGGTCTACCCTTTTGCTAGACCCCCCCCCAAAACAAACCAAGAATAGGAGTGCAGAGAACAGAGATCTGTAAAAGCAGAGGAGGGTATGGAATTGGGATGTGAGTTGGGTTGGGGCTTGGGGGGGTGAGAGGGGGGAGAAGCCATGGAGGATTTCAAACAGAAAGAAAGATTGTTTAAAATGTTTTAAATTATGAAGCACTTAAATATACACAAATTATTTTGCATATGACATAAGTGTTAAAATCTTACAAGTCGTGTTTACTTTTTCCATTATATGTACATTTAAAATTTGAAACTAAGAGCCACAACCTACAATTACACCAAGGAGATACCTTTGGCAACAATGGCACATTTGCACCATTGCAAAGTAACGTGACTAATTGGCAATGTAAATGGGGACTTTCAATACAATAAATTAAGCAAGGGCCAAACTGTCATTTGCACCTTTAGTCAAATACACTTCAGCTTTCTAATCTCTCTTTTCAAACAGCCCAACTTCCAGCAATACACCAGGGGAAATCAGCTCATAATTACAAAAAAGCATGTTAGATATAAATAGTGCCTTTAATATTTGCAAATGCACATTTTTGTGTAAGCTATACTTTACACAATTGAGACACTAAAACTAGGATGGCTCCCATAACAGGCAAATAGATTACAGGGAAATTTAATGGACAGACATAAAATTACAAGGCACTTGGGTAATAGGAGAAGCCATTTCCACTGGGTTGGTAACCAAAGGACAAGGATTTATGACCACTGATAAAATAACCAGAAGGGAGGTTTGCAGATTCATTAATATCACTCAGAATGGAGCTGGATAATTACCCGGGGGGGGGGGGGGGGGGGAGAATTACAGGGCTATGGGGAAATACTAATGGAGTGGGACTAACAGGAAACTGAAGAGGCACAGGCTGTACGGCTTGTTTTGATACTGCACCTTCCCGCAATAAATATATGTTTACCATTAATAGGACAGGAGACATAGCAATCCGACAAGAGGAGAGAAGGAAAGACTAGAAATTGCTGGAAAACTTGAGCAGGTCCAGCAGCATCTATGGGAAGAAATCAGAGTGCAGTGTGGCCCTTCTTCAGAAATGGGAATGCGTTTGCTGAGAGAGCGGGCTTGTACCTTTAAAGAATTTGAGAGCCAGGCAGTAGAGCTCAGTCAGATGGAAGCCCCATCGTTTCTCCATCTCCTCGGCCTGTGTCTGTCCACCCTGCTCTCCCACTGATACATCGCCAAGACCCAGGCCAGCCCCAGGGCCGCACTCGGCCGCCGCTGCCGCTGCTGCTCTGGGCTGAGGGTGTGAGGCCGAGGCCGAGGCCTCCCACTGCCCTCCGCGCTCCTGCTCCACATCGTCCGAGTCCGGGCTCAGCGTAAGGCCGTCGATGGAGACTTCCAGCCGGGCGGCGGAGCCACTGATCGATCCGGAGTTGCCCTGGGCCGCCGCCGCCGCCATCATCTCCAGCATCGCTGTCGCCACTAGCACCGCGGCCGCTCCTCCTCCTCCCTCCAACCCCCACCCCGGACCTCCCTCCCGACACAGCCGCCACGTCACCAGCCCAATGCGTCACATCCGACTCCCTCACCGGAAACAAACACCGCAAACGCCAGCCCTCGCTGGTTCCGGATAAAAACACGCCCACCGTCCGGCCGCGCCCACTGCCTCGCCTCGCCCCGCTCCCTTACCCATCCTGACGGAACAATAGCCGTGCCCCCGGCCGCGCGGCCATTGCCGCACGTAACCCCGCCCACTTTCCTTGGCCCGACCCACTTCCCTCAGCACGCCCCCGCACCTCAAACCCGGCCACGTGCCGAGCACTGAGCCCCGCCCACTTTGTGACCCCACGTTCACTCAAAACTGCACCGCCCACTTCGCCCAACGACCCGCCCTCTTCCGCGCGGTTGGCTCTCCACAACGGGGCCCGCCCTTCAGCCCAGTGCCCCGCCCTCTAGGCGGGACACGCCACGCATCGGACAGGAGGACGCGCACCTCTCGCTCCGCCCCCCCGCCGGGGACACCCGGATGGAGTCGTTGCTAGGAGACGGACAGGCGAGGCCTCGCCAGTTTCAGAGGCCTGGCGCCTCACACTGAACGGGTCTCGTTGTGAGCTGAGTGAGTGCAGTTCCAGACACATATTTACCACAAAGAAACACGGCCGAGGGAGGGAGGGATACATTGTGAAACTTGAAAGGGTTCAGAAAAGATTGACGAGGATGTTGCCAGGGTTGGAGGATCTGAGCTACAGGGAGAGAGGCTGAACAGGCTGGGGGCTGCTTTCCCCCTGGGCTCCTCAATGGTCAGAGAGAGATTGAGGAATAAATATCTAAGGAGGCCGCAGATAACTGTAAGAATAATGGGGTTGTAAATAATAGGAGTCTTGGACGGAGAGACATTTGTTTAGTGTGTTTTCACGCAGTGTGTTGATGGCTGTATGAGAGGATGGGCATAACTTGACCTCCTCCTGGGAAATTAGGCAGGGCATGTGGCAAAAGTGTTATTGGGGGAGCACTTTTGGGACCAGTGACCAGAAATCCATTAGATTTAAAACAGCTATGGAAAAGGATAGATCTGGTCCGCAAGTTAAAAATTCTAAACTGGGGCAAGACCAGTTTCGATGGTCTTAAACAGAAACTTTCAAAAGTTGGTTGGGGGAAGGCTGTTTGAAGGCAAAGGGATGTCTGGTAAGTGGGAGGCTTTAAAAAATTAGTTAAGGAGTGTTTAGGGCCAGCATGTTCCTGTTAGAGTGAAGGGTAAGGCTGGCAGGAGTAGGG
This sequence comes from Chiloscyllium plagiosum, assembly GCF_004010195.1. NCBI lineage: Eukaryota > Metazoa > Chordata > Chondrichthyes > Orectolobiformes > Hemiscylliidae > Chiloscyllium > Chiloscyllium plagiosum. The sequence goes on from NC_057712.1 coordinate 127,579,980, forward strand.
AACCCTGGACGACGACGACTTATTGAGGCCCGAGTCAAGAAAAAGGAGGAGACATATGACATGCATTGACAGCTGGGATCAAATGAATTTCTTGAGTATAGAAAGTGTTACAGTACACTTAGAGATGTCAGGAGGGCTAAAAGGAGACACAAGATGGCTGTGGTAGATAAGGGCTAAAGAATATCTAGGGAGAGAGTAGGGCCTTCTAAAGTTCAACAAAGTTGTCTATGTGCAGAGCCATAACAGATGGGTGAGATCCTATATGAATAATTCTCGTCAGTATTTACCATCGAGAACGGTATAGATGTTAGGGAAGTTGAGGAAATAAATAGTGAGATCTTGAAGAGAATCCATAATATAGAAGTATGGGTGGCACGGTGGCACAGTGGTTAGCACTGCTGCCTCACAGCGTCAGAGACCTGGGTGCAATTCCCGCTTCAGGCAACTGTGTGGCGTTTGCACAATCTCCCCACGTCTGTGTGGGTTTCCTCCGGGTGCTCTGGTTTCCTCCCACAGTCCAAAAATGTGCAGGTCAGGTGAATTCGTAGTGTTAGGTGAAGGGGTAAATGTAGGGGAATGGGTCTGGGTGGGTTGCTCTTCGGAGGGTCGGTGTGGACTTGTTGGGCCAAAGGGCCTGTTTCCACACTGTAAGTAGTCTAAAAAAAAGTAGTGCTGGATATCTTAAATGCCTGCGACCTGATGAAGTATACCCCAGGACTTTGTGGGAGGCTAGGGAGGAGGGGAGGCGATGACCTAGTGATATTATCACTGGACTGTTAATCCAGAGACCCAGGTAACATTCCGAGGACCCGGCTTTGAATCACACACCATGGTAGTTGGTGGAATTTGAATTCAATGAATATCTGGAATTAAGAATCGAATAACTACCATAAATCCATTGCCAACTGACAAAAAAATCCATCTGGTTCACTAATGCCCTTCAGGGAAGGAAGTCTGCTGTCTCTACCTGGTCTGGCGTACATGTAACTCCAGACCCACAACAAAGTGGTTGACAATTGCCCTCTGGGCAATTAGGGATGGGCAAGAAATGCTGCCTAGCCACCGACACCCTCATCCTGTTAAAGAATAAAAAGAAATTGTATCATCAACAGCCAATGGCGAAGTGCCCAAAGTTTGGAGGCTAATATTGTGTCATCATTTAAGAAAGGTTGTAGGGAAATGACTGGGAACTACAGACCAGTGAGCCTAACATCTGTGGTGGATAAGTTGTTAGAAGGGATTCTGGGAGACAGGATCTACAGGCAGTTGGAGAGGTGAGGACTCATTTTGGATAGTTGCACGGCTATGTGCATGGGAAATCATGTCTCATGAACTTGATTGAGTTTTTTGAGAGGGTGACTAAAAATGTTGATGAGGGCAGTGTGGTAGACGTTATCTACATGGAATTTAGCAAGGCCTTTGACAAGAGACTGCATGATAGGTTTTTGAGTAACGTTAAATCTCACGTGATCCGGGGAGAGCTAGTCAATTGGATGCAAAATTGGCTTGATAGTAGAAGGTTTATTCCAAATGGAAAGCCTGTGACCAACAGTGTGCCATGGGGGTCAGTCCTGGGTCCTCTGTTATTCATCATTTATATAAATGGTTTGATGTGAATATGAGAGGTATGGTTAGTAATTTTACAGATGACACCAAGATAATGGACAATGAAGAAGATTATCTGAGAATACAGTAGATCTTGCTCAACTGGGCCAGTGGGCTGAGGAATGGCAAATAGAGTTTAATTTAGAAAAAATGCAAGGTGTTGCATTTTGAAGGTCAAACCAGGGCAGGACTTACACAGTCAAGGGTAGGGCCCGAAATTCCTGAAGAAGGGCTCATGCCCGAAACGTCGATTCTCCTGCTCCTTGGATGCTGCCTGACCTGCTGCGCTTTTCCAGCAACACATTTTCAGCCCGAAAGAGTACTATAGAACAAAGAGATCCAGGAATACAGGTTCTTAGCTCCTTGAAAATGGAGTCACAGGTAGATAGGGTAGTGAAGAAGGCATTTGGCATGCTTGCTTTCATTAGTCAGAGCATTGAGGATAAGAGTTGGGAGGTCTTGTAGCAGTTGTACAAGACATTGATAGGGCCGTATTTGGAGTAATGCATGCAGTTCTGGTCACCCTATTAGAGAAAGGATATTATTAAACCAAAAAGAGTGCAGAAAAGATTTACTAGGATGCTATCAGAATTGAAAGGTTTGAGTTACAGGAAGAGGCTGGATAGGCTGGGACTTTGTTCCCCTGGAGTGTAGTGAAAACTAATTGTCCCCAATTCCTTTTACTAATAAAAGGGCTTTCCTTTTGTTTAAGTTGCCAGTATCTTTTCATGTTCCCTCTTTGCTTTACATTTGCTTTTTGATGACTCTTTTTAATCTCTATATTCAGCCAGGATCTCAATTATACAGTAGTCCTCTCCGTACCCGCGGGGAATACGTTCCATGACCTACCACGGAAACCCAAAACCGTGGATAGGAGCGAAGCCATTCACTTCAATTGGAAACGTGCCTTCCTGGCAGCGTCCTGGTCCCTGGTTCCGGAAGGCTCTCTATAATATGGTCAGCTCACGGTAAACTCCACAGGTAACTGAAACCGCAGAAAACAATTTCGCGGATACAGGGTTTGCCCTGTGTTTTCAACCGGACATTTCTCCTTTATCATAACTTCTTCTTTTGTAATCAGGATTTGTTTGCCCTATCTTTCACTCTTCATGGAATTTACCTTCTCTGTACTTTCTTTGAAGGTAGAATATTGTTCAGTTACCGTTTTTCCTGTCTGCCTTTGATTCCTGTGTATCTGGGTCAACTTCATTCTCACACCTTTGAAGTCAGTTTTGCCCCATTATTCTCACCCTGGATTGTTCTTTGTATTTTTCCACTGTCATCCCTAACCTTTTATAACGATCACTGTCCCCTAAAATTTCTCACTCTGGCATTTGATCTTGCCCCATCTAATTTCTAAGAATTAGGTCTAGCTATGGCTCCTTCCTTGTTGAACTGAAAATGCTCGGCTTTAGAAATTCTCTTGAACACAATCTAAAAAAGGGGAAGCACAGTTAGCCAGTTGGAAATCTTTAGAAAGTTAGATTTGCACTTAAGTGAGCCTCCAGTGAGGCAGCCCAGTCTTGTCTGTCAAATATATGCTCAGAAATAGTTGAATAAGGGCTTATGAGCTCCTACAGGAAGCTACACCAAGTGGACCATAGCTTTAAAACAAAAGGCTCTGGAGGGACCTCAGACCTCTTGGCACATGTGTGTGTGGTGATGGTCACCTTCAAATCAGTTTTTATTTCTTATTTGGTGAAGAGATGTGGGTGTTGCTGACCAGGACAGCATTTATTGTCTACTCCTAAGTGCCTGTGAGGAGGCTTGGTCTTTTCATGTGACTTTAACAATATGAGATGACTGGACAACTGCCTCCATTTGCAGTTGGGTGAAAGTGTTGTGGAATTGGTAACACAGCCCAGTATAGGGTGGGGCAATTTCAGGACCTTTACCAGGAAACTTCAATGTCAGTTCTCCACAGGTGACAGAGGAAACAGTCTCTGACCATAACCCCATTGACTGATAGAAATATGTTTCTGAATTACAAATATATGATATATATTGATTAGGCATTTAATTGGACCTAAATTTCAACACCTCAGACACTGTCATCAACTCCTTCCAGTAGTTCACTGTCTTGATTACACATCAGGCCTGTGCCCGCTCTTTGAAAGAATTATCCATTTATTTACTTACACTCCCCTTTCCTGAGAGTGCTGCACAAAGATTTCCCAAAAGGTATTTGTCCCATTCCATTTTAAAGTTATTACTGAAGATGTTTCCACCACCTTTTCTGGCATTGAATTCCACTTTGTAAGAATTGTCTGAGTAAATATCACTCCCTTCAACTTCCCTCAGTTCTCATCCATGAGGCTACTACTCCCTCTTGAAAATAGACCAAAGATCAGAGAATAACTCACTTCCTGACTCCCTGAAGCCTGACCAACATCTATAAGTCAGGATGGCAATGGAATACTCCCCACTTGCCTGGATGAGTGTAACTCCAACAGCACTTAAGAAGCTTGACACCATTCAAGACAAAGCAATCCACTTGATTGGCACCACATCCACAAGCGTCAACTCCCTCCACACTCCGTTGCAGCAGTGTGTACTACTTACCAGTTGCACTGCAGAAATTCATCCAGGATCTGAGACAATATCTTCCAAACCCATGACCCCATCCATCTAGAAGGACAAGGGCAGCAGATACATGGGAACACCACTATCTGCAAGCTCCCTTCCAACGCACTCAGCATTCTGACTTGGAAATATATCACTGTTCCTTCAGTCTTGTGGGTCAAAATCCTGGAATTCGCTCCCTCATGGCATTGTGGAGCAACCCAGAGCACACTGACTGCAGCAGTTCAAGAAGGCAGCTCACCACCACTTTCTCAGTGGCAACCAGGGGATGAGCAATAAATGCTGGTCCAACCAGCAACACCCACATCCCATAAATGAATAAAAAAGTGTTTAAAACATTACTAAATCGCCCTTTGATGTTGAATTCACTGGACTATGTGACAGTAGACCACCTGTAAATATTGACATTTCCTGGGGATCCAGCACATTCCTGGTAACTTGTAAAGACTGAGCCACTTCTGTATAACGTTAATACAAATCGAGAGACTATCTCTAAATGCTAATCCACCCCGGGGACATCCTAGGAATGCTAACCCACTGCCTGATACATACACACTTATTGTCAGAGACTCCTGCAAATGCTGAAACACCCTGTAAATACTGACAGACTCCCAGAACCCTCTTTAAATACTAATACACTACCAGAGGACGGCAGATGCTGGAAATCAGAGCTGAAAAAGTATTGCTGGAAAAGCGCAGCAGGTCAGGCAGCATCCAAGGAACAGGAGAATCGACATTTCGGGCATAAGCCTGAAGAAGGGCTTATGCCCGAAACGTCGATTCCCCTGTTCCTTGGATGCTGCCTGACCTGCTGCGTTTTTCCAGCAACACATTTTCAACACTACCTGAGAACCCCACGTAAATACAGCCACACTCGAGGGACTCCCCTGTAAATACTAACACACTCCCCAGGGACCACCCTAGGTAAATACTAACACACTCCAGAGATCCCCCTGTAAATACTGACACACCCCCTTGTAAGTACTGAGACACTCTCCAGGGACTGCCCACTGTAAGTACTGACATACCCCCCAGGGATTCCCCTGTAAATACGGAGATATTTCAGGGACCTCTTGTAAACACTGAGTTGCCAGGGAGCTCATGGCTACTCAGAACTTGCTACATCATTATATTCTGTTATATTAATGAACAGAAAATGGCAGTGCAATATGTCAGATTACTGTTAATCCATTCCAATAGGTGAACATCTGTAAAAATAAATTTGTTGTCCAACCCAGTGTATATAAATCAATAGCTTTTAGAAACAGTAATTTATCTTCGAGATTGTTCTGCATGTTGCATATGTTTACAGACTTCATTATTCCTGACTATCCCTATAAGAAATATGTCTATGTATTCAAATAATTAATTTCTAACAAAAAGACAAATGGGGATATGAACAGTAGATGCAGAAAGGTAGTTTTCCCTTGTTGTAGTGCCTAGGTCCAGAGGGTGTAATTTCAGAATGAGGGGTCTCATGTTAAAGACAGAGGTAAGGAAGAATTTCTTCTTTCAGAAGGAAGTGAATTTGTGGAAATCTTTACTGCAGAGGGTCGTAAATGCTGGATCAAGCAGTATATTCAAGGCTGAGATAATTTTTAATCAGGAAGAGAATCAAAGATTAGGGGGAAAGAGGTAGGAATTCAGTTATAGATTATCAGATCAGCCATGATCTCAATGGCAGAGCAGACTTAGTGGGCTGAATGCCTTGTTACTGCTTCTACAGTTTTAAAAGGCCAGTTAAAGATGAAAGTAATGAAGACCACCAGGTCACTGATGCTTTATGTCCTGGTTGCTTAAGATCAACAGAAAGGTCTTCGTATGAAATGTGAGCTGACCTCGAGTAGGGGTTTTCCAAGGAGGTGATTGCTGTTCTGACATTGGAAGGACTTTTCCCAAATCCATTGGTGAAAAGGATTGAAAAAGGGGAGATTTACCAGTTCCTAGAATTAGGATGTCAACAAAAGGTCAGAGTCAGGAACCAGACTTCTTCAGGGGTTAGTCCTCATCAGGGTATGGTCCCTCATGAGGACTGAACATCATGCAGCCATATCTCTGTAATGGTTACTCTCTCATAGTTTCTAGCTTGAATCTGTGCCTGCAGCTCATGTAATTTGTTTCATACAATTTTGAAGCTTGACATTGTAAAACTATATTTTTGATTTGCAGCCTTGTTCTTCGGTTTGTCGTTTTCTTGACTTTGGGGCTTTCTTCATGAACCAACTTGGAAAAGACAGGAGCTGGGAACAAGATTAAAAAAACAGACGTGGGGTCGGAGCAGCGGGGAATTGACCTCGAATGATAGTAACATGACAGTCTACCACAGAGGCAATGCTATATGGTTGGAGCTACTGCCTTTTTGAGGGATATGTTAAATAGAGGAGTGATCAGCTTGCTCAGGTGAACAGGTAGTGGATTCTGATTCTGTTGGACCACATCCATCACAGTTATCGTCAAAAACTGGAAGGTATTGGGTCATATTTGTGTAAAATGGAACTTGGTTGTAAAAAAAATTCCACATTAGCAATGTTCTATCCAAATCCTGTTTGTTGTGCATGCCTAGTTTATTACACTGCCCCACTCCCTTTAAGACTGCTGCACACTTTCTTGTGCATGCTTCATTTGTCCTCCTGCACATTAAGTTCTGAACTGCTGCGGGACTACACATCTTAGAGGCAAAAGTGAGGACTGCAGATGCTGGAAACCAGAGTCTAGATTAGAGTGGTGCTGGAAAAGCACAGCAAGTCAGATGGCATCCAAGGAGCAGGAAAATCGACGTTTCGGGCCCTTCATCAGCTGATGAAGGGCTTTTGCCTGAAACATTGATTTTCCTGCTCCTTGGATGCTGCGCTTTTCCAGCACCACTCTAATCTACATATCTTAGAGGTCAATGCTTGTGGTGCAAAATTAATTCACTTACAATGATCTTCCGTCGATCTTTAACACTGCAACAAAAGGGACTCCACAACACACCAGATCACTTCGGCACAAAGTGAATTAGTAGTTTTGTGTGAACATGTGACCAGAACAACAATAGAAAAAGGCACAACAGGAAGGGAAAGAGTGCACATAAAAGCAAGAAGTGAATGAGAGAAAGGAAGATGTGTGCACAGAAGGATGGTGAGAGAGTACACCAGAGCAATTAAAGGATCCAGAGCAATTAAAACAGAAAAAAAAAGGAGGTATAGTACATTAGAAAGCAGAAACACAGACTGTACAAAAGGAGAAAGTATTAGACTTTAGTGTGAGAAAGACAAAAAGACGAAAGAAGTTTAAAAATCAAAAACTGATGGAAGGAACTAAACAGATGGAGGGGAGAGAGCCTTATCTTTAATTATATATTATCTTTATTTATAAATATTTAAAGCTGCTTTCAATTTTATACACCATACAAAAGGTAACATATCTGAAAAGGCAGTACTACATACACTAATTCTGATTTAATTACAACAGTATATAGAACTATCTGGTTGAAATTCCAAGAAACTTTGAGAGTGCAAGGGGAAGATGATTCTATTTACACTGAAAACTAGGAAGGGAGAAAGAAAAAAAAAACAGAGGCACTAGTACTAACAAAAGATACAGACTTAAAAAAATTCAACCATAACCAAGTACAAAACTTGTTAAAGTTCGAAAATAATAGTTCTGTGAACATTTTTTTGCTTTTTTTTTTAAACATTTAAAAAGTCACCTCAGTTTCTCCATCCCAGGATTGCTCAATATTCAAAAATGGGTTATTTGGATCGATTCCCCCTAAACTTACACTTCAATTTGGAAATTTATTAAAGATTCAAAACTTTACAATAATCTACATTAAACTGGAAACACTTATTTACCCACTCATTACAATATAAACATTTAAACACATTTAAAAAGAACGACCAACTTTCATATGACAGGTTTGCTCCATTGCATCTCTTGCATGAACAGTCTTGTGATTTGGAGAGAGATGGGTGCAAAGAGAAAGGATGGGCAGTGTGGTGTAAGAGAACTTCAAGATATTTTCAATAGAATCCCAACCATCACAATAAACTACTTGTTTACACATTGGGGAATAGAAAGCTCCTCAGTTGCATGAAGTGATACACATTTTATCAATGTCTCCTGACAGTATCAACCCCTTCTCCAGACTTCTCACTGTGGCCCCACCAGCAGTGCAGAGAATCGCACAAAATAGATCTGATGAGTTTGGGATCTTTCCTCAAAGCCAGAGAGGAACATAGTATTGTGGTTGGGGGCTGATGGTGCTACACTGACTAAACCTGTTGAGTAGGACAGCAGGCCATTTAGTGACCAGAACCTGTCTCAAATGCTGCAGGAGAGAAATCAGGACAAAAACAGAGGCAGATGAAAAATCTCGAGCACCAGGGAACTCCAGGACTGGAAGATGCAACCAGTGCATCTGGAGATGGCCGTCACGACATTCCTTTTTGTGTTTTTAAAAATAAAAACTATTTACATTTTTACATAATTCAGCTCAACATCCCTCAGGATAAGTCAATATCTACCTAAGTTTACAGTTACTATTTACAGTTAGAGAAAGCATGAGTAATAAACCTTTAAATGGCCAAACATACAAAAATAAATCAGATTCCTGAAGAGCTCAGGCTGCTGCTGCTGCGCTACATATTTAATGAAAAAGTACAGAGTAAGAGCACAGAAATTGCTCTCCCTGTCACATGTGTTTTAGTTAAACTTAAAAAAAATCTTCTTTCCTTCTGCCACTCACTGGCTGAGGCTTCACCCCATGCGGCTGTCCTGGACAAAAGTTCATCACTTTCCTTCAATCCCTGTTGGTGTTGTTGGCCGTGAAGGCGTGGAGGTTCCCCATCTGGCTGAGGCCACTCTGGATGTGGGCAACGTGGATTTCAACATTGTTTTGGAAGCAGCTACGGAAACAATAACTTGTGTTTAGATCACCCATTTAACGAGGCAGAACATTTTGAAGTAGATTAGACCAAAAGGTGAACCAAAGAGGCAGACTTTGAGAATCAGAAAGAAGGGAAAGGGGTGGAGGGAATTCTTGTGCTTAGGATTTTGGCAGCTTGCAGATATGGTCAGCAGTGGTGGAGTAAATGTAGTTTGGAAATGTGGAAATTGTCAGACCTGGCATCTGTTATGGTGAAAGGTGTGATAAGACATCAGGTGAGCAGTGTGATGACAGAGGAGCAGTGGATAGAGCTAATGATGAGTGTCATGACAGATGTGGAAAGTAATGGTGGATTTTGGATAATGTCGCATATAGATCAGGAATAGGAGGAGGCCAAGGAGGTAGATCTTTGGGGGATTCCAGAGGTAGCAGAGTGGGAATGGGAATAAAAAAACCTTTGCAAGTGATATAACTGATAGGGTGCAGTGGAACTAGGCAACTTGGGAACAGCCATTCAGCCCCTCAAGCCTGTTCTACCACTCAATAATACTATGGCAGATCTGTGGCTTAACTCCATATACCCGTCTTTGGCCCAGATCCCTTAATACCTTTGCTTAACAAAAATTTATCCATAAAATAAAAGCAAATTACTGCGGATGCTGGAATCTGAAACCAAAAGAGAAAATGCTGGAAAATCTCAGCAGGTCTGGCAGCATCTGTAAGGAGAGAAAAGAGCTGACGTTTCGAGTCTAACTGACCCTTTGACAAACGGTCAGTTAGACTCGAAACGTCAGCTCTCTTCTGTCCTTACAGATGCTGCCAGACCTGCTGAGATTTTCTAAAAATGTATCCATCTTGGATTTAAAATTAACAACTGACCCAGCATCCATTGCCATTTGTGGAAGAGATGCCAAACATCTCCCACTCTGTGTGGATGTAGAAGTGCTTCCTGACATCTCTCCTGAAGGGTCTGGCCCTAATTCTCAGAATGTGTCCCCTAGTTGTAGAGTCTACAACCTATGGAAATAGTTTATCTACTCTGCAGTTTCCTGTTAATATCTTGAAGACTTTGATCAGATGACCCCTTCACCTTCTAAATTTGAGAGAGAACAGGCCTAATTTGTATTATCATTCCTTATAACTTAAACCTTGAAGTCCAGGTATCATTCTTGTAAATCTGTTATACTTCTCTAGGGCCAATATATTCTTTCTAAGGTGTAATGCCCAGATCTACTTAAAGTCCTCCAAGAGGGGTCTAACCAGGAATTTGTATAACTGCATCCTTGTATTCCAGTTCTCAAGATAGAAAGGTCAGCATTGTTAGCTTTCTTTCTGATTTTCTGTACCTGCGTGACTTTTGAAGCTTCGATACACCTGAAACCCTCCCTGAGGTCTCTTTGGACATACATTATATTTAACTTCATACCACCCAAAAGGTACCCTGATCTATAAATGCTCATTTTTATTGCTGATACTGAATTCCATCTGTGATGGGAAAGAGAGAGGCAGTTCCACCCAGGTACAGAATGAGGATGTTCTAGTCAAAAGCTTGAGAAGGGCAAGGAGGAAAGGTTTACGTTTGCCACAGTCACAGAGGATGTCATTTGGATTGTAACACTGATTAAGGATGTTCTGGTCCTCTGGCAAGGGGCTGAAAACTGAAGAGATTCAAACAAGGAATTCTAGCAGAGATGGGCACAGATTTAGTATGACAATACATTCACATACTTAAGGGAAAAGGGAATTACCGATGGGATCATTGTCTGCAAGACTAGAAAATTAATAGGAACATAGCAAGAGGAGTAGGCCATTTAGCCCATTGAATGTGTATCACAGCTGATCAAATAATTCAGTGTCTTTTACTCACCCCATCACTATTGGCCTACAAGTTGTTGGCCATCAGCAAATTATCAATCTCCAGCTTCAACATACTCAAAGACTGAGCCTCCACAGCCCCCTGAAGTAGAGAATTCCAAAGGATCACATCCTCTGAGTAAACTAATTTCCAAATTGGCCAGAAGTAGTACTCCCTTATTTTTAAATTGTGCCTCTGGTTCGAAACTCTCCAACCAGTGGAAACATCTGACTTGTATCTATACTGTCTATATCCCTTAAAGTATTCAGTAAGTTTCAGCGAGATCACCTCTCATTCTTCAAAACTTTACAAAATACAGGACAGTGTGCGCAATCTCTCTTCGTTAAACACTCCCACCATCCTGGGAACACGTCTGGAAGAGTGAATCTTCTTCAGCCAGTGAATGGTGATAAATTTAAATGGGAAAGTACAATTCTTCAGGAAAGGCAGCCATTGGAAACAAACAATATCACCTGGTGTGGAGACAGGAAGGGATGGTGAATGGCCTGCAGTTCAGCAGGAATGGGATCAAGAGAACAGTAGGCAACTCTTACAGATAAGAGAGGGTGGTGTGTTTAAAAATTCTTTGATGGGATGTGGGTGATTCTGGCAAGACGGGCGTTTGCTGCCCATCTCTTATTGTCTTTGAATGGAGTGACAGTATGTTAGGCTTAAAAACAATTATCAAACCAGACCATTAAGGGTTAATTGCTCATGGCAATGAGCAACTGAAGGAAAGTGGAAAAGTACATGAAGAACAGCCTGCCTTGACTGGGAGGTAACCATGTGACATTATTTTCTGTGAGAAGTGTCCTGTTGTGCAGTTACATGGGGCTATCTGGATTTGTTTCTCAGCCTGTTTTGGAAAAGTACTGCAGTCATTATGAGGAGGAGGTGCAGCACAAAATCTAGATTCAGAAAAGTATCAATATCAGGGACCTTTCTCCACTCATCGGACTTTTCACTGCAGGGTTAGTGCCATGGAATAGGAGACAGAACCCAGAGTGTCATTGTCACCAAAGACCTCAATGAAGAGAAGGTAGTGTGAGACTCAGTCATCTCTAATATATGCTAAGTAAATTAAGCCAATCGATCTGCTTTATATTTAAATATATGCAGATTCTCGTATTAATCTTGATCATGCCTTAAAAAGTACCCATTAGGTACTTTCAGCCTGACAATACAGTGACTTGAGGCCACTGTTGTGGGTCTGGAGTCACGTGTGAGCCAAGCCAGACTAGGTAAGGATGGCAGATTTGCTTTCTTGAAGGATATTGGTTAAACCAATCTGTTTTTAGGAACAAGCAATTTTATAAGCTGGTCGCCATTGTGGAGGCCAGCTATCAATTTTGCATTCCTGAACTGAACTCCACCAGCACCCAGGAGGAGATGTAAACCCATGACCCCAGAGCATTTACCTCAGCATTACCACTACAACACCATCTTGCACATCCCTCCTGGCTGAACCTGTTTAGGAGGAAACCATGATCCACCTACCTTATGTTCGAAGCATCTATAGAACTTTTGATGTCATTCAAAGAGTCCGTCAATGATTTGAATTCAAAAGAGTTTAAGTCCCCTCCTTCTGCCAGACACTGTGGGGGGTTGGGGGTGGGTGGGAGAAGACGACAGAAGTTCAGTGAATTCAGTTCCATTTAAAAAAGGCAGTCAATACTTAAACTCTGAAATGCAAAATGTGCATGACTTTAGAAGATAGAAGTCAGCCCATCAAAACTCAACTCTCCTACTCTGTTAGCAAATTTTAAGAAGATTTGTAGCTCAGGTGGAGGTTCTGGATGTAGGTTTGCTCGCTGAGCTGAAAGGTTAATTTTCAGACATTTCATCACCATAGAGTCATGGATGTACAGCATGGAAACAGACCCTTCAGTCCAACCCGTCCATGCCGACCAGATATCCCAACCCAATCTAGTCCCACCTGCCAGCACCCGGCCCATATCCCTCCTAACCCTTCCTATTCATATACCCATCCAAATGCTTCATAAATGTTGCAATTGTACCAGCCTCCACCACATCCTCTGGCAGCTCATTCCATACACGTACCACCCTCTGCGTCTCCTCTGTAATCTGGACATTTTGCAACATCTTTCCGATATACTAGGTAACATCTTCAGTGAGCCTCCGGATGAAGCACTGCTGGTGTTTCCTCTTTTCTATTTATACATTTGGGTTTCCTGGAGTTGGTGATGTCATTTGCTGTAGTGACATCATTTCCTGTTCTTTTTCTCAGAGGGTGGTAAAGGGGATCCAAGTCAATGTGTTTGTTGATAGAGTTCCGGTTAGAATGCCATGCTTCTAGGAATTCTCGTGCGTGTCTTTGTTTGGCTTGTCCGAGGATGGATGTGTTGTCCTAGTCAGAGTGGTGTCCTTCCTTATCTGAACGTAAGGATACTAGTGAGAGAGGGTCATGTCGTTTGTGGCTAGTTGATGTTCATGTATCCTGGTGGCTAGTTTATGGCTTGGAAATGACTGCCAGACTACTCAGACCCCTTGGCATCATGGTAGCCCACAAACCCACCAACACACTAAAACAGCAGCTAATGAACTTGAAAAACCCCATACAGACAACAAGCAAAACTAATGTCATTTACAAAATACCAAGAACTATAACAAACACTACATTGGACAAACAGGCAGAAAACCAGTCACCAGGATACATGAACATCAACTAGCCACAAAGCGACATGACCCTCTCTCACTGGTATCCTTATATACGGATGAGGAAGGACACCACTTCGACTGGGACAACACATTCATCCTAGGATGAACCAAAGAGAGACACGCACGAAAATTCCTAGAATCATGGCATTCCAACCGGAAACTAACACATTGACTTGGATCCCATTAACCACGCCCTGCGAAAGAGAACAGGAAATGATGTCACCACAGGACAATGACAACACACTCAGTCACTCCCCTGGGCTGCTCCCAGGGCCTTTTCTTACGAATGCCCTGAAAATCATGCAAGTGCAGCCTGGTATTTACATGTTTCTCTGCTTAGCTATTACCATTGCTCAAAATCCACAGTGATTGTTGCCTGAAGCCCTCAACTCTCCGTCAGATAATTCCTGATGGAGTTATTGTTCAAGGACTGACTGCCAGACTATGAACCTTGTCTCGTACAAGACGAAAGGCTTGGTCAGATCAAAGAATCAATGTGACAATTACCCCATTATTACTGCATGACTTGTGAGATTAGGAAGGTCTTTCCTTTGATCTTAGTTCGGATTCACATAGCCAGTTTGAGCTGGGATGAGTAGTGAATGCTGCTATAATTGCTTCAGTCAAGATGAAGACCTTCCACTCGTCTACACATCGCAACAGCTTTTGCAATAATGTGGGTGTGGAGAGAGTTATACTGTGGACCTGTGAGGACAGTTTGCTGACATACAAGGTGTGCCTTGCTCAAAGGACAGTGACCATTTGCAGAAAGGTACATTAGGGTAAGCCTTATCACCTGTAGCTCAGTAAAAGAGCCAACGCTTTCAACCGAAGAGAGAAGAGGTGGTCTAAACTAATCTGCAGTGTTAGTTATTTTACAGCAACGGCACAATAGATGTGTATAATATATGCAGATGATAAAATAAAATTGCAAAGGGATGTTAATAGACTAGGTGAATGGGCAAGATTGTGGGAGATGGAGTTCAATGTAAGCAAGTGTGAGGTTATCCATTTTAGACTGTAAAAGTACAGATCAAGGTATGTCCTAGCTGGTTATGAAGTTAAATACAATTGATGTCCAAAGAGACTGGGGGGAATTCAGGTGCATAGATCTTTAAAATGTCATAAACAGATGCATAAAATAATCAAGACAGATAGTGGAATGCAGAAGTTATGTTGCAGTTCCACAAAACCCTGGCTAGACCCCACTTGGAGTACTCTGAGCAGATCTGGGCCCACACTTTTGGGATCATGCGTTGGCCATGGAGGAAATACAACATAGGTTTAGAAAAATGATATCTGGACTTCATAGGGTTACGAGGAGCAATTATACACATCAGGCATGTTTTCTCTAGAATTTAGAAGATTAAGGAGTAGTCTGACTGAAGTCTTCAAGATATTAACAGGAAGAGACAGGGTAGATACTCTATTCCCACTGGTTGGGGATTCTAGAACCAGGGGGCACATTCTGAGAATTAGGGCTGGATTGTTCACGAGAGGTGTTAGGAAGTACTTGTAAACACAGAGTGATAGATATTTCACATTCTCGTCCACAAATGACAGTGAATGCTGGATCAGATGTTAGATTTAAATCTGAGATAGATACATTTTTGATAAGTCATGGTATTAAGGGATATGGATTTAAGGCAGGTATATGGAGCTAGACTACAGACAACTGTGATCTCACAAATGACAGAACAGGATCAAGGGGCTGAATGGCTTACACCTGTTCCTTTGTTCCTCTACACCCACACCCACACAGTTCACAGTGATTTGGAAGGTGCACTTTTTTTTGACTATGATGTGGAGTGGGAAGAAGCTTTGTGAAGCAAGAACACTGACAAATGTTTAGTTTGAATGGCCAGTTTCCGCTGGATAAATTCAACTAAGGCAAATGAGTAGTACATAATGCCAATTTTACTCAGTGACTGCCACTCACTTACAGAAACCAATTAGCTCTGCTCAATTTCACTACATCAAATCTACATTCTGACTGGCCAGAGTAAACCTTCGCCCGTCACGCTCATGCTGGTTGCTGTGGTTCTGTTCGCCGAGCTGGAAGTTTTTGTTGCAAACGTTTCGTCCCCCGTCTAGGTGACATCCTCAGTGCTTGGGAGCCTCCTGTGAAGCGCTTCTGTGGTGTTTCCTCCGACATTTATAGTGGCCTGTCCCTGCCACTTCCAGTTGTCAGTTTCAGCTGTCCGCTGTAGTGGCCGGTATATTGGGTCCAGGTCGATGTGTTTGTTGATGGAGTTTGTGGATGAGTGCCAAGCTTCTAGGAATTCCCTGGCTGTTCTTTGTTTAGTTTGCCCTATAATGGTAGTGTTGTCCCAGTCGAATTCATGTTGCTTGTCGTCTGCGTGTATGACTACTAGGGATAGCTGGTTGTGGCGTTTCGTGGCTAGTTGATGTTCGTGGATGCGGATAGTTAGCTGTCTTCCTATATAGTGTTTTGTGCATTCCTTGCATGGGATTTTGTACACTACATTAGTTTTGCTCATGCTGGGTATCGGGTCCTTCGTTCTGGTGAGTTGTTGTCTGAGCGTGGCTGTTGGTTTGTGTGCTGTTATAAGTCCTAGTGGTCGCAGTAGTCTGGCTGTCATTTCAGAGATGCTCCTGATGTATGGTAGTGTGGCAAGCCCTTTGGGTTATGGCATGTCCTCGTTCCGTTGTCTTCCTCTTAGGCATCTGTTGATGAAATTGCGAGGATATCCGTTTTTTTTGGCGAATACCTTGTATAGGTGTTCCTCTTCCTCTTTTTGCAGTTCTAGTGTGCTGCAGTGTGTTGTGGCCCTTTTGAATAGTGTCACGTCTAGGAATGGGAGTTGGTTGTCCTTTTCTTTCTCTCTCGTGAATCGGATTCCTGTGAGTGTGGCGTTGATGATCCGGTGTGTATTCTCTATTTCCGTGTTTTTAATGATTACAAAGGTGTCATCACTCTGACCCAGAGTTTGGGTTGAATTTGTGGTAAGACTGTTTGTTCTAACCTTTGCATTACTGGACAGGGGACGAAACGTTTGCAACAAAAACTTCCAGCTCGGCGAACAGAACCACAGCAACGAGCACCCGAGCTACAAATCTTCTCACAAACTTTGATCATGCTAGTTTCTCACTATTCATTAGCCCTGTTCACAGACGTGATTTCACCAGGGTCTGTCACCCTAACCTCTGGCAGCTTTCCCTCCTTAGGACATCTCACCTGATTCTACTCCCTCTTCATTCTCTGCTACCACCCTAGATTTCTCCCTGAAATCTCTTCGCCACTTGTCTCCCTCAGGCTTTGCACAGGAACGTTAGCAGCCTTCTGTCTCGTTACGATGGGGGCTTGCGGCAGTAGTTGACTCTGTGCCTCCAAAGCCCCACACAGCAGAGGGAGACGGTGGGCTGAAAAGAAGGATAATTTGCTGGCCTCTTCTTTCTCTAGACCATCTCCTTGGCCAGCTGAGTTTTCTTTGTTACTGCTTGCTTCTTCTACTGCCTCTCCAGAAGTCACAACCAACAGAGATTGTGATGATTAAAAGCAGAGTACTGTAGGAGCTGGAGATCTGAAATAAGAACAGAAATTCTGGAGAAACTCAGCAGGTCTGGTAGCAGCTGTGGATAGAGAAAGAGAGTTACCGTTTCTAGTCTTGTATGACATTTTCTCTTGAGTTTCCGAAGAGGAGTCACACTGATCTTGAAACACTAACTTTGTTTCTCTCTCCAGCATTTGTAGTACTTTGCTTTTATTTGCATGTTTAATTCATTGCCACTTCTCCAAACAAGTTTTGGAGGGAATGCTGAGCAACAGGATTTACATGTACTTGGAAAGGCAAGGACTAATTCAGGACAGGGGTTAGATCAGAGTGGTGCTGGAAAAGCACAGCAAGTCAGGCAGCATCTGAGGAGCAGAAAAATCGACGTTTCGGGCAAAAGCCCTTCAGCAGGAATGGAGGCAGTGAGCTTCCAGGGTGGAGAGATAAAAGTGGAGTGGGGGGTGGGGAGAAGGTAGCAAAGACTGATTTGGGACAGTCATCATGGGAAATTTGTGCATGGAAAATAGTGTCTCACTAATTTGATTGCGTTTTTTGAAGTAACGAAGAGGATTGAGGAGGACAGAGCAGTGGATGTTCAACAAGGATCCTCATGGTAAACTGGTTAGCAAGGTCAGATCACATGGAATACAGGGAGAACTAGCTATTTGGATACAGAACTGGCTCAAAGATAGAAGACAGAGGGTGGTGGTGGAGGGTTGTTTTTCATCCATGGTCCTGGAGAGTATTGTTGAACAAAGAGACCTTGGAGTGGAGGTTCATAGTTCCTGGAAAGTGGAGTCGCAGGTAGATAGGATAGTGAAGGCAGCATTTGGTATGCTTTCCTTTATTTGATCAGTGTAGGAGTTGGGAGGTCATGTTGCGGCACAGGATATTGATTAGGTCACTTTTGGAATACTGCATGCAATTCTGTCTCCCTGCTGTAGGAAGAAGGTTGTGAAAGTTGAAAGCATTCGGAAAAAATTTACAAGGATGCTGCCAGAGTTGGAGGGTTTGAGTTATAGGACAGGCTGAATAGATTGGGCCTAGTTTCCCTGGAGGGTTGGAGGTTGAAGGGTGACCTTACAGAAGTTTATAAAATCATGAGGAGCATGGATAGGATAAGTAGACAAGGTCCTTTCCCAGGCTGGGCAAGTCCAAAACTAGAGGGTATAGGTTGAAGATTTAAAAGGACTAAAGGGGCAACTGTTTATCAGCAGGGGGTGGTGAGTGTATGGAATGAGCTGCCAGTGGAAGTGGTGGAGGCTGGTACAATTACAATGGTTAAAAGGCATCTGGATAGGTATATGAATATGATGGTTTAGAGGTATACTGGCCAAATACTGGAAAATGGGACTAAATTTATTTCAGATATGTGGTCGGCATGGATGAGTTGGACCGAAGGGTCAGTGTCTGTGCTCTATATCTCTATGACTCCATATGCCTACTTTGAAGAAGTTCTGCTTTTCTCTGATGGGATTTCTGTTTGAATCTTTCAGTTTATTCGCTCACACTGCTTTCTATTCCCCTCCTAGTGTTTTATAAAATATTGGCCAAACGTGCTTTCAAAGCCACATCTCCTTCCTCTGTGACTGTGTTGATGTTGGCACGGTGGCTCAGTAGTTAGCCCTGCTGCCTCACACCGCCAGGGACCCGGGTTCGATTCCAGCCTCGAATGACTATCTATTTGGTGTTTACACATTCTCCCAGTGTCTGCGTGGGTTTCCTCCCACAGTGCAAAGATGTGCAAGTTAGGTGAATTGGCTAAGCTAAATTGCCCATAGTATTCAGGGATGTGTAGGTTAGGTGCATTAGTCAGGGGTAAATGTTGAGTAATTGGGTCGGGGAATGGGTCTGGGTGAGTTACTCTTCGGTGGGTTGGTGTGGACTTGTTGTGCCAAATGGCCTGTTTCCACACTGTAGGGATTCTGTGATTTTCTATGATCTTCATTCACTACTTTCAACCGTCCTTGTAGCAGAAGTACAGATGCCCAGGAGGTCATAACCCAGTGACAGTTCACCATACAAAGTTAAAGTCCTGTTGTCCATCTGATGAAGGTGGCTGAACAAGGACAGATGTTGGTGACTTAGCAATGAATGTACTGAATTGACTGAATTGGCATGCTCCAAGACCTCCAAGTTGTGAAGAGACACCCAGGATAGGCTCGAGACAGTGAAGTTGGAAACAGTTCAGCCTTTGTGTTCAAGTTTCCACACTGTAGTGGGGATGAAGACTCGGGTTTGGTAGATCTGCGGGTTGCTGTTATTCCACACTCATTCACCTTGGCAAGAACAGCTGCAGCTTTTGTCATGTGTGCTGATTTCAGGATCAAATCATACATTGCTGGTGACTGTGAAGCTTAGATATATGAAGCTATCAACAACCTTTAACGTCATGTTATCAGTGCTAATAAAGACAGTATGGCGACGTCCTGTACGATGAAGTCTGTTTTCCTGATGCTGACATCAAATCAAGCTCTTTGCAGGTCTGAGGAAGTGTGTCCATTTGCTGCTACAGGGGTGTCTTATTAGTATAGGTTTGTCAGTATCAAGAAACACTCTGAAGACTTGATGCATCTTTGCCTTGGATCTCAGACAAGCAAGACTAAACACAGCGTTCCCTCAGTTCTGGTATATAAAAGTAAACAACCTTCAGATGAGATGAAAGCATGTGACAACAAAGGAGAACATGCCAAAGAGTGATGGTACCAGAACTTAACTCTGTTCAACCCCATCAGCAGATCTCAAAGATCTCAAAATTGGAGATATAGTGGACAGCGAAGAAGGTTACCTCAATTACAACAGGATCTTGACCAGATAGGCCAATGAACTGAGAAGTGACAGATGGAGTTTAATTTAGATAAGTGTGAGGTGCTGCATTTTGGAAAGGCAAATCAGGCTTGTACACTTACTGGTAAGGTCTTGGGGAGTGTTGCTGAACAAAAAGAGACCTTAGGGTGAAGGTTCATAGCTCTTTGAAAGTGGAGTCGCAGGCAGTTGGGTAGTGAAGGTGGCGTTTGATATGCTTTCCTTTATTGGTCAGAGTATTGAGTACAGGAGTTGGGAGGTCATGTTGCGGCTGTACAGGACATTGGTTAGGCCACTGTTGGAATATTGCGTGCAATTCTGGTCTCCTTCGTATCAGAAGGATGTTGTGAAACTTGAAAGGGTTCAGGAAAGATTTACAAGGATGTTGCCAGAGTTGGAGGATTTGAGCTACAGGGAGAGGCTGAACAGGCTGGGGCTGTTTTCCCCAGGAGCGTCGGAGGCTGTGGGGTGACCTCATAGAGGTTTATAAAATTATGAGGGGCATAGATAGGTTAAATAGGCAGAGTCTTTTCCCTGGGGTTGGGGAGTCCAGAACAAGAAGACATAAGTTTAGGGTGAGAGGGGAAAGATATAAAAGAGACCTAAGGGGCAACTCTTTCACACAGAGAGTGGTACGTGTATGGAATGAGCTACCAGAGGAAGTGGTGGAGGCTGGTACAATTGCAACATTTAAGAGACATTTGGATGGGTATATGAATAGGAAGGGTTTGGAGGGATTTGGGCCGGGTGCTGGCAGGTGGGATAGATTGGATTGGGATATCTGGTCGGCATGGACGGATTGGACCGAAGGGTCTGTTTATGTGCTGTACATCTCTATGACTCTATAACTTAAGATTCTACTGGATGGTTTAGAAGCTGAACTGGGCTATGGTTACATCACAAGAAGAAATTACTTGAATACCAGAAAGGTATATTTTGCAAGGTCATAGAGTAAGAGGATCTGGAGGCTTTAGAAAGATGCAAAAGAGGTTTACCAGGATGTCAACTGGATTGGACTGAATTATCTATGAGGATAAGAAGAACAAATTTGGATTGTTTTTACTCGAGCTTTGAAAGATGGGGGTGAGCTTTTGCAAGTAAATAAAATTATGAGATTAAAAATCACAACACCAGGTTATAGTCCAACAGGTTTAATTGGAAGCACCTGTTGGACTATAACCTGGTGTTGTGTGACTTTTAACTTTGTACACCCAGTCCAACACCGGCACCTCCGAATCAAAATTATGAGAGGCATGGATATGGTGGATAGTCTGAGACTTTTGCCCAAGTCAGAAATACTAGAGGCATAAATTTGAGAAGCAAGGAGATGTGCGAGGAAAGGATTTTACACAGATGGCTGGTAAGTTCCTGGAACATGCTGCCAGGGCGGTGATAGAGACAAATAGGATAGCAAGGTTTAAGAGGCATTTAGACAGATACGTCGACAGGCAAGGAATAGATCCATATCACTCTTGTTGCAGGCAGATGAAATTACTTTAGAATGGCATCATGGTTGGCACAGACATGGTGGGGGCGAAGGGGCTGTTCCCATGCTGTACTGTTCTAAGAGCAGGAAAAGTGGAATTCATTAGATTGCTTTCTCAAAGAGCTGATATGGAGACAATGGGTTGAATTTTTCCCTTCTCTAAATTCATTCCATATGTGTAAAAAGTGCAGACTAATAAGATTTGTACTCAGTTACTAAGCAGGATTTTTCTGTCTCCCACTAACACGCAGCAATGTCAGAGTAAACCTGATGGCACAAACCTCAGATCTGTGGCTTTTTAAAAAATTCTCAGGATGTCAGTGAGACTCAAAAGGTCCATCTTTAGTTACACTACAGAGCAACTAGATGACTTGCTTGACCACAGAGGGCATTATAGCATCAACAACTACAGAGACTGGAGCACTTGTAGGCAACACCAGATATAGGCAGCGGCTGGGTTTGTTATAACAATACTGAGTGAGCTGCAAATCCAATGATTGGCAACATAATTTTTAATCTGGCAATGAACTACAAATGACAGGACTATGAAATTAAATTTCACAATTTACCCAGACTGTATAGAAGATCACAGCCTTGAGGTTGTAAAGCCTACCAGCACGACTGCAGCCTGGGTCTGAACGCTGGCCTTACCTTTATCTGTAGTAGCACAGCTGTCAACCTGGCTATTAGATCAGTGAGATTTTCATTCCTCACGCTGGCCTGCCCAGTTTGTGATGTGTTTGCCTGTCGTACAAGTTCATGAGCTTCCTCCTCACACCTCCTGCGCATATCTGTGGGCTGGTCCATGGGTTGCAAGCCCTGGTCAGGAGCAAGCTAATCATTTTTAAGACAAAAAAAAGCAAATATGGCAAGGTGAACCAATGCACAAACTCTCAGCCACTGCACATCAAATGTTGCCTAAAGTTAGACTGACAGAATGGAACACAAAGCTGAGTCAACAAGCTGCATTTTATGGAGTGACTTCCAAGACAGTTCACAGAAGTCTCAGTTTGACATTGGGCTGTATAAAGAGATAAAAGGATTGGTAACTGTAGGTTTTAAGGAGCAACTGAAAAGAGATTTCAGGAGCAAATATCGGAACTGAGGCAGCAGATGATATTGCCAACAAGGGTGAAATGATGAAAATTAAGAATTGGATGCATTGAGTCACAGAGTTATACAAAACGGAAACAGATCCTTCAGTCCAACTTGGCCACGTGTACCATAATCCCACTCTGACCTAGTCCCATTTGCCAGCATTTGGCCCATATTCCTCCAAACGCTTCTTATTCATATCCCCATCCAGATGCCTTTGCAATGTTGCAATTGTACCAGCCTCCACCATTTCCTCTGGCAGCTCATTCCATACATGCACCATCCTCTGCGTGGAAAAGTTGTCCTTCAGGTCCCTTTTAAATCTTCCTCTTCTTACCTTAAACCTATGCTCTCTACTTTGGACTCCCCTACTGCGGGAAAAAGATCTTGACTATTCACCCTATCCGTGCCCCTCATGACTTTATAAACCTTTTGAAGGTCACCTCTCAGCCTCCAACACTCCAGGGAAAACCCCCAGCTGAATGAGCCTCACCCTATAGCTCAAACCCTCTAATCCCGGCAATATCCTTCTTTCCAATAGCAGGGAGACCTGCAGTGAACACAGTATTCTAAAAGTGGCTTCAATGTCCTGCTCAGCCACAACATGACGTCCCAAATTTGAGATTGGCTGCACTGACAAATGAAGGCAAGCGTGCCAAATGCCTTCTTTACCACACATTCCACCTATGACACTACGTTCAAGGAACTAGGCACCTGTACCCCCTCTGTCTGTTTCTTCAGCAACACTCCCAGGGCCCTGCCATTAGCTGTAGAAGTCCTGCCCTGGTTTGCATTATCGGGGCGGCATGGTTGGAGTAATCCAGATATTACTACCCTCAAGGACCTAAATTTTAACCGCTTGCCTAACTTCCTATAATCTCTCTGCAGAACCTCGTCCCTTTCTCTACCTATGTCGTTGGTACCAACATGTACAATCAGCTTCTGCTGGTCATTCTCTCTTTTCAGAATATTCTACACCAGCTCTGAGAAATCCTGATCCTGGCACCGGGGAGGCAACACAGCATCCTGATGTCTCGCTGATGGCTGCAGAAACATCTGGCTGTGCCCCTGTCCAGACAGTTCCCAATCACAACTGATTGCTTGGAACCTGATATACCCTTATTTACAGGAGAGCCAGTCAGGGTACCAGAAACCTGGTTGTCAGTGCTATACCTCCCTGAGAAGCCATCACTCCTACAGAATCCAAAAGAGCACACTGGTTTGAGATTGGGATAGTCACAGGAATCTCCTGTACTTCTTGCCAATCTCTCCTACTTTTCCCAGCAGTAATCCATCTACCTAATTGTATCTGTGGTTTTTCTACCTTCCTGAAACTACCATCCATCACACCCCCTGTAATGCAGTGGTATTGGAGAGTTGTAGGGCTACAAGGGATTGCAGAGACAGCGAGGGAGCAGAGCCATCAACACAAGGATGAGGACTTTAAAAATTGAGGGGATGCTGGATAAGCAGCTGATGTATTTGAGCAGGCACACGGTAATGGGTGAGCAGGATTTGGTGCTGATTAGCATATGGAAAGCAAAGCAGAGTTCTGAATAAGCTCAAAGGTTCACACAAATAGCACACAAGACCTATACAGGAGAAGTAAAAGTGAAGAAACTCCATGCTGAGATTACAAAATTAACAGATCCAGGCAAACAACGCAAAAATTCTCACCTCATAACAATACTGTTGGACTTTATTCAGAACCTTGTTCAGGTCTTTGTTTAGCTGCTCCAATTCTAAAACAATCGTCGCATATCGTTTTTGAAAGTCTATTCCAATGGGAGCAGAGTATGATTTCTGAAGGAGTGAGAAATTGGTCAGTCATTTCCTACCTTAACTGGTCTGATACTGTCCTTAAAGTAAACAGCCATAGTGTAGGACTGGGTGGGCAAGGAGGGAAACGGGAGAAAATAGAAGAGCTCATATTTGCGGGAATAATCACTAAACATTCCACTCTCAATTACCACTGCTAAAAAAAAATAATAGACTGAAATAAAACAAAGAACTTCAGATGCTGGAGATCTGGGCCTACTAAACGAAAGGCATAAGGAAGGGTCACTGGATTTAAAACATTAGTTCCACTCTTCACATTAATTCAAAGCCCTGAAAAATTTTCCTTTTAAAGTACTTTGATAGGATCAGTATTGAATGATGGAGCAGAGTTGAAGGGCTGAATGGTGTACTTCTGTTCATAATTATCCAATATTGTTTTAAAGTTATTGAATCTGCTTCCACTGCCTTTTCAGACAGCGCATTTCAGCTCATAACTTGTTGCATTAAAAAAAATGTTCCATGACTTTGTGCCATTACTTTTAATCTGGTTATTGACCCTCCTGTCCATCGGAAAAATTTCTCCCCATCTACTCAAAAACTTTTATAATTGTAAACACTTTAGCAGTAATAGTGTGCATAATCAGTTCTCACATACTAGAAAGTACGTCACACACAACAGGCTAATTTTGATATTTAGTGACTTCAGTTGCCAAATACAGGATTGAAGAGCAATGATATGAATCACTCGTTACTCATACAACACTCTACTCGTGTTCCCCTGCACTATACTCATCTCAATCCTAGTCACTCACCAGCTTCATCCTCATTTTCCTACACTAATTTTCACCCTTCAAGGCTTTGAATGTAAAATCTCTCATCCTCAAATCCCTGTGAATTTGCTTTTCACTATTCAAGCAAATTCTTCCAGCCTCATTACCATCCTCACCACTCCAAAGCCCCACCATAGAACAGCTGCTGATCTCTTGCTCACCCCCATTTCCCATCACTGTTGGCTTATCCTCTAGAACTGCCTCCCATATATTTACCTCCTCTTTTAAAGAAATCTCCTGAAAATACTCTTCAAGGTAATTCCTTGAATCTCGCCTTTCCCACCTTGATATCCATTTTCCACATCATTCACTTGGTTGTGTCTAAATGTGCGGACAGAATTTCTGTGTTCTCTGTATGTTGTGACCCACAACACTTGATACAATGCCTTGAGGTCACTTGACTACTGTAGAAGTGATAGCACACTATCAGAAAATATTTTGGGAGCATGATAATATGCTTGGGAGGAACAAGCAATTTAGAGCCTGGGATTCCATGACATCTTTATTCCAGTAAGGGCTGATAGTCACCCTGTGGCTGGGTCTGCTGGTGACTATTTCATACAGATTGACTGCTTTGACTGATCAGGAACTTCATTCTCCTTGTGACTACTGCAGATGGTAGAAAGTGAACGAGATGGAACTTGGTCTTTTATCATTGAGAAATTCAGGTCCCAGAATACTTATTTTGTACAATCCACCCTGACAGCAGTTACATCGTGGTGTGAATACTTTATAAACTCTTATAAAGTTGACATCAATGTAAGTGGCCACTGGGCCTTCTCCAACACCTAGACAACGAAAGCTGCTGGCCTGTAGCAGTGGCCAGTGTTTGTACAGTCAGGAATGTTAGTACCTCATGTCATTGACAGACTATACAGTCAACATTGGCATGAAAAGGGGAAATGTGGCCGACAGACTTCAGGCATTGAGCTTTAGTAGACTCAACATTCAAACCGCTCATTTAGTTCACTGCATCTCTAGGATAAAAACAATGACTGCAGATGCTGGAAACCAGATTCTGGATTAGTGGTACTGGAAGAGCTCAGCAGTTCAGGCAGCATCCGATGCTGCCTGAACTGCTGTGCTCTCACTGCACCTCTGTTGGCTCACAGAGTTATCAGCTTAATTTCATTGCACTGTATGATCCCCATGCACTGTTTCCACACTGTAAGTAATCTAATGTAATCTGTAAGTAATCTAATCTAATGACTGCAGATGCTGGAAACCAGATTCTGGATTAGTGGTACTCGAAGAGCTCAGCAGTTCAGGCAACATCCGATGCTGCCTGAACTGCTGTGCTCTCACTGCACCTCTGTTGGCTCACAGAGTTATCAGCTTAATTTCATTGCACTGTATGATCCCCATGCAATTTCTTCCTTGTCCAAAAATAATAATCAGCTTCCCTTTTGCAAGTTACTGTGGACTCGGTTTCAGGGCATCCATGTCTTTTGCACAAACCAACAATTTCTCCTGACTTTCCCTTTGCAATTTGGGTGCCTCTGTGAACTTTGACCTGCAGATCCAGGGCTCGAGTGACCTACGTTCTCTAGGATTGGGGGGAGGAGGATGGATGCCTATCGGACAGAAAGAGTCCGCACTGAACTCCAGGAAGACAGAATCCTGAGGCTGGGCAAGGATCTTTAGATAGCTTGGAGATGGAAATTAAATCAAGTGGGTCAAACGTCCAGCTGACCTGAAGGGAACAGAGGCAGGTAGGTCTGTCGCTCTGGCTGACATAATGCCCTCAACCAATACCAAAACCAGTTCTGATTTCTGGCTGGGCAGCCTTTGAAGTAAATAACCATAATCAAGTGTTTCATTTAAAACCTGACAATAAAATAGAGAAGATTCTTTACCAGTTTCTCTGCTTCCGTGTTCATTTCTTTTAACTGTTTGATGTGTTCTTTCTTGATCATGAGAATTTTTGATAACCTTGTCTAAAAGCAGAAAATAAAGACAAACTGTAACAGAAATCAGACAAGAACCTTGCTTCACACATCATGGGAATTGTTTTCCTGGTCACACAATGAGGGCAAGTAACTCGATACAATGGATGACAATGTAATATTGACAGCAAACTGTAAAGAGTAGGCAGTAAACACAGAAATTTGTAGGAAGTGTGTCACTGTGACAAAAATCACTGGCACTGCACGAGTTTTGTGGCCAGGAGCTCTGTCCCTGTGCCACTCGGTATGGACCCTCCCTCTGCTGAAATAATCTCATGTCAGGGCACTCAGCAGCCAAAATGTCACATACAACAGGATAGATCAGCAGAATATTCAAAATGTCAGCTCAGTCCTGTAACATCAAAAATCTACGAGCGTATAGTTAACTATCTGACCGGATGCCAATCTTCATTTGATCCCATGTAATAACTACTAATTTGACCAGTTTTGATGGAATCTTTACCTAAGAAAAGGTAAGTTTTTTTTAGGGGCAGATCAACAAGGGTTCACTTGGCTGATTCCTATGATCACTGAAGAATTGGAATGGCCCAATATTGTGTGATGTTAAGAAGCATGCAAGATAGGTCATTGTAGCAAACAAGATGCTGAGGTAGCATGGGAAGATGGGAGCTTTGGTTTTGTAGGGGATGCTGAGAGGTTGTTAGCTTTCGCCTGAGAGTCCAGAATCCAGGAAGCAGTCTCCAGATTAAGGATCGATCAGACTGAGATGAGGTGGGATTTCTTCACCTAAAAGGACAACGAATCTTTGGAACTCTCCAACTCAGAGGGTGTCACTCAACTGAGTGTAGGTGTAGGTGATCAAGATGTAGACTGACAGGAGTCAAGGAATTATGAGGATCAGGTGGGAAAGTGGAATTGAGGCTCAAAATCTGTCACAATTGTACTGAATAGAGGAGTACAATGTACAGTCTGTTCCTGCTCCTGTTATGAAGCTTTTCCTCACATTTTCGAAAGCTTTAAAATCCCTTCTACAGCACAGTATCCAGAGTTGGAAGCAATATTCCTAATTACAACCTAATCGGAGGCTTGCAATTTGTAAATTTGAATACAGGGAACATAAAAATCTAATGCCAATGATTAGACAATAATTGGTGTATTTGGAACCCTGTTGAGGAAGCAACATCCAAGATGGCGGCGGAGTAGGACGCTCCAGCTGGAGCTTGTCGAGTCTGTTTCCTTCTCCTCTCGGCCTCAGTGTGGACCTGGCAAGGTGGGTCTCGGCCTGGTCTCTTGGCCCACATTGGCAGTGTCTCGGCATGCATGTGTGTCCTACCCCAGCATGTTCCAGAGGCAGCAGGAATGAGGTCAGAGACTGCAGGTTCAGCTGCACGATGGCACCAGTGGCCCAACACAGGAAGGGCGAGTGGCAGCATCGAGAACAGGCAGCTGAGTTTAATGTTAACTATTACCGTATCACTTTATTTTTCTGCTTATTCTGTGAAAGTCTGTAATGATTAACTTTTGAAATTTTGTTTCTCTCACTAGTTTGTACTAAAGCTTTTTGCATGTAAGAGGCGCTGTGTGTGGCAACATCTGACACTTTTCTCTGTACTCCTGTACTTAAGTACATGTGACAATAAAATCTAAATGTAAAACTTTATCTAAAAATACATGGGGAGGGAAGTAAATAAAGAAAAGAGAAACTGAAAGAGAGAACACGTAAGATGCTGACAGACCCACTCACACTTCCTGTAATGACGACACTGTTTTTGTGGGCAGCTGATCAGCTCTTTGCAGAATTCAGGCTCAGTGTTTACAGGAGATTCACAACACTGACGTCTGTATGGACTGACAGTCTGATACTTAACCACAAATTCTGCATGCAAACGAGCCACGCCCTGTTTCAGACTCCGCAATGAGTCATTTAATTGGAAGTGTAATGAAATTTTAAATGGAACTTTGTTTTCTACTAGGTTTGATAATGCTTGGCTTTTAGCCTCATTTAGCAGAATGGATGGTCAAAGTTTGTGCGAAGATTTGTAGCTCGGGTGCTCGTTGTTGTGGTTCTGTTCGCCGAGCTGGAAATTTTTGTTGCAAATGTTTCGTCCCCTGTCTAGGTGACATCCTCAGTGCTTGGGAACCTCCTGTGAAGCGCTTCTGTGGTGTTTCCTCCGGCATTTATAGTGGCCTGTCCCTGCTGCTTCCGGTTGTCAGTTTCAGCTGTCCGCTGTAGTGGCCGGTATACTGGGTCCAGGTCGATGTGTTTGTTGATGGAGTTTGTGAATGAGTGCCATGCTTCTAGGAATTCCCTAGCTGTTCTTTGTTTGGCATGCCCTATAATGGTAGTGTTGTCCCAATCAAATTCATGTTGCTTGTCGTCTGCGTGTGTGGCTACTAAGGATAGCTGGTCGTGGCGTTTCGTGGCTAGTTGATGTTCATGGATGCGGATCGTTAGCTGTCTTCCTGTTTGCTCCCAGCATGAGTAAAACTAATGTAGTGTACAAAATCCCATGCAAGGACTGCACAAAACACTATATAGGACAAACAGGAAGACAGCTAACGATCCGCATCCACAAACATCAACTAGCCACGAAACGACACGACCAGCTATCCCTAGTAGCCACACACGCAGACAACAAGCAACATGAATTCGACTGGGACAACACTACCATTATAGGGCAAGCCAAACAAAGAACAGCCAGGGAATTCCTAGAAGCATGGCACCCATCCACTGTGTGTGTGGCTTTCCTGTAAACCTTTGTGGTGAATTCTCCATTCGGTGTTCTCTGTACCATCATATCTAGGAATGGGAGTTGGTTATCCTTTTCTTCTTCTCTCGTGAATGGATGGTGCACATTTCTCAGCTCCCTACCTTTAACATTCCTTAATGGAATTTCAGCCATTTCCTCAATATAATTGATGTGTTTATCCAGAGTAAACACGTAGAGGGAAGTTTGAAACATAAAGAATGCACATACTTACCACCTGGATAAGAAATTCGATAGGAAATCCCCCAAGTGTGTCTCCTTCAGTAGCCGACAGTTTGCTTTTCCAAGGCGATTGACCCAGAAGTGGATCATTGTCCTGTCATGAACAACAGGGGAATAAAATGAGGCACCGTTAATACAAGGTCACAGGTTTGAAGTTAGCTTTGACTTAATGGCAGCACTCTCCCTTCTCTTTCCAGAACAGTCAGTATGTCATGTAACATTTCAGTTACGATTGCTGAGCATTCCGGATCGTTCTGGGGTTTTCCAGGGGTCTCCCAGGAACTACTTCTTTCAGAATTGGGATATCTTTGCCCTTTGAACTTTCCTCACTGGAGCAGCTCGCCACCTCTCCACCACTTAATCGTGATATCAACCACCAATTAGATATCTCTTGATTGCTAATGCCACTCATAGGAGGAATATGGCCATTCAGCCCACTGATCGCTAGTGAGACTGCTCCATCTTTCAATAAGAACATATATCTGATCTGATTGTGACCTTAACTCCCATGTCTGTCCCCATAGCCTCAACTCCATGTTGATCAAAGATCTGTCTGATTCAGTCTCAAATATATTCAATGACCTGTCCTCCACTACTCTCTGCAGTAAAGAATTCCAAACACTGATGATCCTCAAAAAGAAGACAATTCTCATCTCTTTCTCAAGTAGGCGATCTCTTATTTCCAAAACCTTGTCCCCCATGAGAGGAAACATCTCAGCATCCATCCCTGTCAAGCAACTGTTCCTCACTTTTCTGAACTGCCGAGCCCCTCTTGGTAAGATAATCTCTTCACCCCAGGAATCAGTCGAACAAACCTTCTCCGCACTGCTTCCAATACAAATATTTAACTTAATGCCCCGTCTTGTGACTCTGTTAAAAAGTGACCAAAAATGGGACAGTAGAGGTGGAGATACCTTTAGGAGTCCATCTTGCAGGAAGTGTGGGGTTTGGAAAGCTGCAAGTAACGAATGATGAAAGTTTTTTTTTAAATATTACAAAGGCGGCTTCTGCGATCTGGTGTACACTGCCTGAGGAGTAGCAGATTCTATAATAACTGTCAAAGACAACATAAAAATAATTTGAGAGCTATAGAGAATGATCAGGGGAGAGGGACTAATTGATATTTTTTCCAAACAGCTGGAATGAGGACTGAATGGCTTCTTCCTGTGCTGTAAGATTCTATGAAGCTTCATGTCCTCATAACTGGGTGTGTAATGAACCCTCTCCTAAATTCTTTATTTGACCTGTACAATACTGAACTGACACATTATCAGAGGTGCCTTCTTTCACGTGAGATGAGAAATAGACCAGTCTACTCACTCAGAAGCATGTCGTTTTCTAGGATCTTGCCTACCCTACAAAAGTAACTGTACCTCTGGCTGTGAAGCTCAGTTATTCTTCTGTCCTACCGTTATGTTTCTGCAGTTCCTGTTTATTTCCACTAAAGGGAGCTCTGGCATAATGCAGTGTTCCGCTAATGCCAGATCTTTGGCACTGTATAATTAAGTCTCACATTTTCAGTGAATTTTCCAGGAAGTTAGCAATCATGTCTATTCTAGGCTCATTCACTTTTAAAGGTGTAGGTCATTCAACCTCATGAGGCTATTCCACTTTAGTATAAAGCTATAATGTCTGAACATCCTCACCTGTCCAACAATCCTCAACAGACACAACAATAATGACAGCTTATGTTTAGAAAGTATCTTCGGTGTACTATGATATGCTATGCTTCACAGTTGCATTACCAAATAAAAGTTGACATTGAGCAAGCTTGGTCAGAGATGGTTTTTAATGGAGGAACTTAAAAAGGGAGAGAGAGGTGGGGGGGAATTTCAGGACTTCATGTCTGGGCAGCAGTGGTGGAGTGATAACACCGAGGATAGGTAACAGGCCATGAGAGCATTAGATGCAGAAACTGAAGTAGGCTATTCAGCCCACTGAACCTGGTTCACGATTCAATGAGATTATGGCTGATCTGATAATCCCCGACTCCACTTTCCTGCTTTTCCCCCACAATTCTTTATTCTCTTACTGAATAAAAACTTGACCATTTCAGCCTTGAACATACTTAATGACCAAGTCTCAACAGCCCTCTGCAGTAAAAAAAATTCCACAGACTCACGATCCTCAAAGAAGAAATTCCTCTTCATCTCTGTTTTAAATGTAGGACTCCTTATTCTGAGATTATACCCTCTGGTCCACAAAGGAAAGCAACCCTTCACATCTACTCTGTCAAATCCCCTAAGAATCTTCCATGCTTTAGTCAGGACACCTCTCACTCTCCTATTCTAGTGAGTACACGCTCAATCTACATAACGTCTCCTCAAAAGAAAATTCATCCACGCCTCCAGCACAGTGGTTCAGTGGTTAGCACTGCTGCCTCACAGCGCCAGGGACCCGGGTTCGATTCTAGCCTCGGGCGACTGTCTGTGTGGAGTTTGCACATTCTCCCAGTGTCTGTGTGGGTTTCCTCCGGGTGCTCTGGTTTCTTCCCACACTCCAAAGACGTGCAAGTTAGGTGAATTGACCATGCTAAATTGCCCGTAGTGTTATGGTGTATTAGTCAGAGGGAAATGGGACTGGGTGGGTTACTCTTTGGAGGGTTGATGTGGACTTGTTGGGCCGAAGGGCCTGTTTCCACACTGTAGGGAATCTACTCTAATCTGTGTCCCTCTATAGCCTCCAATGTTTGTGTACTATTCAGTATTGCAGCTGTGGTCGGATTAGTGCCATGTATCGTT
Source organism: Chiloscyllium plagiosum (assembly GCF_004010195.1). Lineage (NCBI taxonomy): Eukaryota > Metazoa > Chordata > Chondrichthyes > Orectolobiformes > Hemiscylliidae > Chiloscyllium > Chiloscyllium plagiosum. The sequence goes on from NC_057712.1 coordinate 127,612,720, forward strand.
TTAACAAAAGCTCCCTACTTTTAGGCTTCATTTCCTTTGAAATAAATGTCAACACATCATTTGGCTTCCCTACTGCCCACTGAACATGGGTGCTAGCTTTTTGAGATTCATGGATGAAGGGTCCCAAATCCATCTGTTCCATAGTTTTCTGTAGTCTTTCTGCATTCAAATAATATTTATCTCCTGTATTCTTCCTGCCAAAGACCATTACCTCACATTTCTCCACATTATGTTGCATCTGTCAAGTTTCTGGACACTTGCTTAACTTGTCCACATCAGACGCTGTGAATCGCCTTCATCGCATGCCCGCCCACCTATTTTTGCCTCATCTGCAGATTTGGCTACTGTACATTGACTTTTGCCATCCAAGTCAGGAAGATATGGGAGAGGTTTGATATCTTGGAATGTTGTAGAGCTGGAAGTGGTTGATACGGAGGGACAAGACTATAGAAGGGTTTATAAACAAGGTTGAAGATTCTAAAACAGCTGCTGTACAACTGGGAGCTGCTGCACAGCAGATTACGTGCGGGATCTGATCTGAGATAGGATGCAGGCAGTAGGGTTTTGACTGAGCTGAAGTTTAAGGAGAATGGAAGGCAGGAGACTAGCCAGGAATGCATTCTAAAGTCTAGATGTAACACAGGCATGGAGGAGAGTTCAGCAGCACAGAAGTGGAGTCAGGGATGAAGTCGGGCAATATTACATCAAGATAAAAAAGGTCTTCTGGATCTTGCCTCAAATGTCTGTTACATTTGATTCGAACACAGAGATTGGTTCAGTCGCTCATAATTATAGGGATGAGGATTCAGCCGGAGGTTGCAGGTCTTCCCAGGATATAATTTAGAAAACATTTTCTCATCCACTACTGGATGTTGTATGAATAGTCTGATCACTTGGAGAAAGTACAGAGGCTCAAGAGTGCTGGGGCTGAGGTGATCTTGCAGGTTCTCAGCATGTTGCATTTTCACATGTTGTTGGTGAGGACAGTGGATGAGAAGTAGAAGTATCAGTGTGGGAGACGGTACACAGATCACTGCAGCTGCTTCTCTGGCTGTGGCCAAGTCGGTAAAAATAGAACCAAACAGGTTCAGTCAGACCATGAGACAGCTGGTCGCCCAGGCCCGGCCCACCGCCCAGGCACGTGGCCTGAACCGGTCCCTCGCCTGGGCCCATGCCCCGAACCTGCCCCTCGGCCGGGCCTATGCCTGAACCAGTCCGTCCCCTTGGCCGGGCCTGTGCCTGAACTGGCCCCTCACCCAGGCCTGCGCCTGAACCGGTCCATTAAACAGCCACACCATCTCACAACATCTATTCATCCTTCAAAATAAGTACATCTCTTTCTTTCTCTCCTTTGAGAAGCCAAAGTTTGATCAACACCTAATCAAAACAAACATTTAACAACAAACCATGTCTACTGATATATTTGAATTCTCAATTATTTTAAATGTCATGATTATGAGCATGTGTATTGTATGCATTATACGTAAGCGAATAAAACCATAAATATTGTAATGTTTTACAATGTGCATGTCAATTCAGGGCCGAACTTCACACTGGGGACTTTAAGTGGGGTCAAGAGCAAGGAGACTGCTTGGCCATCCCTCCACTCCTGCTCTCATACATCTTAGCAACAAAATTGTCAAGCACTGAAATGGACTCATAGTAGGAAAAGCTTGAAAATCACCATTTGAAGTTACTGAAAAGCCAATAACCAGGCAATGTAGATTTGAATTCTTAAAATATTCTTTCACAGGAAGAGGGCATCGCTGACTAGGCCAGCATTTATTGCCCATCCCTAATTGCCCAGGGGGCAGTTAAGAGTGAACCACATTGCTGTGCGTCTGGAATCACATATAGGCCAGACCAGGTAAGGATGGCAGTTTCCTTCCCTAAAGGACATGAGTGAACCACAGAGTCAGAAGTGTACAGCACAGAAACAGACACTTTGATCCAACTGTCCATGCTGACCATCCTAACCTAATCTAGTCCCATTAGCCACCACTTGGCCCACATCCCTCTAAACCTTTCTATTTATATACCCATCCAGATACTCCACAACCACATGATGAAGAGCAATCCATCTGAAAGCGAGTGCTTCCAAATAAAACTTTTGGACTATAACCTGGTGTTATGTGATTTTTAACTTTTAAATGCTATAATTGTACCAGCCTCCACCACTTCCACTGGCAGCTCATTCCATACACACATCACCCTGTGTGAAAATGTTGCCCCTTAGGTCTCTTTTATATCTTTCCCCTCTCACCCTGACCTCGGCCTCTAGTTCTGGACTCCCCCAACCAAGGGAAAACACCTTTTCTATTTATCCTATCCAGACCACACATGCTTTTATAAACCTCTATAAGGTCACCCCTCAGCCTCCGACGCTCCAAGGAAAACAGCCCCAGCTTATTCAGCTTCTCCCTAAAGCTCAAATCCTCCAACCCTGGCAACATCCATGTAAATCTTTTCTGATCCCTTTCAAGTTTCACAACATCTTTCCGATAGGAAGGAGACCAGAATTGCACGCAATATTCCAACAGTGGCCTAACCAATGTCCTGTACAGCCGCAACATGACTTCCCAACTCCTGTATTCAATACTCTGACCAATAAAGGAAAGCATACCAAACGCCTTCTTCACTGTCCTGTCTACCTGTGATTCTACTTTCAAGGAACTATGAACCTGCACTCCAAGGTGTCTTTGCTCAGCAACACTCCCTGGGACCTTACCATTAAGCGTAAGTGTATAAGTCCTGCTAAGATTTGCTTTCCCAAAATGCAGCACCTCACATTTATCTAAATTAAACTCCATCTGCCACTCCTCAGTCCATTGGCCTATCTGATCAAGATCCTGTTGTAATCTGAGGTAACCCTCTTCGCTGTCCACTACACCTCCAATTTTGGTGTCATCTGAAAACTTACTAAATATACCTATGTTCACATCCAAATTATTTACATAAATGAAGAAAAGCAGTGGACCCAGCACCAATTCTTGTGGTCACAGGCCTCCAGTCTGAAAAACAACCCTCCAACACCACCCTCTGTCTTCTACCTTTGAGCCAGTTCTATATCCAAATGGTTAGTTCTCCCTGTATTTCATGAGACCCAATCTTGCTAAGCAGTCTCCCATGGGGAACTTGTCGAACTCCTTATTTAAGTCCATATAAATCATGTTCACTGCTCTGCCCTCATCAATCCTCTTTGTTACTTCTTCAAAACACTCAATTAAGTTCGTAAGACGTGATTTCCCACACACAAAGCCATGCTAACTACCCCTATTCAGTCTTTGCCTTTCCAAATACATTAAATCCTGTCCCTCAGGATTCCTGCCAACAACTTGTCCACCACTGACGTCAGACTCACTGGTCTATAGTTCCCTGGCTTGTTCTAACCACCTTTCTTAAATAGTAGCACCACGTTAGCCAACCTCCAGTCTTCCAACACCTCACCTGTGAGGTATCGTTGATGTAAATATCTCAGCAAGGGGCCCAGAAATCACTTCTCTAGCTTCCCACAGAGTTTTAGGGTACATCTGATCAGGTCCTGGAGATTTATCCACTTTTGTGTGTTTCAAGACATCCAGCACTTCCTCCTCTGTAATATTGACATTTTCAAGATGTCACAATCTATTTCCCCACATTCTACATCTTCCATGTCCTTTTCCACAGTAAACATTGGTGCAAAATACTCGTTTAGTATCTTGCCCTCTGTCCTGCGGCTCCACACAGAGGCCGCCTTGCTGATCTTTGAGGGGAGAAAGTGAGGTCTGCAGATGCTGGAGATCAAAGTTGAAACTTTATTGCTGGAACAGCACAGCAGGTCAGGCAGCATCCAGGGAACAGGAGATTCGACGTTTCGGGCACAGGCCCTTCTTCCCTATTCTCTCCCCAGTCACCCTTTTGTCCTTAATGTATTTGTAAAAACCCTTTGGATTCTCTTTAACCCTATTTGCCAAAGCTATCTCATGTCCCCGTTTTGCCCTCCTGATTTCCTTCTTAAATTACTCCTACTGCCGTTATACTCTAAGGATTCTCTCGATCTATCCTGTCTATACCTAACATGTGCTTCCTCCTTTTTCTTAACCAAACCCTCAATTTCTTTGGTCATCCAGCATTCTCTATACCTACCAACTTTTCCTTTCACCCGAACAGGAATATACTTTGTCTGGATTCTCGTTATCTCATTTCTGAAGGCTTCCCATTTTCCAGCCGTCCCTTTATCTGCGAACATCTGTGCCCAATCAGCTTTGGAAAGTTCTTTCCTAATACCATCAAAATTAACCTTCCTCCAGTTTAGAACTTCAACTTTTAGATCCAGTCTATCCTTTTCCATCACTATGTTAAAATTAATAGCATTAATAGTTGCCCCAAAATGCTCCCCCACTGACACCAAGAGTAGGTCAAGTTTTGCACCTTCTCTCGTAGGTGCATTCACATACTGGATAGGATAGTAATAGCACAAAGTGAAAGATGCAACTTACTGTGATAGGAGACTGGGTGCTGGTAGTGTAAGGCAGCCGTGGTGGTGTCAAGTAATACCTGGAAGGTCGCTGCTTCTGAGCAAAGGCAGTGATAGGCATAGTTTCATGAGGCTCGTTGCTCTGAAAATGACAGCAAAAATGCATTAAAATTTTCAATGCGAGTAGAAGTGTGGAGTTTTCTAAAAACACATTCATACAGCAATGAATGAGTGCAGCAGTATAGATCACAACATAAATTAAAAAGTCGTGAGTTCAAATCCCCAGCATGATGAACGGAGTCATTAAATACAGGCAGTCCCCGGATTGTGACTGGGTCCCGTTCCTGAGTTTATTCACTTGTCAATTTGTAGACAATTGGAACACAATGCAGGACAATATAAAGCAGCTGTTCATTAGTATAGGAAATGTTTGCATGTCGGATATTTAAAATTACATCTGTGTGAGATTGTACTCTAAGTACGAGTGCTCGCAAGTTGGACGTTTGTAAATGGACGACCCCTATATTAGAAACTGGGCACACATTACAAAAAATAAAATGATCATGAGAAGCTCCTGGATTGTAGTTCAAAAACTCAATGGATTAACTCACATCTTTCAAAGAACGGAACCTGACACTTTTCTCTGGTCTTGGCCTACAAGCAATTCTGGTCCTATGCTATATATTCAACTAGTGCTGTAAAGCTGCCTGCATGTCTGTGTGAGCCTGTACAAACAATTATTGAAGACCTCGCACCAGCTTTACAGCACTAGTTTGATCACAGCTGGAATGATGTGAACTGTTTGGATCCCCTTACAGATATACTGATAGGAGGCAGTCCAGAGAAAGGTGACTCGGTTCATCGCAGGTACAGGATGTGTCGAAATAAGAGATTCAGCTGGCAACAAGTAACTGTGCTCCAGTTTTTGGATGACAAAGGCCTTCTGCCTGCCAACAACAATATGATTGGCTCCCAGATAGCTGAACAGCTTGGGGATCAGAGAAGCTGTCAAGTCTCTGATCAGGAGTTAGTCTCTGTTCTCAGTGGAAAAAAACTTCAAGCTTGATCAAAATCATTTCATCTCTTTCCTTCAGCATTTGCTGCAAGCTGTGACCTTTCATTAGTAAGTCAGAGACCTTCATAATTGTGAACTAGTCACCTGGGTCTCCGACAAACCAGTGAAAAAAATTGAAGATCGATCGAGAAGTAGGGTTCTGAACAGCATGAAAATCATATCAAATCATATTATCAAGAATGATTGAATTACTTTCCCAATCTTTCTCTCTGCCTATTACACTCATTTTTTCCTGTATGTCTGTGTCTCTCTCTCTTTTTTCTGTATGGAGAGGGGGAGTTTATAAGAGGTCAAGAGTTTAAACTAGTAAAGTTATATGCCAACTCTTCATAATTGTTTACTGTAGTGTCTTTTTATTTGAGGTAAGTAGTAATTCTTGTTAAGTATATAAACCTGGTTGATTTTGGTCAGGTAACTTGGGGAATTTTGTGTACATTTAAAAAACTTGTAACTTTTGTGAAGGTTTTGAGAATAGTGGAGCTTGGTTTCCAGGACATTACCTCAATGAGGCATGGCAAAGTGTCAAAGGGGTTTAATGGTGGACTTGTATTTTTGTAGCCACGTGGTTTCTTTCAAAACACTATTAGAAAGAGACTTCCTGAAGAGTAATGGGAATCTCTTTACATTCTGAGAATTTACAAGTGAACAAAGTAAACATCATGCATTAGATCTCCAGATAGAAGATTCTGGATTTTTTCAGGCTTAGGCTAAACACCCATAAGGCCAGGGGGATTCTACTGAAATATGGCATTGAGGTAGATGATGAACTACCTCCTCCTGCTCCTGTTTTCCTATTACCTACATCTTTTCTACATCTCTCTAAAGCCTTCACATCTTTCCTGGAATGTAATAGGGCTGGACTGAAAATGATGGTCAGGTTTGAGGGGCTGAAAACTCTCTCTTGCTCTTACGTTCCTAGGAAGGATATGAAGGCTTTAGAGAGATGTAGAAAAGATGTAGGTAATAGGAAAACAGGAGCAGGAGGAGGCCATTCAAGCCTCCAGGGATGAGAGGTGGTTCCAGGGATGAGAACACATTTTAGTTCAGTAGGTTGGAAATGTCGGGGATTGTCCTCTTTGTAGACAGTTGATATACATGTAGCAAGAGGTGTTCAAAATTATCAGTAGTCTGAACTCAGCAGTCAGGGTAAAACTGCTCCCATTGGTTGTAGGATTTGAACCAGAGCATATTAATTTTTAGATAATTAAATAAAAGAAAGGGAAATGCAGGTAAAATCATTTAGCTTTGCCTCTCACAGTTGAGAATTGTGCACATAAAAACCACAGTTATTTACTTACAAGAACTTCATAATCAGGTACAGTGTGTGTTCCCAATCCCGTCCTGTCAAACGTGACTCGGTATGTGGCGTTAATAGTGTCAACAGCATCAATTTGTCCTGTAAACAGGCCGTCGTGGAAACCTCGAAGTCGTGCTAAAGAGTGGAGTGACAAAGTGGAGAAATGACGACAAACTTAACCAAAGTCTAACATGTTACTGAATGACAACTCATCATTTTAGATCTAGCAATCCAAGACCTACATCTGCACCTATGTTTTGTGATAAACTGTGGCTTTAGCAAGTTTCACATTCCAACTCTTGGGGGTCAGGACATTTCTCCTGAATTTCCTGATGAATGTATTAGTAACTGTCTTCTTCACAAACATCTCCAAGTCTATCCAATCAAATCCCTAACAACTTCTTTCAGGTTGAAAAAGCAAAGAAGTCTCAGCTTTTGGAGATCCCGGTGTTGGACTGGGGTGTACAAAGTTAAAAATCACACAACACCAGGTTATAGTCCAACAGGTGTTTTTGGAAGCACTAGCTTTCGGAGCGCTGATCCTTCATCAGGTGGTTGTGATGAACCTGATGGAGCGGCGCTCCGAAAGCTAGTGCTTCCAAGTCTCAGCTTGTTCATGATCGGTATAACTCCTCAATTCTGACATCATTCTTAGACCCTCTTCTGTGCTTTTTGTAATATGGAGATTAGAGCCGTGCACAATAATTAGAGTGAAAGCAGTGGGGTGTGATCACAAAAAGCAGAATAATGCAGGGGTGACTGACTTACCGGTGACTTTTGTTCCTATGACTAGAGGTAATGGGATCTCATCTGGGAGGTCTTTGTACTGAGACAGCTCTGTCACCTTCCTCTGTTGCAGGAGTCTGATCTTCTGTCGTTTGTGTTGTAAGGCAGCCCGCTCTTCAGCGAAGAAAGCTGCCGAACAGCTGCAGCAGAGGAGAAAGGGTTACAATTGTCTGCCAGCTACACCTCCAACTCGCTGGCTGTAATCACCATGTACCGTTTTTTTATCCCCCTAGACCTTAGGAGCTCCCTTTATCAGAGGGAGCCCAGTGAGTCACATCACTACAATAAGGTAGCTCTGGATTAAGTTTTACAGAATCTTAGGTTAAACACCTGAGTCTGTACTGTTTTATGCTAGGTTTAGTAGGTGTGTATCTCTACGTCCTCATCTTTACTCTTCACTGACTGTGTTTCCCCTTCTGCTCCTATTTTGAAACTGCTGCTTATCAACATCACTGCAGGGAAGGAAAAGCAGCAAAAACAGGACAGAGGAAACTAGGTGAGTTAAATCAGTAACCTTTATCTCACAGTGTCTGCGTGTCCTGGTAAACAGCTGACAGAGACCGCTGAATGCTTGCAGGCTGTAACATATTTTCTGGGGTCCTGGGCTACACGAAGTTCCCCAGTTGTTGCTCTCCCATAGTGGGGGTGCAGTTTGTTGGACTAGCAAGGAGTAGTGCCGCCACCACACTTGGTCGACCTGCTCCAAGGCAGTTCAGCTCAGCCCCAGAAGTGAGCATGTGCCCATTTCCAACAGAATTGCATTGAATGAGGGAATGCTGGCTGAAATAGGGGACCCTGCAAATGGACAAATGAAAAGATCTACAAAAGGAACAACAGCAGCCCATCATATGCTTCCTTCTAGCTGGCTCTGGCTGTGCTTACATCCAGTTTTGGTCATCTTAAATGCCTCCTACATCTCCTCCATTCACACTCCCAACAATCAGAGCAAGAAGCCCACAAGCCTGAAATCTGATGTGTCCCACCCTGCCACTATCACACCAAGTCAAACTGCCAACAGTACAGCACAGAAGCAGGCCCTTCAGCCCATCATGTGTGCTCATCATGAAGCCATTCTAAACTAATCCCGATTCGGAGATGCCGGTGTTGGACTGGGGTGTACAAAGTTATAAATCACACACCAGTTATAGTCCAACAGGTTTAATTGGAAGCACACTAGCTTTCGGAGCGACGCTCCTTCATCAGGTGATTTTTTTTTTAAGATTACTCAGTGAGGAAACAGGCCCTTCGGCCCAACAAGTCCACACCGACCTGCCGAAGCGCAACCCACCCATACCCCTACATTTACCCCTTACCTAACACTACGGGCAATTTAGCATGGCCAATTCACCTGACCTGCATATCTTTGGACTGTGGGAGGAAACCGGAGCACCCGG
>NC_057712.1:127621997-127672351 GCF_004010195.1 Chiloscyllium plagiosum
TCTAAAAAGTGAGATAACAATCTAAACATCAGGTCATAGAGAACTCAGGGGGCTAACACCTTCAACATATTGTCTAGCTATCACCATTGTTAACAGCTAACCTGAGAATGCAACTTTTTAAAAAAAGGGTTTTGTGATTTACACATGAAAGAAGTGAAGCTATCACTGTATTCTAACAGATGAAAGGCTTAACAGACAATCAATTTTTCAATGTATAATTTCAGTTACATCACACTGCAAATTTTTGCTATAAATTCTGTGTTACGATCGAGCCCTCCACAATCACCTGATGAAGGAGCATCGCTCCGAAAGCTAGTGTGCTTCCAATTAAACCTGTTGGACTATAACCTGGTGTTGTGTGATTTTTAACTTTAAACTAATCCCAGCTGCCTGCACATGGTTCATATCCATCTATTCCCTGCCTTTTCTTGTGTCTGTCGAAATGCCTCTTTAATGTTACTATTGTATCTGATTCTACCACCTCTCCTGCCACCTCCACCCTCTGTGTAAAACTTGCCCTGCACATCTCCTTTAATCTTTACCAGTCTTACTTTAAACCTATGCCCTCTAATATTTGACATGTCCACCCTGGGAAAAAGACTCTGACTATCTACCCTATCCATGCCTCTCAATCTTATACACTTCTACCAGGTTGCCCATCAGCCTCTGGCATTCCAGTGAAAACAATCTGAGTTTGTCCAACCTCTCACTATAGCTAATACGCTCCAATCCAGGCAACATCCTGGTAAACCTCTTTTGCATCCTTTCCATAGCCATGTTGTGGTAACCAGAACTACATACATATCAGTACAAATGTGACCTAACTAAGAGTTTTATAATCACTGCAACATGACTTGGCAACCTTTGGCCCTCAATGGCCCGACTGATAAAGGTAAACATGCCATACGCCTTCTTTATAACGTTATCCACTTGTGTTGCCACTTACAGGGAGCTATGGACTTGCACTCCAAGATCCCTCTACATAGTAATCATCCTAAGGGTCCTGTCATTTACTTTATACATACCTTTTGCATTTGATCTCCAAACATTTGCCCAGTCTAAGCTCCATCTGCCATTTCTTACCCAACTTTCCAACTGATCTAGATCCTGTTGTATCCTTTAAAAACCTTCCTCACTATCCACAACTCCAATTTTTCTGACATCTGCAAACTTACTAATCAGACCACTTTTATTTTCATCCAAATCATTTATATATATTACAAACAAAAGGTCCTGGTACCAATCCTCGTGGACCATCACCCCGCTAAAACTATCCTCTGTCTTCTGGGACCAAGCCAATTTTATATCCCGCTTGCCAACTCACTGTAGATTCCAGTCTACCATGATGGACCTTGTCAAATGCTTCAGTAAAGTCCATGTAGACAATATCCATTGCCCTACTCTCATCAATCATCATTGTCACTTTCTCTTCTTGTGTCCCTCAAGGATCTAACCTTGACCTCCCTGTGTGAAACCCCACAGACATTCAAAGGCACAGCATTTGTTTTCATACGTACGCTAATAATATCCAGTTACACTTCACTGCCACCACTCTTAACTCTTCTGCTTTGCTAAATTGTCAGACTGCTCATCTAAAATTCAGTATGGGATGACCAGAAATTTTCTCCAATTTAAATACTGGAAAGATGGACACCAATGTTTTCAGTTTCCAATCCCTAGCATTCAACCCAATCCTCTCCCAGACAGTATGCGACTAAACCAGACAATTACGGGTCATATCTCAGAACTTGAGATGAGCTCCTGATTACATATTCACACCACCACTGTGATCGGTCATCACCCACTGCCTGACTTTACCCATCTCAGCTCCTCTATAGCTGAAACCTTAAATGTTGCTTTTAGACTTGATAATATTAAACAGTTATAGCTGGTCTGCTATATCCTACCTTCTTTAAACTTGGTCATCAAAAGCTCTGCTGCCCCAATCTTAACTTGTATCAAACCCTGTTCCTCTAACACCCCTATCTTACTTGGTGGCTCAGTGGTTAGCACTGCTGCCTCACAGCACCAGAGACCCAGGTTCGAATCCTGGAGTTTGCACATTTTCCCAGTGCCTGTGTGGGTTTCCTTCGGGTGCTCCGGTTTCTTCATAATCCAAACATGTGCAGGTCAGATGAATTGGTCAAGCTAAATTGCCCATAGTGTTCAGGGATGTGTAGGTTAGGTGCATTAGTCAGGGTAAATGTAGACTAATAGGGTAGGGAATGGGTTTAGGTGGGTTACTCTTTGGAGGGTAGGTGTGGACTTGTTAGGCCGAAGGGCTTGTTTCCACATTTTAGGGATTCTATTCTATTCTACAGACCTATATGGGCTCCCAGTCAGTCAATCAATGTCTTGCCTCACCATTCTGTCTTTATTCTTTCCTGACTCACAACTTGACGATCTGCATTCAGGTCTTTGAGCATCCCTGCTATTCATTGCTCCACCAAAGTGGAGATACCTTCGTGTGCCTAGGGCCTGAGCTCTAAACTTCTCTCCCTAACCCCTCTTTAGGCAAGTTGTGATCAACTCACCCAACGCTTCCCCGTGTGGCTCAATGTCATACTTTGATTTATAATGTTCCTGTGAAGTGGCTACTGCACAATGTACATTATTACAGGGGTTATTATTGTACAGCAAATTGCTGCCTTTGTCTCTTAGCCTGCAATGCGGTCAATGAACACTGCAAACCAGATTCAACACTTGTTCAACTTCCTTACACAGTCAGAGATACTGTTTGGACAACGTTGCAGCTTGTTAGATCACTCCACAGGGGCAATGGGTCAGGACTGTGAAACAGGGGATGCAAGTAGGCCAGGCAGAAGTAGCAGGGTTACTTTCGCTGAAGCTACATCAGCAAACCAATTGGATGCTCAAACCCATCTAGCAGTTTTGGTAATGGGCTGAGAAGTGGCAGATGGAGTTTAATTCAGGCAAATGCCAGGTGCTGCATTTTGGGAAAGCAAATCTTAGCAGGACTTATACACTTAATGGTAAGGTCCGAGGGAGTGTTGCTGAACAAAGAGACTTTGGAGTGCTCCTTGAAAGTGGAGTCACAGGTAGATAAGATAGTGAAGGCAGCGTTTGGTATGCTTCTGTTTATTAGTCAGAGTATTAAGTACAGGGGTTGGGAGGTCATGTTGCAGCTGTACAGGACATTGGTTAGGCCACTGTTGGAATATTGCGTGCAATTCTGGTCTTCTTCCTATCGGAAAGATGTTGTGAAACTTGAAAGGGTTCAGAAAAGATTTACAAGGATGTTGCCAGGGTTGGAGGATTTGAGCTAAAGGGAGAGAGGCTGAACAGGCTGGGGCTGTTTTCCCTGGAGCGTCGGAAGCCGAGAGGTGACCTTATAGAGGTTTATATAATTATGAGGGGCATGGATAGGATAAATAGGCAGGGTCTTTTCCCTGGGGTCGGGGAGTCCAGAACTAGAGAGTATAGGTTTAGGGTGAGAGGGGAAAGATATTAAAAAAAGAGACCTAAGGGGCAACGTTTTCACACAGAACCTGGTACATGTATGGAATGAGGTGCCAGAGGATGTGGTGGAGGCTGGTACAATTGCAACATTTAAGAGGCATTTGGATGGGTATATGAATAGGAAGGGTTTGGAGGGATATGGGTCGGGTGCTGGCAGGTGGGACTAGATTGGGTTGGGATATCTGGTCGGCAAGGACGGGTTGGACTGAAGGGTCTGTTTCCATGCTGTACATCTCTATGACTCTATGGCTATGACTTAGGCAGCTGCCCAGAGATAAATTCACAATGGGACCATGACGATGTGGTTGTGCTGGTGTTGGACTGGGGTGGACCAAAGTCAAAAGTCTCATGACCAGGTTATAGTCCAACAGGTTTATGTGAAATCGTAAGCTTTCGGAGGTCTGCTTGGGGCTTGTGATTCCAAATAAACCTGTTGGACTATTAGCTGGTGCTGTGAGACTTCTGAGATGGACTTGGGTCTTGAGTTCTGAAGCTGTGTGCTTGTGTTATCACTCTCCTCGCTACACTTACCGTCGGGGCTTTCCCATTAGCCTCCGGATTTTGCCCCACTCGACTCTGGTCAGTTTCCTAGTTTTTAGGTTTGGGAAGGACTCTTTCAGGCACACGCAGAAATCATTATCGCCCTCAAAAAGTGGCCTAAGAAACAGAATGGATTAGAACCTGCACACAAGGGATAGAGAAAGAAATGCACAACTTGCGGAATTAAATATCAGGCAAGTCAGATGAAACATACTTATCGATATTTGAGTAAAACCACTCGTAGATACACCACTTGTGGGCCTTGGGAAGTTTCAGCAAGTTCCTCAGGCGCAAACCAATCTTCTGGGCGACCTTCTTATCAGGCGTTGCCATGGTTGCAGAATATTTCTGACAAGAGATCAAGTTTATTGAAAATAGAAAAGATATGCACATTTAAAAAACAAAATGATGTTTAAAAAGACTGAATTTGAATGTTTTAAGTTTTGATGAGGAAACAGCAAAATTCCAGACATTATGTTGGGGGGAGGGGTTTTGCTTACACTGACTTGTTACACGTGTGTCAAAGCCAACCCACAGTAATAGAGCGAAAACCTTTTGACTTTACAAACACCGTGAGGAATGTGTTTGGACAGCCTTGGCTCCATTTCTAAATAGGCAAGAATCAAAAACCCAGAAGACCAAAGTGTGGCAAGGTCAGAAGCTTTCGGATGACTGGTGTAGGGAGAAACTGAAAAACATCACTGTTGTTGAAAGAGCTGCTACCTGTTGAAGCAGAAATCAGCAGTTTTAGATTGCATCTAAATCTTGGGCCAGGAGAAGTTCCAGGACCAATTCCAGTCTGAGCCAGGTCAGGAGCATTTCCAGGGCCAGGGCCAAGGCCAACCCTGGTCTAGAGTGTTTGAGGTTAACACTCAGTCCTGTACTGAAAGACAAATGTCACTATTTAGCATCAACTTCCTCAGACATGAGGAGAATAAGTATTTCAGTAACTTGCTCACAATTGTCTTCAGGAGTAAAAATGCAACCTTCAGAGTAAAACTAGTGTGTTACTGTATAATAGAGTTTCAGACTTCTGGGCTTCATCCGTATGTAATACAGCCAGTTCCTTAGGGTAAACAGCAGCAAAGAGGACATCACAGGTAACTGCAGTCAACTATCTGGAAAGAAATCTTCTTGTCTCCCAATAACAATCCAGGTGTTTGTTGAGTAAGTTCAGTCTTTTTGCCCCACTACTGTTTTAGAAAATTCATTTCAAGATCACAGTACACTCCAAATTCTCCCAGTGCTAAGGCTAGGCTTGCCATTTTAAGCCATGTCCTGTTATCATAATTCAATTTACTGCTCTATTTGGTCATGTTATATACTGAAGCAAATTCTCTGCTCAGTCACTCCCTTTGAAGACTGAAAGCACCAGGTGTCTTTGGCGTTTGTTGGTGTGAGGTCATTTTCAAGCTCCTCCCAGAAATATTTATTGACATGATTCAGTGAGAACAAGACAGCACTCAATCTGTTACAACCAGCACTTTACATTTGGCTTAGGAACAACATCCTTGGTTCTACCTGGTATGCTTTTGGAGTTATTCTCATTTTATCTGGTTGGAGTGGTTTTCACAAGTGCAAAGTAGGCAGGAGAGACTTCCCCAACAAAGAATAAAGTGAGTTGCTGGAGGCTTAACATGGACCATCAGGCTGCTCTGGCCGATGTTACAGCTGCTCGCAAGCCTGTCTTTTAGTCAGAGATCATACACACTGCAGACAAACTTTTATCCTGTGAACTTTTCTAACAAAGCTCTTCACATCAGCCAATCATAAAACAAAAAAAAAAGAAAGAATTGCAGATGCTGGAAATCAGAAACAAAAACAAAAATTGTTGGAAAAGCTCAGCAGGTCCAGCAGCATCTGTGGTGAGAAATCAGAGTTAACGTTTTGGGTCCAATGACCCTTCCTCAGAACTGATAGTAACTAGGAACAAGTTTTTTTTTCATGCAGACGATAAGGTGGGGGAGAGGGGGTAGAGAGTAAACGATGGGTGAAAATAGAGCCAAGAAAAGAGAAGAACAGTCAGACAGATAAAGGAGTGGATAACCATCAGCTTAGGAAAATGAATAGTTAACAATGGGGATTATTAGCAGCTATCAGTGGGTTGTGTGTAATAGCGGTCTTCGGATAACAAGCCCTGGTGTGTGGGGGTTGAGGTAAGGTCTTGGAGAAGGTGAATCAAGCCCTAACATTAGGGAACTTGATATTGAGTCCAGAGGTTGTATAGTTCCCAAGCCCCAAAACTGAGCTTCTGTTCTTCCAGCTTGCGCTGAGCCTCGCAAGAGCACTGCAGCTAGCCTGAGACAGGTGCTGACCAGAGAACAGGGTGGGGTGTTGAAGTGACACGCAACTAGAAGCTCGGGGTCATTTTTGCAGACAGAATGAAGGCGTTCTATAAAGCGGTCGCCCAATCCACACTTCAATTCCTCAATGTGGAGGAGACCGCATTGTAAACAGTCAGTACAGTAAACGAGATTGAGTGAAGTGCAGGTAAAGCATTGCTTCACCTGGAGAGTGTGTTTGGGCCCTTGGATACAGAGGAGAAAGGAAATAAATGGGAGGTATTACACCTTCTGTAGTTGCAGGGGAAGGTGCCATGGGGCTGTGAGGGGGTGTTGGTCGTGAAGGAGGAGTGGACCAGGGTGTCCTGGGATGGGAACAGACCTCGTGTAAGGCTGACAAGGGAGGGGATGGGAGGGGAATGTGGGTCTGGTGGTGACATCTCGCTGAATGTGACAGGTTCGGCAGCTAATGATCCTCTGGATGTGGATGTCGGTGGGATGGTAGATGAGGACAAGAGGGACCCTATTGTTGCTGTGGCAGGGGGGGAGGCGAGGGCTGAAGTGCAGGAAATGGGTCAGAAAACATTTTTTTCATACTTATGGAGGTCATACCTGAGGTTGCATGGCAACTCGCGGATTCCTTTTGGGAGACTTGGTGCTCTGCAGCTGCCTCTCCTCCTCTTCACTCAACAGGCATCTCCTTTTCATGCTTCTTGTTGGCTGAATGAATACAACATTGCACCAAAAGTCAGATCCACAGACACAAGAAGAGATTTCTAACAATTACTGGGATTGTCCTAACATCACAAATATATTATTACAGAGTAACATGTAGATGATCTAAGGAACCTCACCAATTTAGTGGTGAATAATAATGGTCTTTTCCCCAAGGTAGGGGGAGCTCAAAACTAGGGGACATTTTCAAAGGTGAGAGGAGAAAGATTTACAAGAGACCTGAGAGGGCAGCTTTTTCACAGAGGGTGGTTCGTATATGGAATAAACTGCCAGAGGAAGTGGTAACTGCTTGTCCAGTTACAACATTTAAATGACATTTGAACAGGTACATCAACTAGAAAAGGTTTAGGGGGATATGGGCTAATTGCAGGCAAAGCAGAACTAGTTCTAGTTTGGGAAACTTGGTCAGCATGGACTGGTTGGACTGATGGGTCTGTTTCCATGCTGTATGACTCTAAGCCACTTTCTGCTGAATCAAGGTGCCAACCTCCTCATTGGCTATGTTTTCTATACCTTCCAGCATTTTATCTTTCCGGACATTTCCAATGCTGAGCTGAGATGAAAACAATAGTACAGACCTGGCATTTGACTGAGAGGGCCTCACAGGCAGAGCTGATCATTTCCACAACCTTGCGTTTATACACGCACACTCTTCTGGACAGGGATCTGGGGCAGGAGTCGAAGTTGATCCTCAATTTCAAATAGAAAGTTCTCAGAGCCATTTTCACCAACTACTCTGGAATAAACAGAGGATCTGACCCGGGAGCTGCCTGGTTCTCACAGGGCAATGCACTCAGCTGTGGTTTAACAGCAGGACTCATTTAGCTCATAAATCGTTACAGCAGCTAGTGACAAGGGTTTATTCAACCAGCCTGGAATACATGGGAATAGACAGCAGGTAAGAAAGGCTGCACTGCGGGGTGGGAGGTGTGTGTCAATGTGGTGCCAATACTCTTCTTCTCCACATTTGCATTGGTACAAACCTGGGATCACACTGATTGTGGGACATTCAGACATGGCCTCTCTGGGTTGGTGGGATGCAGCACAAACAGGGACAGTACTCATGGACCCCAGTGCTGCCCCTAGCTCATCATGGGCACAGAGGGCCCTAGATATTGCTCCTAGTAGTAAATGGGAGCGATGTGGTTGGGAGAGGCTCGAGACATGATGTGGACGGATGTTGGCTTGTACCTCTTTGCTCTGCAAATCCATATAATTACTCCTGAGCATTGAATGCACTTTTGACCATTTAATAACAAATGATAAAACAGCCCAAACACAGAGCAAATAGTAGAATAAAGGCATCCTCAGAAGATCCAGCCAGCCCATTCACAATAGGAAAGCAAGAGTCCAGACTGGAAACTCAATATGGATAAGTTTACAGCAAGAGAACTACCAGCAGGTCAGGATTTAAATAAAAGCTTGCTCTGCCAACAATGAACTTAGGCTTTAAATGCTGTAAATTTGAGGGAGGAAGCTGAAAGAATATACTGAACTTCAGTGACAGACTGTGTCAATAAATGTCTGGTATCTATCTCCCTGCTCTGACAATGGAGTAAATGCAGTACTATCACTCAACTCATAAGAAGCCCGTTCACACGGGTGAATTCTCTGAGGCAGACCTCCAGATTTGAAATCAGCCCTGGCACAAATAGTCTGATGACATAATCTCCGTTGTTAATATGAGAGATTCTTTAGCATGGCTGTGATGTTTTGCTGCTAATCTGACCTTTCAGGATACTGATCAATAATACAGCCAGGCCTCTTGCAAAAATAAATGAAGGTCAGCTGGGAAAAAAGGTCAGACACTTGTGTATTTGAGTGCCCAGGGCAGAAACCAGTGTGAAATGGACAACATTCTGCCTCCGTTTGTGAAAAAAAAATAGTTTTGTTTCAATAGCAAAGTGAGACAGTCAGAACTATCCTATTGTATTAAAGTGTAAAATGTTCAAACCTACAAGTTCACGCTCTGAAAGTTCTTCACTTACTTTCTGGTTTTCCTTCTGTCACCTTTGTTACACAGAATTTACAATACAGAAACAGGCTATTCAACCTAACTAGTTTTTGTCAGTGTCTGTACTTGACCTGCCTTCCAAACTATTTACTTATTGCCATTAAACAGTGGACCTTCTGACTCAGCAGAAAAAACACCAAAGGAGATTTACTGGTGTGGGAATGGAATTACAGAAATAATTCAGGCCACAATATCCATTATGAAGAGAAAATGAGACAAGTAGGTCATTAAATTTCACACTAAGTGGCATCAGGTATCTAGAGTCAATACTTTAAAAGTAAATGGACAGAGCCACCATTTATGAATGTGACCTACATTAAGGAATACAAGTGCTAAGAATCTTTAGATATTACCCAAAATACCATACCATTTTAGTAATTGTGGAAGAAATAGCAAATTAAGGCTGTGCTTAGAAACACTTAAAAATGTTTTACTCCCAACTTCCCTGTTCACCTGATTCCACTGAATCTAAACACAACTACTGATATAAATGTCACTGGGTGTTAAGTCCACTATGGGTGACCTGTTTTCTGGGTGGACTACTCAATTTCACACATTTAGACAATGAGTCAATGGACGGAGAGTGGACATTTCCATGTTCTGAGTAGAAGGAAACAAACTATCCAATAATTTTATTGACACAATCTGGTCAGAGGTTTGCTGTCAACACTTGGTATGTTTCTGCTATGACAGGGGATTCATTAGCTTAGATTAGATTAGATTACTTACAGTGTGGAAACCGGCCCTTTGGCCCAACAAGTCCACACCGACCCGCCGAAGCGCAACCCAACCAAACCCATCCCCCTACATTTACCCCTTCACCTAACACTACGGGCAATTTAGCTTGGCCAATTCACCTGACCTGCACACCTTTGGACTGTGGGAGGAAACCGGAGCACCCAGAGGAAACCCACGCAGACTCGGGGAGAATGTGCAAACTCCACACAGTCAGTCGCCTGAGGCGGGAATTGAACCCGGGTCTCTGGCACTGTGAGGCAGCAGTGCTAACCACTGTGCCACCGTGCTGCCCACCGTGTTGCATTACTGCTCTGAAATCTACAGTCTCACTGCATGCGTTGTTTTGCACAAGATCTTTTTCCACTCATCACCACAGTGTTCAGTGACATACCAAATTTTCATCTCAATGTTCTATATTCTCCCCTGCCCATCGCTGAAATCCTATCAGCCTTACAATTCCCAGATTTCCCAGTCATCCTCCAAGATGGGTCACTTGTGCACCCTGTCCCATCAGCGGTAGTTAGGGCTTATCTAGATTTCTCTATGATCCCAGCTGACAGTAATACTAGACCAAGTCAGATCCCATGGTTAAGTCCCATAGGAACGGGTGTAGGCCATTTAGTCCCTCAAGCCTGTCATACCATTCAATAAGATCATGGCTAATCTGTCACCCAACTCCATATGCCCAATTTGGGCTGATATCCCTTGATATCCTTGCTTAATAAAAATTTGGTTATCTCAGGTATAAACTTAACAATTGAATTAGCATTGGCTTCCGATTGAGGAAGAGTGTTCCAAACCTCCGTGGCTCTTTGCGTGCTTTCTACCATCTCTCCTGAATGGCCGCTCCAATTCTTTACTATTGCCCTCTGATTGTAGAATTTTCAACAAGTGAAAATAGTTTACCTGTCTATCCTGCCTTTTCCTATTAATGTCCTGAAAACCTTGATCAGATCACCCTTCAGCTTCTAAATTCTAATCAGCAAAAACCAAATCTTTCCTCATAATTTAACCCCTGAAGTCCAGGTATCAACCTGTGTCAACAAACCTCCATTGAATTGCCACCAGACAAAATATCTTCCTGAAAATGTGGTGCCCAGTGCTGCTCACAGTACTCCAAGTGGGGTCTAACTCGGGTTTTGTATAATTGTAGCGTAATGTCTGCATCCCTATAATCCAGCCATTTTAGGTATAAAGGCCAGCATTACATTAGCCTTTTGGATGATTTTCTGCACCTTGCTCGTGGGATTTTAAAGAGGGAGGCACCTGAATCCCCAAATTCCATTGGACATGCACTATATTTAACTTGGTTCTTAAAAAAAAAATCTCCCATCCGAAATGGATAACCTTACACTTCCTTATATTAAAATCCATCTGCCACAGCTTTCTGCTAATTCACCTTAATCTAACAATACCCTTTTGTAATTCTATCCTGTCATCAACACTGTACAATGCTGACCGATTCTGTGCCATCAGCAAATTTGGATATTTGACATTTTATGCCATTATCCAAATGATTATTGTGAATAATTGAGGCCCCAACACAAATCCCCGCCGGATACTACTAACCATATCCTGCCAATTTGAATACCTACTCATTATTCCAAATCTCTATTTCCTAGACTCAAACCATTTCCTACACGTCAATGATTTACCCTCAAACCTGTAGGTTTTCACTCAGCTCGTACAGGACTTCATCATATACTTTCTGAAAGTTTACATGAACAACATCTATCTACCACCTATATCACCTCTTCAAAAAACTCTATATGATGTTTGTCAGGCATGACCTACTGTTCATGGCTCCATGCTGACTTTCCCTGATTAACTGAAATTTTGAGCTGATGAACCGTGACTATCAACTCTGACAATTTCCCCATCACAGGTGTTGAGCTAACTGATCTGTAATTCCCTGGTTTCCCTCTGTCACCCTTCTTAAAAGTGACATGAGAGTAAATTTCCAATCCAGAGGTACACTTCCCGAATCCAGGGAACTCTGAAAGATTATGATTAGGAGCAGCGGCAATGTGCTCACCTACCTCCTTTAACAGCCGTGGATGGAAAGCATCAGCTCCTGTGGATTTGTCACACTTCAGCTCCATTAAATTCCCCGTTATTGATGATTTACTTCAGCTAATTCTATTTTGACTCTGTCCCTAATCCTGATTTTTTTTCGGATTTCCCGTCAGCTATCCTCCATTGCTGTTGTGAATACTGAAGCAAACTAATCAGTGAGCATGTCTGCCATTTCCCCATGGTCCTTGACAATAACGCCACTCTCAGCCATCAGTGGACCAATAATACTCTTAACCAATCGCTTTCCCTTTACATAACTATTAAATCTCTTCTTATTGTCTTTTCTGTCCCTTGCAAGTTTCCTTTCATAAGCCTTCTTAGCTGGTCTTATAAGCTACTGTGAGACCACTGTTTGGTCTTTGTATTCATCCTATTCTGTGAGATCTGTACTGTTCTTTGCCCTTTTTGAAATTTTATGCTGTCCCTTACCCCCTTACGTGTCCACAGCTATTTTGTTGTGAGGGGAAGCTTTCCCTTCATGGGTACAAACAGTTTGTAAATAGATTCAAATATCATTGCTGTTCCTCAGTTGCTTTACTATTAACAGAGCTTTCCAGTCTACTGTGGAGTCTCTGTCTTATCCCATTAAAGTCTGCCTTACTAAAACCCAAAATTCTAGTATCTGAAGTTAGTTCATCTCTTACATCAGCTACATGAAACCTGATGCTATGATCACTATTTGATAGATGCTCATGAACAACTAGGTCACTAATTAAATCAGGTTCATTGCTCATTACTAGATCTGATATGGCTTGTCCCCTTGTCACATCCAAGGCATATTGCTGTAGGAAACTGTCCCGAGCACACTAGAGAAATTCACAGACTTTCTGCTTCATTTCATTAGTTTTATTTTTGCTATTTGTTTACTGTGGTCAGTCACTGAACATAACTGCCACAGATTTCCAAAGTACTTTTAACAAAAAAAAGTTCATTTAACTCAAAAAGAAATAAAACATATTTTACACTATACAGGAGCTAGATGACACTTATTACAAATATCAGAAATAAAAATTCAACCCTTTTACTGTCAAGAATCTGACAGATATTCAAACTTCAGTGAAATGTGACTGTCTCCACTTTTAAAAAACCCTTGTTCATTTGATATAGCCATAATTGTTTTATTTTTGGCGCATTTCTGCATTTACTCAATTTCCTTTAGTCAACATCTCCTCCTGAGACACTTAAACAAACTACTAACACGGCTCACTTATTTCTTAACATCGGTTCCTTCAACTCCACTTCCATATCTTGCTTCTGGAGCTTCTCTCCTTCACCGACTCAGAACTTAATTTCTTCTGCATTGATTGTTTTGGAGACTACTAAACTGAAGTGTTGCTTTTACAGACCTTGTCACTGGCGGCACGGTGGCCCAGTGGTTAGCACTGCTGCCTCACAGCGCCTGTAGACCCGGGTTCAATTCCCGACTCAGGCGACTGACTGTGTGGAGTTTGCACATTCTCCCCGTGTCTGCGTGGGTTTCCTCCGGGTGCTCCGGTTTCCTCCCACAGTCCAAAGATGTGCGGGTCAGGTGAATTGGCCATGCTAAATTGCCCGTAGTGTTAGGTTAAAGGGGTAAAGGTAGGGGTATGGGTGGGTTGCGCTTCGGCGGGTCGGTGTGGACTTGTTGGGCCGAAGGGCCTGTTTCCACACTGTAAGTAATCTAATCTAATCTAATCTAATCTAGTCACTCTGAATGACCAGCTTCTCCGAAAGAAACCGGTATATTTACTGACCTCTTAGTTGCTTCTGTCTTTCCTAAACAACTTTTCTGTCTCAGTCTCCCTGTGTCATAAGACTCCTTAGTGCTAAGCAGTATTCCCTGGTTTTCTCTCTTCTACACTGTTTTCTAAAGAACTGAACTATTCTCCTTAAGGACTTCTTAAAGCCTTATTTAAGTGCATGTAAACACATTGCCAAACAACGATGCACTACTCAGAACTCAAAAATGAGACAAAAACATCCTTCCCTTAACTCATACAATATAGAGATACATAACAAACTAATGCAATACATAGTTCTTCAACTTCAAACCGGAGTTTTCAAATAGTAATAACAATATCTGAATCTTCAGCACACTCTCCCTGAAAATGCTGCTTAAAGGTATCCCTCTTGCACCACGCGTTTGACAATTGTCCTAATTTTCTTTTGCTCTGGGTTAGTTCTTTATTATTATACTTTTATGAATTGCAGTTTACTCCATTGAAGATGCTCTATCAATGAAATGTTATTGTTTTGGAGGATCAAGCAGGGAATCAATCTACATGTAGAACTGGGAGAAGAATGGTCAGGTTACTTCCAACCAATCCAATTACTGTAGACCTGAAGCACTTTTCCTTCACAAGTCAGCTGTCCTACTCAAGAACAAAACTGTACAAAAGTTGTCCACATTTTATCGTGATCAAACTGGCCAGTTATGTCATCAGACACACCATTTCTTTTCAAAGCAATGTTTAGCAGAGAGAGAAGAGAATGCATTCCCTTTCATCCCTTCCATCAAGCATTAAAAACTGTTTCAAAAATGACAAATAGAATAAAGTGCCTTACAGTCTGAACAAGAGAGCAGGCGTTTCTTCCTTTCCATGGAGGAGTCTTGGATAATGCAATGTATTTCTCGTTCCATGTACTGGACAGGCTTCCTTCTGTTAGAGACAAAGACACTGGGTCTCAGAAACTACCTTCACCCTTTCTTGCTGATGCCTGGTGGGCGAATACATATGGTTGAAAGTTGTACACATCAGAGAGAGTGGGGAGACAACACTAGCTCTGGGTTCACTTAG
Source organism: Chiloscyllium plagiosum (assembly GCF_004010195.1). Classification (NCBI taxonomy): domain Eukaryota; kingdom Metazoa; phylum Chordata; class Chondrichthyes; order Orectolobiformes; family Hemiscylliidae; genus Chiloscyllium; species Chiloscyllium plagiosum. Next base: position 127,636,640 of record NC_057712.1, read on the forward strand.
CAGTTTGGTGAAGCTAGCCACAGAAATGTTTGCCTTTTTCTGCCAATGCTTTGACTTTGAATGATTGTCTTAATACCTGACCTCTCAGTGCTGCCAACAGCAACCGCTGCAAGCTCCCACTCATACTACACCACTTACCTGAATGTTATACACACCTCAAGTGCCCAAGTCAGCCCACATTCGGAAGCACAAAACACTAATTATTCAGGTAGGTATTTATGCCAGGCCATTCAACTTTCCTATAATCAGGCCAGGCTGTGCACCATTCGTGACATGATTTTAAGAGTTAAGCACACACACAAAAGTGGACATCAGGAGTCTAAAGATAGTGATATTGTATATGAATAGATAAAGATTTCCTGTTTGGTATTCCTGACAATAAACTAAAAGGTCATATTCAGCCTTGACTGAAGGCTGACACCTGGCATTGTCCTTTTCAGAGTATAACTGAGCGACTGTGGATTTACATTACAATTTTGTGTTATGCTTGCCATCTAATAAGTTCACAATTTTGTTAGAATGCATGTTAAAATTTAATTTACCGTGCTGCATGCAGGACTTCCTAACTGCCCAAAGAGAACAGGAACCAGAGTTTATTTGAAGGCCAGACCATTACAGTCATAAATTGCGAGTAAAGTTCAAGCAGTGCCTAGTCTGAACATTAAAGCAAGGTTACACTTCTGAAATGATATGATCGTTGGGGTATGGTTGTGGAGTGTTACCTTTCTAGTAACTCGGAGGACATGCCTAATGATTGACAGTGGCACGCTTAAAACCCATCACAGTAGCATAGGAATTCAAATTCAGCTAATTAAAAATGAACAGCAACAGTGACCATAATGCCAATGAATTATTCCAGACAATTATATAGCTTTAGCAATATCTCTTTTTAACATTTTTCCCACCCTCTTTCTATTTATTGCCATTTAATCTCAAATTTATCTCAAAACGTAATATTTGGGAAGCAAGTCTGACACTATTACCTGGTTTGACCCGAGAGTTCAGACCCACAGCAATGTGGTTGATTCTAAACTGCCCACTGAAAACAGCTAGCAAGCCACACTGTTATATATTAGATGACCTTTCCAAGGATAGGGGTGGCATGGTGGCTCAGTGGTGAGCACTGCTTGCCTCACTGCACCAGGGACCTGGGTTCGATTCCAGCCTCTGGCAATTGTCACATTCTCCCAGTGTCTGAGTGGGTTTCCTCTGGGTGCTCGGATTTCCTCTCACAATCCAAAGATGTGCAGGTTAGGTGAATTGGCCATGCTAAATTGCCCATAGTGTTCAGGGATGTGTAGGCAGGGGAAATGTAGAGTTATAGGGTAGGGGAATGGGTCTATGTGGGATACTCTTGGAGGGTCGGTGTAGACTTGTTGGGCCAAATGGCCTGTTTCCACACTGTCGGGGATCTATGATTGTAGGGCTGGAGTGTAAATACCAGCTTTACATATGTATTAAAAAAAATTCAATGTGTTATATCCATGATTCAGTTAGAATGTGTATATTCCAAAAAAGTTGCAACCATTAAGTTGGTCGTGGAGATTAAACAGTAACAAAATAGAAAGAGGGTGGGTAAAATTAAAAAGCAGAGGTAACTCGAAGGCTATATAAATCACCAAATACAGCATCCAGTTTTGAGCAATGCATTTGCAAAGCCCTGTTTAGAACCCTATCTTGAGTATTCTACATAGTTTTGTACACCCTATGTTAAAAAAGATAGGATGCAGGGAATGCAGATTCACCTATTCATTACCAGGGCTCTAAGGGTTCAAGTAACAGCAGCAATTATTTGAGTTGGGCCCATATTGTTTGGTATTTAAAAGTCTAACGTATGGTTTGATTCAAAAGTTAATATTTTTTGAAGAATTGAGGGAGTAAAAACATTGAGTATTTGCAGGTATCTAGGACAAATGATCATAATCGTAAAACCTTAACAAGGTCATTCAAGGAAGAGAAGTTAAAAAATATTTTTTCATGTAAGGGTGTTGTAATGTGAAACTCTCCTCCAGAAATTACAGTGGCTGCTATAAATCAAATAATAAATTTTAAAGTTAAAAATCACACAACACCAGGTTATCCGAATCATGAATAAATTTTAAATAAGAGATTGACAACATTTTTCTGACCATGGGTAAAGAGTGCAGTTGGATGGGTTATGATTCAAAATCTGGTCTCACTGAATGGCCAGGTGGGCCGGATGCCCTGCTCCTGCTTCCTTTATAAGTTATAACTCATTCAGCAGGCTGAATGAAGTGAAGTGCCCCAGATTAAGCACAATCTCACAGATTACCAGTTACAATCTGAACACCATGAAGTGACAAACAAAAGCTGGTTTCATAACGGCACAGATCATTTCTGGATTCCACGAGGGCAGCAACCTCAAGCAGGCTCCCTGCAGTCACCCTACTCAATCTCTCTGTCTCCTTCATCCTGGTGACAAACTTGGAAGGACTGGATTCTTCAGGAGAAAGTGAGGACTGCAGATGCTGGAGATCAGAGCTTAAAAAAAGCGCAGCAGGTCAGGCAGCATCAAAGGAGCAGGAGAATCGATGTTTCGGGCATGAGCCCTTCTTCAGGAATGAGGAATAAGATAAAAGGTAGGGAGGAGGGACTCCTCTTTTAGCCTGCTTGGCACACCCTCCTCATTCCTGAAGAAGGGCTTATGCTTGAAAACGTCGATTCTCCTGCTCCTTTGATGCTGCCTGACCTGCTGCGCTTTTCCAGCAACACATTTTTAAGCTCTGGTTTCTTCAGGAGTTTGGCATGGACAAGAGAGCTGGTTTTATTGCTGTGAGTACGTAGGTAGGGGCAGCGAGTGAGTTCACAAACTACAGGGTGCTGGAATCCGAATTAAAACACATCCCCTACCATATCCCAGCATTTCCCATGACTAGCTCACCTCCCCTGCACACCCTGAACACTACTGGGCCAATTTAACATGCCTAATCCACCTAACCTCCACATCTTTGGACCGTGGGAGGAAACCAGAGCACCTAGAGTAAACCCACATAAACACAGGGAGAATGTACAAACTCCACACAGACAGACAGTCCTCCAAAGGGGGAATTGAACCCAGGTCCCAGGTGCTATGAGGCAGCAGTGCTAACCACTGAGCCACCATATCAAGAGGCAAGAGTTGCTATTTTGAATGATTCCGCTTGGGACTGTGTCTACGGAATAATGGAAAGAACAAGTGCTCACAAATCAGCTAACAATGCTAGTCAGTCAGCTGTGTGGCACACATTTAACAGAAAAGCTAGTTATTTTTTTTTTTAGGAAGCCTGAGACAAAGGTCAACTGAGTGATATACTGGTAGTTTCCCTACCTCTGCGTCAGGAGGCCCAGGATCAGGTCTCACCGGCTCCAGAGGTAGGTCATCAAATTATTAGACAGGTTGATCAAAACAAAATTCACACTGGGCCTTTTGCCTAGGAAACAATAGTTTTGACTGGATTGGAACCAATGAGACATTTTCTCTATTGGCTAGAAGGGTATGATGCGAAATAGTCTGGGCAGTTTGTTAGGTTCTAGGTTGCTGAAACACAGTGGCAATCTTGTTTAATAGGCTAATGGATGGCTCAGTAAGAAAAGATGGTGACATGCAAAAGAAAGCAGTATATGCGAGATAAAAATACAAAATAAAATCTCTCACCTTTCAAACTCACGAGAGCCTTTGCTGAAGAGCCTGCAAGTGGAAATGATTGACAGTTGAATTAGTTCACAGGAGATGGGCTAACGTTTCAAAACATTAAGAAAAGCCTTTCATTGACAGAACTGAATTATAGAGGATTAAAATCAGACACACAATGGCTCTCAGAGCTCCTTAGCATCACTCCAGTTTAGCAAGCACTATTAATACTTAGTCAGCAGTCCTATTCACTTAAGCAAATAATTGATGAATATCGCTTTAGTTACTGCAAATAATTGTTTCCCATCTGAACCTTTCTATTCACTGCAGTTAACTGGAATAATTATTGTCTTCAACCCATTTCTAGAATATGCCCAAAACTTTCCAACTTTGATATATCTGATACTTCTGAAAGTCCAAGAGAACCATGCAGGAGACCCCGGAGGTCTTTCTCGTTAACTGGTTTTCCATTCTGATGAAGGCAATGATACACGTGGATGCATGGAATAGAGGAAGTATGATTGGTGAGTTATAGGTACAGATTGCCACATAGAATTATGATATCATGGTGGTAACACCATCTTAAAGGCAAATAAATATTCTCAGTTACAGGGTATTCAGGTTAACAACAGTAATGCAGTATTGGAGAAAATTAGATTAGATCCCCTACAGTGTGGAAACAGGCCCTTCGGCCCAACAAGTCCACACCAACCCTCTGGAGGGTAACCCACCCAGACCCATTTCCCTCTTACTAGTGCATCGAACACAATGGACAATTTAGTGTGGCCAATTCACCTGACCTGGAGGAAACCAGAACCCCCAGAGGAAACCCATGCAGAAACGGGAGAATGTGCAAACTCCACACAGACAGTCACCCGAGGCCAGAATCGAACAAGGCTCCCTGGTGCTGTGAGGCAGCAGTGCTAACCACTGAGCCACTGTGCTGGAGGTGTGGAGGAATTTTCTTTTGAGGAGAGGTTATGTAGATTGAGCCAGAGCTAAGGAACACGATGTGTGCGATTCTATCGCTTAATGTAGTCAACAACTAATGGGGAGAATGTAGACGAACAAATCTACAAGGAAATTACAGAGAGATCAAGCGTTATAGATACAGTCGCTTGGCTGCACAAGAACTTGAGTATTGCTGAAAAAAAATAGATTTTTGTCAAAGCTTTTTGCCTTGCACCCATCAGGACAATTTGCAAGGATACCAGTTTAAGGGGAAAAATCAACATTTATTCAGGATGAATGAAGAGTTCTGATTGGTTGGTAAGTGGTCTCAGATTGTTAGTGCCGCTGCCAAAGAGAATACACCTTAATACTGATTGACAGTTAATAGCAGACATTGTCTAAATTTTGAACCAGGCAGGTTGACTGACTAGTTACAGCATTGCCCTGATAAATAATTCATAGAATAGCAGGCACCAATTTTGTGAAATTGAAAAAGATGCAGTAATTTTACATGTTCTTTCTGTCTGAAAACAACATGGCCCTGTGAATGCAACTTCCATACTCAAGTGCCACACAGAGATTCATAAATATGCCGTCAGCGTAATCCCTTGCACATTTTGGATTAAGTAGTAAATGTTTTCCAAGTGAAGAATCACATCTAAACATTAGACACTGTTGTGAGGTTTGCCAGTACAGGTTGGTTGGGTATGGTCAGTACCTTGCTTGTTGGGAACAGCCAAATGAAATGCTATTTGATGCAATCTGCTAGCCTTTGAGATATATGGCCTATATACCCTGCATCACACCAGCACTGCAACTGATCTACCAAGTTACTCATTCATGTGATTGGCAAAATGTCTTTTTGGCATGAAGACAGCACCTTGCTAGTGGTGAGCACCAAAGGTTTCAGCAAAAGGTGAAACTAGCTGTTTCAGTAGTAGGATGACTTGTATTCACCACGAACAAGGTGCTGTCTTCAAGCCAATCACACAAACGAGTAATGTGGTATATGAATTTCAGTGTCTGGGAGATGCCAGGCATATAAGCTATACGTCTCAAAGACTGGTGGATCGCATCAATCAGCACAACCCTTTACCTCTTTGGAACAAGTTAGTGACAATCAGCTCACGTTTGCAAAGCAGACAGCAGTGTTTAACACTAGGTATGATTCAGGATTTTCCAGCAAATTGCAGAAAGTGAGTGAAACTACACTGACAGACAATTTAGGATTATCAGTCAGACTGCTGCAAACTTGTGCCAATGCCCAGGCAAAATTAGCATTAACCTGACTGGCTTAAAATTTAAACAAAGCCGGCTATTAGCTGTCAATCAGATGCATTCTCCATGGCAAAGCCTGACCAGTGTCCACTTGCCAACCAATCGCTGTTCTCCTCTCATGCAGTATAAATGTTGGTATTCCCCTTAAATTGGTATTTTTGCGAAATGCCCAGATGAGTGCAAAAAGCTGTGATAAAATGTGTCTTTCTTCAGCTATACATTACATATTAATATTAATGGGGCATCTTAATAGGAGAAAGTGAGGACTGCAGATGCTAGAGATCAGAGTAGAGAGTGTGGTGTTGGAAAAGCACAGCAGGTCAGGCAGCATCCGAGGAGCAGGAGAATCGACACTTTGGGCACATGCTCTTCATCAGGAACTCAGAGATACTGAAATTTATATATCACATTACTCATTTGTGTGATAGGCAGAACAATGTTTTGGCCTGAAGACAACATCATGTTTAGTGGTGAACACAAGTGTTCCAGATTCTTGTTCCTCGGATGCTACCTGACCTGCTGTGCTTTTCCAGCACCACATCTCGGATCTTAATTAAATAGACTGGTACAGTGGTAACATTAAGGGCAGAGAAGGACAAGTTGCAAATTGCATTCAGGAGAATTTTGCACAGCAGTTTGTGTCTACTGCAACAAGAAACGGGTACTGTTAGACCGGATTCTTGGGAATGACTTAGACCAAGTATCAATGAGAGATCACTTAGAGGATAGTGATCCTTGTATCATAGGTTAAAGATGGTTGTGGAAAAGAACAAGGAATAATCCAGGGTAAGAATAATTAAGTGGGAGAGAGCGGACTTTAATGGGGCAAGAATGGAGCTAGGCCAAATTAGCCAGAACCAAAGAACAAGACAGCATAGGAATAGATCCTTGAGCCCCCCAAGCCTGCGCTAACATGTTGCCCTTCCAGGCTAAAACTGTCTTCACTTACAGGATCCATATATTCATGTACTTGCCCACGTGAGTCTTAAATGCTGCAATTGTGTCAGCTTCCACCACTACCTCTGACAGCATGTTCCAGGCATTCACTACCCTCCGTGTGAAAAACTTGCCTCGCACATCTCTTAAGAATACCCTGCCCCCGCACTTTGAACCTGTGTACCCTAATAATTGACCCCTCCACTTTGGGGGAAAAAAGCCTAATACTTTTAACTCCATCCATGCCATTCACAATCTTATAAAGATCTATCAGCTCACCCCTCAACCTCCTGCATTCCAGTGAAAACAAACCCAGTCTATCTAACCTTTCTTCATAGTTAAAATCCCCAGACCAGGCAACATCCTGGTAAACCATTTCTCTGAAGATAGGCTGGAAAACCTTTGTTATAAAAAGGGGAGATATGGACCAAGCGCAGGCAGGTGGGACTAGTTTAGTTTGGGCACGTGGGCGGTATGAACTGGTTGGACTGAAAAGGTCTGTTTCCATGCTGTATGACACTATGATACTGCAAGGTTTATTAACCATGCCCTCCATCTTAAACAAATGCACAAATGTACCAAGATCTCGCTCTGTTTCTGTATACCCTTTTATTTCATCCATTCTCTCCATGATCTTTCTACCAAAACGTATCACCTTACAAATCTCTCCATTGAACTTCATGGGCCGCCTACTCCACTAACATGTCCATATCCATTTAGAGTTCTTAACTGTCCTCTTCATAAATTACAATGCTTCAAGTTTTTATAATCTATGTCTCCAAGATGTAGTTGAAAAGTGTGGCGCTGGAAAAGCACAGGTCAGGCAACATCCGAGGAGCAGGAAAATTGACGTTTTGAGCTCTCCTCATCTTCTGTTGCTGCCTGACCGGCTGTGCTTTTCCAGCACCACACTTTTCGACTCTGATCTCCAGCATCTGCAGTCCTCACTTTCTCCTAGGCTCTTAGACGTAGGTCATTAATATAAATCAGGAGAAACAAGGGTCCCAAATACTGACTCTTGGTGAACTCAATGACTTCTCCACAGTTTCTTTAAATATTGTAACTTTACCTGCATCCACCACTTCCTCTGGCAGTTCATTTCACACAAGACTGTGCAAAAATGTTCCTGCTTGTGTCCTTTTCAAATCTTTGCCCTCTCACCTTCAAAGTATGTTCCCTACTTTTGAATTCCCCATCCTAGGAAGAAGACCTTTGCTATTCACCTTGTCTATGCCTCTCATGATTTTATAAAACTCAATTAGGAGGTTGAGCGGTGACCTAAGCTCCAGTGAAAAAAGTCCCATTCTTTCCAGTCTATTTTTATAGATGAACCCTCCATTCTCTGTAACATTCTTATCAATCTTTTCTGAACAGTCTCCAGTTTAACAAGGTCCTTCTTGTAACAAGGTGACCAGAACTGGACACAGTACTCTAGAAGAGGCTTCACCAACACCCTGTACAAACTCAATATGTCACAACTCCTATGTTCAAAGGTCTGAACAATGAAAGGCAAGCGTGCTAAACTCCTTCTTAACCACCCTGTCTACCTGTGATGCAACTTCCAATAAACTATGTACCCAAACCCCTAGGTCTCTCTGTTCCAAATCACACAATTAATGCTAAGGCCCTGAGTGGTATGTCCTGTTCTTGTCAGGGTTTGCTTTTTTGGTAATTCAAACATTTATCTAAACTAAACTCCACAGCCTTCTGCAAGAGTGAGTTCCACAGATGCACTACACTATTGCTGAAGAAATTCTTCAGCACAGTTCTGAAGGATCGTTCCTTCACTCTGAGGCTGTGTCCTTGGATCCTAATTTCACCTACAAGTGGAAACATCATCTTCACACCCACTGTATTCAGGCCTGTCAATGATATGGATATGCTGGTGTTGGATTGGGGTGAACAAAGTCAGAAGTCACAGGACACTGTGTTGCAGTCCAACAGGTTTACTTGAAATCACACCAGCTTTCAGAGCACAGCCCTTTTGACAGGTGCAGTGACAGACAGGCACACAGACAAGTTTATAGGCAGAGAGAGCAAAAGATCATACAACTAGTGCGACTGCAGTGTCAGATAATACACCTCTGCAGGTGACTAAGAGCGTTAGATGGTGTGTCAAGTGTTTGTAAAGTCATTGACAGTGCTGTACGGTCATGTCAAACAGGCAGGGCGATAGGAACATACCCGACATCTCAGGTCAGACACTGAATTGTAGGTGTGAGGCTTTGTTTAGAATCTGTCTCAGTTTTAACCAGGAATCAGAATAGTTTTATTCCAAAAACTAGAATGTATAAGATGCCTGTTAAGATTCTGTAAGCTTCAATGAGACTTCTAAACCCCAAGTAAAGGCCCAGAGTCCTCAACGCTTATGAGGAGCCTTTCATCCCCTTGAACATTCCTGTGAACCTCCTTAGAGGCCATAACCATTCTTAGACCCGTGCCCAAAACTGCTCATGACATTCCAGATTCAATCTGACTAGACTCTTATGCAGCCTCAGCAGTACATCTCTGCTCTTGTAATTGAGCCATCTCAAAATGAATGCTACCATTACATTTGCCTTCCTAACTGGTAAATGTACCTGCAGGTTAGCCTTAAGAGGATCCTGAACTAGGTCTCGCAAATTCATTTGGGCATCAGATTTCTAAAGCCTTTCCCTGTTTATAAAATAGTCTATGCCCCTACCCTCCTACCACTGTGCATAACCTCTGACTTCCCCACAATGTATTCCATCTGCCACCTTTTTGCCCACTCTCCTAGTCTGTTCAAGTCTGAAGCCTTCCTACTTCCTGAACACTACCTGTCCTTCCACCTATCTTTGTATTGTCTGCAAACTTAGTAATATCCAGACAAAAAAAGAAGCAAAATCTTTTCTCACCCAAGGCCACGAGTCTTTGGAATGGCTTCTACTACCTTTTGAGGAGAGAATATTTAAATATTTTTAATAGCAGAGGTAGATTTTTGCTGGTGAGCAAGGACTTGAAAAGCTATTGTGAGAAGGCAGGAATATATAGTGATCGCATCAACCATGATCTTATTATGTGGTAGAGCAAGATCATGCAGCCCATTCCTGCTGCTGTTAATTCATATGCCTGGGATATGCATGAAAACAGGATGACAAGTAGGAGAGGCAATTTTAGAATTAGAAGTTAATAGGTTCTAGTGGTGGACCTTCAATCTGAACTGCTGCAGTCTGTGTGCTGATGAGGTTAGCTCAGGATTTTGTGACAATGATCCGTATCCAAGTCAGGATTATACACAGTTTGGAGCAGATGGTGTTCACGTGATGTTTTGCCCTTCAGTGACAAGATCTCACCCCCCTAGATTAATGTTCAGCCACTTTCTCAACTGAAGTTCAGTGAGTTTCAATATTACATTTCTATCTAATTTCATCTGAACAAAATCAATGCAATTTCAACCATGTTAGTTCTCATTTTATTACAACTACAACAGAATATGTGTGAAATTACTCCTTTTGCACTTAGGTTGCAATCAGAAGTGGTAATTGCAAAACATCAGTATGTGGTTTCGGAGCTAATGACAGTGGATTGCAAATATACTATTTTCAGAAGTGTGAAGAGTTTCATAAACATACAGCTCATGAGACTTTAATACTATCAGGATGCAGGACACACCTTTCAAACGCATGAAATATTTGGATATCATCAATAATTACCAAATTCCAAAATGCAGTGTCTTTAAATCAAAGCTGCTGCCAGTGCTGGTGTGATCTGAAAAGAATGAATTCACATGGACCATCTTCCTACTTTACTATTGCGACCACATTTCAAACGTTTCTTTTTGCTCTAAACTTTTGTTTAAAATGGCCAACCAGTGAATTTCAAACTGATGCCATGTTATGTAGAAATTGAAACAATTAAGTTTTGAGAGGTTTCTGAGGCTAACCTTAATAATCATTGCCTGATAATATCTATCATAAAAGACTCAATCATATAGTGTCTTTTTTCCCCTCCCTTACGTGGATTGGTAATAATACACTAGACCCATACACTATAGGATCTCTATTTCCTTATGTAGAAGTGGAACCAACAACAGCTTTACATTCATGTGGTTAAGCCAGAACACTGTTAGGAGCAGCTGAGTTTATGATGTGCAGGTGTATGAGATACAGAGTCACTACATTTCATCTTCTAATCTGATTGACTACAGTCAGAGACTGAAAATTTGTCACTTTACCTTTTACGAATCCATTACCCAATCTACTGTGGTTTGGGCAGATATAGTTTAGGGTTGCAAACAGGTTTCATTGAAGATTGTAGCCTGGGATCTTCATTAAAATGTCATTCGTATGATGTTTGCAACATCTTATGCACACCAACCTGCATGTGGGCTGAAGATGGAGCAATCACCTAAATAGCATAATCAGACAAGGGATTCAAAAATGTGTGGAAGACTGGTGGATTTATAAAGTAGATCAAAACTACTCAAAAGACCAGATTTTCAGTTAGCTGGTATGAAGTAGACAGAACCTGCACTTCTCTTTTCATTGCATTTGTCACAGAGTCAGAGAGATGAACAGCACAGTCCAGCTCATCCATACCGACCAGATCTCCCAATCCAATCTAGTCCCACCTGTCAGCATTTGGCCCTTATCTCCTCCTATTCATATACCCAACCAGATGTCTTTTAAATGTTGCATTGCACGAGCCTTCACCACTTCCTCTGGCAGCCTATTCCATATATGTACCACTCTGAGAAAAAGTTGCCCCTTTGGTCCCTTTCAAAATTTTTCCCCTCTCATTTTAAACCTATGCCCTCTAGGATGGGATTCCCTCACCCAATGGAAAGATCCTTTCTAGTTACCCTACCAATGCCCCTCATGATGTTATAAACCTCTATAAAGGGAACCCCTCAGCCTCCGATGCTCCAGTGAAGACAGCCCCAGCCTTTCCTATAGCTCAAACCCACCAACCCTGGCAACATCCTTGTAAATCTTTCCTGAACCCTTTTAAGTCTCACAACATCCTTCCTATAGGAGGGAGACATATAGGAGGTCATTTGATTTAGTTTGACAATTGCTCCCCTAAAGTGCCTTGAGATCCACTCCTATGCTAAAAGAACCACATACGTGCAAGCAGTTGTTTTAGATTAATTCTCCAAAGCGTGGAAACAGGCCCTTCGGCCCAACAAATCCACAGCGACCCTCCGAAGAGTAACCCACCCAAACCCATTTCCCTCTGACTAATACATCTAACACTATGGGCAATTCAGCATGGCCAATTCACCGGGCCTGAATATCTTTGGATTGTGGGAGGAAACCGGAGCACCTGGAGGAAACCACGCAGACACGGGGAGAATGTCTGTGTGGAGTTTGCACAGTCAGCCAAGGCTGGAATCAAACCTGGGTCCTTGGCACTGTGAGGCAGCAGTGCTAACCACTGAGCCACTGTGCCGCCCAGGATTTTATACAATACATCCTGTGCAGTTGTTGCAAAGGTTTATAATCCTCCTTAGAATCATTCCAACAGTGTGGAAGAAAGTGATTCAGTTCATTGAATCCAAACCAACCTTCCGAAGAACATCCCACCAAGACCTACCCCTTTCCCTATCCCTGCATTTCCCATGGCTAATCCATCCAGACCTGCACAAACTGGATACTATTGGCAATTTAGCATGATCTAACTTGCACATCTTTGGGCTTGCAGCCCCAGATATAGCCTGGGATAGCTGAAGGATGTTATTACCAGACATTGCATTCCTACAATACGGCGCTGAAGTCTCAACTGCCCATAAAACCATAAGATGACAGGAGCAGAATTTGGCCATTTGGCCCATTGAGCCTGCTCCACGATTCTATCATGGCCGATGTGTTTCTCAAACCCATTATCCTGCCTTTGCCCATATAAAGTGAAACCACAACCTTCTGGTTCAGAGGTGACTATGTTACCATTAAGCTAAGGTTGGTAACAATGGCCACCACAATGTTTTGCAATGACTGGAGGGTGTTTTCAGCTGTACAATAGTCAGGTGTGGCATTTGTGTCAACAACAGGAGCAAACAGAGGTGACTTATTGATTGTGCTGATTTGTCAGATTAATTTTCCCTAAAAGACTCTGTTCCCACTCAAAATACATTTAGAGAAAACTCAATGTTCCTTACATGTCATCATGTTCTTACAATTTTCTGCACCAGTAAGATAATCATCCATATTCTACTCAAAAGGTCCATAACTGGGAGCTGGTCAAATGGGCACAGGTTGTGGAGATTGTAATTAAAATGCACCTTGAATGATTAGATATGTACACCTTAGGGAGTGAACTGGTACCGTTTGGGGGGGGGGGGGGGGGGGGGGGGGTGCTGTTTGGCACATTACTGAAGTATCATCCAGCTTTATAGCTAAGTAAAGGTGTTGAGGCACATATTCACATCCTCACCAAACTAACTCTCTTAACAAAAATGAAAACTGCTGAAAAATCCAGCAGGTCTGACAGCATGTGTAGAAAAAGACAAAGTTAACATTTCAAGTCTGATCAGACTCTTCCTCGGAACTGAAAAGGTACTGGAGAAGGAGTGGCTTTTACACTGTTGACAGAGGTAGAGGAGGACCAAGTGGAACAGATGATGGAGGCGCCAAAGGACATTAATAGATAAAAATGATGTGAAATGATCAGTATGAAAAAGGAGAAATGTGTCCACTCTTCTGAAAGCAAAGCCAACAAGACTGAAACATGGCATGGCCAGGAAGAGGGTGAAAAAGGTGTTCGCAGTTACAGGGGAGAGTGTATTGGAATGGCAACATTCCCCACAGAATGCTGACAGTGGAGGAGAAGGGAGGTGTGCTTGGTGTAGGCACTCTGTTGGAGAACAATGTTAGAAGCAGTAGGATGGAAAGTGACTTGCCTGGGAAGGTAGTGAAACGGGTAAGAGCAGATGTGCAGGGAATGGGATGGACATGGCGGAGAGCCATGTCATCCACAGTCCACAGTGGGAGGGAAATCCTAAGTTGAGGAAAATGGGGAACAGGGAGGCACCTGGAAGTTTGCATCATTTAAGTGAGGTGGATATGTGACTTCACTCCATCTACTCACCCACACATCCCATGTCTTTTAATAGAGTACAGGAGTTTTGGTTTATGTAGTGTCTCAGTTTTTAAATTTAAAAACTGATTTGGCATCAATCATCACTGAGCTGTTACCATCCTTTTGTGTATTAAAGCATTGCCAAATTTTGCTCGAAAGGATTGGCTTGAATTTCAGGCAATGCCTATTTGACCTGGACACAACAAAATGTGAAAGTAGTCTGGAGCGATCCAATCTCTTTCCCTTCATATTTTGAAAACTGATTTCACCTTTAATCCTCTAAATTTCAAACAAACAATCAACATAATTTGTGTTGTCTCCTAACTTAAATCTTTAGAATCCAGGTATTATTCTACTAAATTAATACTGCACAGTCCTCCATGACCACTATGTCCTACCTGAGGTGTGAGCTGCTTATTAGTGAATAATTATAGATGAACAAGCTACTGAGCTCATCATTAATTATAAACGCATTTATCAACTTCACAAGGCAGCGTCTGAACAGTCAAGTGCTTTCAGTGCAGTACTTCCTGATATTAGGAAACATCACCTTGTCCTATTTTAGTAATCTATTACAAAGCAGCACCTTATGTTCATGTAAGACCATAGCAGGAGAAGCCTCTTGAGAAAACTCTTCCATTCAATCAGAACATGACTGGGCTGTACCTCAAATGTATCAAAGTCTTGACATTTTTAACTGGCCTAGTATCAAGTAGCTCTCAGAGGAGATAGAGTTTCATATTTAAATTTTAACAGAAAATGTCTCTCATTGTCCATCTCAAGTGCTGACATTATATCCTTTGTTCTGGATTTTCCCCATCAGAGGGCAGGTTTGCTCCATTAGTTAGGCAGGAAGCACACAGTTCAGGATAAAACCGACAGCATAGGTTCAATTGCTACTCTGGCTGAGGTAGACCTCGCACTTGCCTCTTTACTCTGTCCAAGATTAGAAAGCAACAGCAAAAATAGTGCCCAAAAAAAATGGCTCAGGGTAAAGCTTGAGCTGACAACAAGCCAAGGAGCTGCTTTCAGGCAGAGCACTCCTGACTTAACGTGTATCAAATCAAATCATGACAGCATTTTAAATTCCTCACTCAAGGGAATACAAGGCATAATTATTCGCTGTAAGCTCATGATTTAACCCCTCTGCACTAATACCATTCTAGTTAATCTGCAATGTACCCCCTTGCAAGGCAAATATATTCTCCCAGTGAGAAGTAGGCAAAACCTGAATACTGTACTCGAGATGGGAGTGTAATCTGCCAGGTGGCTCCTTTCCAGGAAGAATAACCCAAGTTTCCCGAGTATTTCCTCATAACCCAGACATTCATGATTGGCCACAGCTTTCTCTCTGCACTGCTTCCAGAATCTGAACAAGCATTTTGCATCTTAGAATGAGACAAATCATCAGTCTGGACAGAGTGTGATTCAGACAACTTCTCGAAACTGCGCAGCAACTAAAGAAAAAAAAAGTGCAAATCAAGCCTAAGACAAGATGGCACAAAAGCAGAATACTTCTCGAAACCACAAATTAAAAATCAAAACTGCTCACCAAGTCAGGCAGCAACATGCAGAGATATTAATAACAAAAATAAATTACTGGACTTGTCAAAAAACATTAACTCATGGGAAATTGGTGTTGCTGGCTGGCCGAGATCTATTAGGCAAAAGTGAGGACTGCAGATGCTGGAAATCAGAATTTAGATTAGAGTGGTGCTGGAAAAGCACAGCAGGTCAGGCAGCATCCGAGGAGTAGGAAAATCGATGTTTCGGGCAAAGGCCCTTGATCAGGAATGCCAAGATCTATTACCAATCCCCAGTTGCCCTTGAGAAGATGGCGGTGAGCTGCCTTGTTTAATGGCTGCAGTCTACATGCTGTAGGTAGACCCACACTGTGACCCAGCCACAGTGAAGGAACAGCAATATAATTCCAAGTCAGGATGATGAGTGGCTTAGAGTGGAACATGCAGGTGATGGCATTCCCAAATATCTGCTGCCCTTGTTCTTCTAGGAGGAAGTGACCATGGGTTTAGAAGGTGCTGTCTAAGGATCTTTGGTGAATTTCTTGTAGATAGTACACACTGCCGTGACTGAGCATCAGTGGTGGAGGGAATGGATGTTTGTGGAAGTGTTGCCCAATAAGCATGTTGCTTTGTCCTAGATGGTATCAAGCTTCTCGAGTGCTGTTTGAGCTGCACATATCCAAGCAACAGGGGAGTATTTCATCGTCACTCCTGACTTGTGCCTTGTAGATGGTGTACAGGCTTGGAGGAGTGAGGAAGGGAGTTACTCACCACTGTACTCCTGGACTATGATCTCTTCTTATAATCATGGTGCTTACGTGGCTGGTCCAGATGAATTTCCGGTCAATGCTAACATTCAGGATGTTGAAAATAGGGGATTCAGTGATGGTACACCTTTGAATATCAAGGGGTGATAGCTAGAATGTCTCTTCTCGAAGATGGTTATGGCTTGGCGTTTATGTGGTGCAACTGTTACTTGCCAATTGTCCAGATCTTACTTATCAACATGAACTGCCTCAGTATCTGAGGAGTTGCAAATGGTGCTGGCCATTATTCGCTAATGACTCCCACTTCTGACTATGTTGGAAGGAAGATCATCAATGAAGCAGGTGAAGGAGGTTGGGCCTAGGACACTACTCTGAGGAACACCTGCAGAGATATATTCTGGAGCTGATCTCCAACAACCACATTCCATCTTCCTATGTGCTAGTTATAACTCCAAATCAGTGTAGAGCTTGCCCCCAGATACTCATTGATTTCAAATTTGCTAGGGCTCCTTGATGTCACACTCTGACAGATGTAGTCTTGATGTCAGGGGCTGTCACTCTCACCTCCCTTCTGGAGTTCAGCTCTTTTGTCCATGTTTGTACCAAGGCTGTAATGAGGTCAGGAGCGGAGTGGCCCTGGCAGAACCTGAGCAGGTGCTGCTTGATAGCACTGTTGATGACACTTTCCATCCTTTTACTGATGATCAAAAATAGACTGATGGGGCAGGTTGAATTTGTCCTGCTGTGTGTACACAGGACACACCTCGGCAATTTTCTAATTGTTGGGTAGATACCAGTCTTGTAACTACACTGGAACAGCTTGGTTAGGGGGTGCAAAAGTTCTGGAGAACAAGACTTTGGTGCTATTGCTGGAATGTTGTCAGTACCCAAAATCTTTGCAGTATACAGTGTCTTCTTGATATCTCATGGAGTGAAGTGAACTGGCTAAGGACTGGTATCTGTAATGCTGGGGACCACTGGGGTGGGGGAAATAGAAATGGATCATCCACTCAATACTTCCAGCCAAAGATTGTTGTGAATGCTTCAGCTCTATTTTTTGCACTGATGTACTGACTTCTTCCATCATTTAGGATGGGAATATTTATGAAGCCTCCTCCTCCAATGAGTTGGTTCATTATCCACCAGCATTCATAACTGGTTGCGGCAGAGCTGTAGAACTTAGATCGGATTCATTGGTTGTAGGATTGCTTAGCTCTGTCACTTGCTGTTTATAATTTGGCATGTCAGTAATCCCGTGTGGTAACTTCACCAAGTTGACACTCACTTTTAAAGTATGTCTGATGCTGCTCCGGGCATGCCATCCTGCATTCTCTGTTGAACCAGGGTTGATCCCTTGGCTGAGGAGAAAGTGAGGTCTGCAGATGCTGGAGATCAAAGTTGAAACTTTATTGCTAGAACAGCACAGCAGGTCAGGCAGCAGGGTGGTAGGTGAGGACCAGTGGGGTCCTCACCTACCCCTTGGCTTGAATGCAGAAGTTGAGTGGGGCATATGCCAGGCCATGAAGTTGAAATAATTACGAACCAAGCACATTGCTGAGGCTCTGGAGTCACTGGCGGCCAGACCAGGTGAGGATGGCAGATTTCCTTCCCTCGAAAATGTCCTCAATATTAAGTTGGTCTTTTCTCTTTTCACACAAGTGGTGAGCTTGCCATGCGTTTTGTGTTACTTTGAAACTTTATACATGTTAACAATATCCAAAGTCAAGACTACATATCATTTCATGTTTAGTCAGACTGTTGGCACGTACTAAACAGTCTGCAAAGTACAGCCCCTCTTTGTAATTTGAAAAATATTCAGTTATAGAGTCACAGAGATATTCAGCACGGAAACAGACCCTTCAGTCCAACCCATCCATGCCAACCAGATATCCCAACCCAATCTAGTCCCACCAGCCAGCACCCGGCCCATATCCCTCCAAACCCTTCCTATTCATATATTTATAGAGTCATAGAGATGTACAGCACGGAAACAGACCCTTCAGTCCGACTCGTCCATGCTGAGCAGATATCCTGACTTAATCAAGTCCCATTTGCCAGCACATGGCCCATATCCAGCTCAACCTTTGCTATTCCTATACCTATCAAATGCCTCTTAAATGTTGCAATTGTACCAGCCTCTACCACTTCCTCTGGCAGCTCATTCCATACAAGTACCACCTTTAGGTCTCTTTTATATTGTTCCCCTCTCACCCTAAACCTATGCCCTCTAGTTCTGGACTCCCCCACCCCAGGGAAGAGACTTTGTCTATTTATCCTATCCAGGCCCCTCATAATTTTGTAAAACTTCTTTAAGGTCACCCCTCAACCTCCGACGCTCCAGGGAAAACAGCTTCAAGCCTGTTCAGCCTCTCCCTGTTCAGCCTCTCCCTGTAGCTCAAATCCTCCAACCCTGGCAACATCCTTGTAAATCTTTCCTGAACCCTTTCAAGTTTCACAACATCTTTCTGATAAGGAGACCAGAATTGCACGTAATATTCCAACAGTGGCCTAATCAATGTCCTGTACAGCCGCAACATGACCTCCCAACTCCTGTACTCCATACTCTGACCAATAAAAGAAAGTATATCAAACGCCTTCTTCACTATCCTACCTACCTGCGACTCCAAGTTCTTGCGACAGATCAATTCCTGCAAATATACACTTCAATAATCTTCCAAAAGAATCCCATTTAATAGAGGATTGATGAGGGCAGAGCGACCTATATGGACGTTAGTAAAGCATTCAACAAGGTTCCTCAAGGTAGACTGGCTATCAAAGTTAGATCGCATGGAATAGAGGGAGAACTAGCTATTTGGATACAGAATTGGCTCAAAAGTAGAAGGGGGTGATGGTGGAGGGTTGCTTTCCAAACTGGAGGCCTTTGACCAGCAGTGTGGCACAAGGATCAGTGCTAGGTGCACTGCTTTTCATCATTTATATAAATGATTTGGATGTGAACACTGGAGGTATAGTTAGCAATTTTGGAGAAGACACCAAACTTGGAGGTTCTGTAGCCAGCAAAGAAGGTTACGGAGGAGGGGCGGATGGAGTTTAATTTAGATAAATGCAAGGTGCTGCATTTTGGAAAAGCAAAACAGAGCAAGATTTATACACTTAATAGTAAGGTCCTGGGGAGTGTTGCAGAACAAAGAGACCTGGGACAACAGGTTCACCGCTCCTGGAAAGCGGAGTTGCAGGTAGATAGGAGTGAAGGTGGCATTTGGTATGCTTTCCTTTATTGGTCAAAGCATTGAGTGTAGGATTTGAGGGGTCATGGTGCGGCTGTACAGGATATTGGTTAGGCCATGTTTGGAATACTGCATGCAATCTTGGTCTCCTTCCTATCGGAAGAATGGTGCGAAATTTGAAGGGTTTCAGATACATTTACAAGGATGCTGCCAGGATTGGAGGGGAAAGATATAAAAGAGACCTAAGGGGCAACTTTTTCACGCAGAGGGTGGTACGTGTATGGAATGAGCTGCCAGAGGAAGTGGTGGAGGCTGGTACAATTATAACATTTAAATGGCATTTGGATAGGTATAGGAATAGCAAAGGTTGAGCTGGATATGGGCCATGTGCTGGCAAATGGGACTTGATTAAGTCAGGATATCTGCTCAGCATGGACGAGTCGGACTGAAGGGTCTGTTTCCGTGCCATACATCTCTATGACTCTATAAATGAAAATAGACAAGACCATAAATCTGGTCACAGAAAATTACAGATCCTCAGTGCAATTTAGGTTTCGAAAGAGTTGATAAAACTGCAGGATGTAATTTCAAAAATGTATTCACAGAACCAACAATAAATATTCAATAAAGACACTCCAGCATAAACAGGGGCCTAGAGTGACAGTTTCTGTAAAACTGGCCCAAGGAATTTCTGCAACTCCATGGACAAAAATGCCTTAAATAGACAATCTGCTGTTCATTTTGTCTATGGAGTTTTGCCATGATTATTTGAGAAATTTAAACAAAAACTACATGGCAGTCGTGAGAAGGTAAGAGGTTTTATAAACCAACTCCTCTGAAAATAAGGACCAGAATAGATATCCAAGGACAGGTGGAACAGATTGAGGTTAACATGAAACTGCATGCATCACAGAAGAACAGGAAGTTACACCAGTGTTGAAGACCTCTTCAATACCTAGCATAGAAATTGTAGAGTTACTTCAGACTCAATTAAATTTCCTGGCATCTAAATCAACCTCTGTGCCAAATGCACCTCAGTTCAATGCTAAGGAGAGAAGATAAACATTTCCTGCAGTGATGCAAGTTAAACTGGATGGAGATTTAGGTTTCGAATTTTTATGAAACTGGTCAGTAAGCTTTGAATGTTTTATATAAAAAAAAAGGGCGAGACCTGTATTGAATGTTCTGTTTTGTCAAAGTTATTAATATGGTTTGTAAACAGCTGAGGCCTCAGCTGATTGGTACATCACATGTAGACAGCAGGGATAGAGTGAATATCTAGAAGGGTATAAAGGCAGTAGGAATATTCTTACGAGGGTAATCAGGAAGGCAAAAAAGGGGACATGAAATAGCTTTGGCAAATAGGGTTCAGGAGAATCCAAAAAGGGATTTTATAAATACATTAAGGAGAAAAAGGTAACCAGGGAGAGATTAGGGCCCCTTAAAGATCAGCAAGGCCATCGATGTGTGGAACAACAGAAGATGGGGGAAGACACTAAATTAGTATTTTGCATCAGTGTTTACTGTGGAGAAGGATAAAAAGCTAGAGAACATGGAGAAAGGAATAGCAACGTCTTGGAAAAATGTGTGTATGACAGAGGAGGAGATGCTGAATGTCTTAGATGGCATAAAGGTGAATAAATCCAGAGGACCTGATCAGATGTAACACAGAACTCTTTAGGAAGCTAGGAAAGTGATTGCTGGGCCCCTTGCTGAGATATTTCAATCATCAATAACCACGAGTGAGGTGTCAGAAGATTGCAAAGTGGTAAGTGTGGTGCCATTATTTAAGAAAGCCAGGGAAACATAGAACAGTGAGCCTGACATTGCTGATGGGCAAGTTGTTGGAGGAAATCCTAAGGGACAGGACGTACATGTATTTGGAAAGGCAAGGACTGATTAAGGACAGTCAACATAGCTTTGTGTGTGGGAAATCATGTCTCACGAATTTCATGAGTTTTTTTTTGAAGAAGTAACAAAAAGGATTGATGAGGGAAGAGCGCCTGGACGTGATCTGTATGGACTTCAGCAAGGCATTCGCCAAGGTTCCTCATAGCAAACTTAGATCATACAGAATGGAGGGAAAACTAGCCATTTGGATACAGAACTAGCTCGAAGGTAGAAGACAGAGAATGGTGGTGGAGGGTTGTTTTTCAGCCTGGAGGCCTGTGGTCAGTGTGCCACAAGGATTGGTGCTGGGTCCACTGCTTCTTATCATTTACATAAATGACTTGAATGTGAACATAGGAGGTATGATTAGTTTGCAGAGGACACCAAAACTGGAGATGTAATGGATAGTGAAGAAGCTTACTTCAGGGTACAATGGGATCTTGGGCCAATGGGCCAAAGAGTGGCAGATGGATTTTAATTTTAGATAAATGTGAGGTGCTGCATTTTGGAAAGGCATATCATAGCAGGACTCATACTTAATGGTGAGGTCCTAGGAGTGTTGTTAGACAAACAAGACCTTGGAGTGCAGGAGTCGAGATCCTTGATAGTGGAGTCACAGGTAGATACGATCGTGAAGGCAGCATTTGGTATGCTTGCGTTCATTGGTCAGTGCATTGAGTACAGGAGATGGGAGGTCATGTTGTGGCTGTACAGGACATTGGTTAGGCCACTAATGAAATACTGCATGCAATTCTGGTCTCCCTGCTGTAGGATGGATGTTGTGAAACTTGAAAAGGAATTAGATAAAGATTTAAGGATGTTGTCAGGCTTCAAGGGTTTGAGCTATAGGGAGGGGCTGAATAGACTGAAGCTGTTTTCCCCGGAGCATCATTTCCCAGGGCTGGGAGAGTCCAAAACTGGAAAGCACACGTTTAAGGTGAGAAAGGAACGATTTTCAAGGGACCTAAGGGGCAACTTTTTCACGCAGATGATGGTACGTGTATGGAATGAGCTGCCAGAGGAAGTGGTGGAGGCTGGTACAGTTACAACATTTAAAAGGCATCTGGATTGGGATATGAATAGGAATGGTTTGGAGAGATATGGGCCAAGAGCTGGCAAATCGTGAATTTTTGGAATACTCTACCTAAGGGAGTCTGTGAAAGCTCAATCATTGCGCATGTCCAAGACAGAAAACCGGTAGCTTTCTGGGGTCTAATGACATTAGGGGGTATGGAGACATTGTGGGGAAAACAGCATTGAAATGATCAGCCACATTCCACATGACTAACCTACCCCTGTTTACGGGACTTCTGTTTAATGTCTCATCAGAAAGGTATGCACCTCAAGTATAGGATTTGCTTTTTATGCTGAAGCTGTGGCACGAGATCTTTAACCAAAACCTTAATTTAGAGAAGAGAGAGCAGCCAAATACGAATCTGGATAAGGCAGTGCATAAGGTGGACTTCAAAAACCTGACAACTTCACGTGGGTGTCTATCAAAATTGAAACCAAACTAACTAATAAAGCAGTGAACAGGCCTTGCAAAGTGAATGCACAAGGATTGTGAATAGAATAAGAACTCTTAAACCACATGGGAGCTGCTAGCACTGAAGATATTCATCAATGTGTTCAGTGTGGTTCTTGCCCAGTTTCTTAGGATCAGGGATTACTCCCAGAGAGAAGATAAGTGTTTGAGGTGTGAATTAGGACCAGAGGATAGGGCAGACAAAGTATGAAGGGCTGAAGTTCCTGATGAAGGGCTTATGCCCGAAACGTCAATTCTCCTGTTCCTTGGATGCTGCCTGACCTGCTGTGCTTTACCAGCAACACATTTTCAGCTCAGACGAAGTATAGGTCTTTTTAAAGTACAAAATCACTTTTTGAATTGAGGTGCAATCCAGGATCAATACCAAAGATAGAGAATAAATGGATGACTTTTAATGCCATATAAATCTAAAACAAAGCATACGTATATATTTGGTCTTCTACTCACCAAGTCTCATAATATGACACCTGTGATGGCACATTAACTACCAGTGCCTTGATATTTGAGCTAATAGACATATATAGTCCATTAAATGGCAGAGAGGTGGGTGCGAAACTTGGATTAGATTACCTGCATTTTGGAGAATGCGGTCTCAGACTTAAGTGGAGTAAAAGTATGGTTTCACTTTAAAAGGAAAGGATGATAGAAGTGGGTATTGTTTTGGCTGGGAATACCAAAAATCTGAAGGCGGGGGGTGGGTGGGGGCAAGAATCACTGTCCTTTGTTCCGACTTGCAGCACTACATCATTTTGCATAGTAATTATTTCCAGTTCAACTCTACTGCATTGTAAATCAAACATCTAATGGACATTTGTAGCTAACCCAACAATGTCTACTTCAATGACAAAATAGACAGGCAGGAGGCTGGAAGAACACAGCAAGCCGGGCAGCATCAGGGAGGTGGAGATGTCGATGATTCAGGTGTAACCCTTGTTCAGGACTGGATGTGTGTGTGGGGGGTGGGGGTGGGGGGGAGCTGTAGATAAAGGGGGTGGCGGCAGCAACAGACAGGAGGCTGGACGAACACTTCAATGACAATTCTTGATGTCACAAGGAATTAAGGGCTATGGGGAGAATGTGGGTAAGTGGAGTCGAAAAGCCCATCAGCCATGATTGAATGGCGGAGTGGACTCGATGGGCCGAATGGCCTTACTTCCTCCTATGTCTTATCTTATGGTCTTAAGGCACACTTCAAATGAGACAATGCCATAGCACACTCATTTTTTTCAGCTAAATTGATTACTCATAAGTATCACATTCACTCCAGTTATGGTTTTACTGGTGAAGTTTGCAATATACAACAAGCTAAATAAAGATCAAATGCATGAAAGTTTCACATTTCACGACAACATATTTTCAAAATCTGCTCAACTCAACTATTTCTAACTATTCACCGGCCTAAAATCTGTTCCACTCTCTGCATTAACTGATACAGAAGTGAAACTCAGAGAAAAACGTTCAAGTGAATTGCAAAAGTAGTGCTCTGGGGAGTGTTGCTAAACAAAAGCACCAAGGGTGCAGGTGCATAAAGCCACGAACACTGTTGTTTCGTTCCTCGTTCAAATTGTCAAAAGTTCTCAATTTTTCCCATTATCCCTTGTATTTAGAATGTTCGGTGTTTTAGAATCGCAAGACCAATACTTTGCTTCTAATTGGATGATTATTTTATGAGTTTTAGTTTAATTTTGGTTTGTGTTTCAGATGAAGCATTTCCTTACCTTTTTGTACAACCTTTTACAGCATACTTAGGCAGTTTTTACAGCACACTATTGTGCCATGGCACACCCTTTGAAAACTATTGGTCAATTTCAATGAATGGATTCGAGGCAAACATGATTATTTGTTCTATCACATTAATTTCTAAATACACACATTGAAGATTTTAGCAGGGAAATTCAGAGCTGCACATAATTGCCTGGGTAGAGTATTTATCTTTTTTTTTCCTAGTATTTTCTTCAGACTCTGGCAGTGTCACAATGTTTTATGTTTTAATAGGTAGGCCCACACACTGATTTGAGTTAAATACATTCACAGCACTAAACATACTCCAAGCCTGTCCTTTCCCTAAAGTTCACAGTTCAGTATGTTCTGTTCGAACACTAGGTCTGTAAGAAACCTGAAGTCGAGCAACCATGCATTGTTTGACAGTTCACTACACACTTCATTCATAGTGAAAATGATGATTCATGAAACCAGATCGAGAAATCTTTGCAGGACCTTTGCTCAACTTAATGATGTTACAGCAGAACAGAGGATTAGTTTACTGTAGGCAGCATAGAGTTTGCCAAGTAAGAATTTAAACAAGCCGTGCTGAAAGGGCCTTGCTTGAATCGAGTTTGCAATCTTAATAACTTTTATTACAAGTCTATAACTTTACTTAATGATGTTACAGTTCAGCAAAATGCAAAGCCCATACTTGCATCAGACATGGGTGGGCGCACCATTAATTGGGATGTAAATCAATGTTTTTTTAAAAATTGAAACTGGTTTTCTCAAGCACACATCTTTTGAATGTATTGTAGAAATTGTCACCCTTTTTTCTCTCTAAGAGGGGCAAAAGAGATTTGAAGATCCTTTTTAGTAATGTCCTTAACAGCCATGCGCACAAAAACAGTCAGTAGCGTTGATGTATTAACTAAATGGCCAATGAGAAGCATTAATAATAATAATCTTCAGGTCCTGCTGTGATTGTTAAAAGTTATCTTCAAAGATTCCACTCACTTTGCACCAAGGGACATGCTCTGGATTGCAGTTAGTATTTCTTCTTAAAATCTTTGAGTAAAGAGTCAATGTCAACCGTCAATGCTTCTTTAACTACTTTGCTATCTGGGAAT
This sequence comes from Chiloscyllium plagiosum, assembly GCF_004010195.1. Taxonomy (NCBI): domain Eukaryota; kingdom Metazoa; phylum Chordata; class Chondrichthyes; order Orectolobiformes; family Hemiscylliidae; genus Chiloscyllium; species Chiloscyllium plagiosum. Next base: position 127,662,222 of record NC_057712.1, read on the forward strand.
TGTGTTTTGTCAAAACATGGCAAAGATTCAACGATGTTTCAGTGCTTTTGCTGCAATTTTATTTTAAAACACTTTCAAAAAGGCTCTCAACTTGTCAACTTTCTTGGTCTGAAGCATGCATTTTGAGGGAAAATTATCCTTGAATTTACTGTGCATTTGTCATTTCAGATTCCCTTTTTTTTTTAAAACTTAGCAACATACTTTGGTCATTACAAGGCAAACGTCTTTTACAGTTGAGTAGAAGTTAATATTCCCATTCCATGTGGAAGTTATACATTTGTGGTTTCTTTCCAGGTCCATCATTATTGCTTCACACTGTAGTTGGTAATGTCGCTGTGCCGCTGGTTCTGCTGCAGGTAGGCCTCTGGAATCGGGCCTCAAACATCCACAAGGTCAATGGCTGTCTTCGAGTGTGGATGCACGGGAGGTTCCTCAGCGATGGAAATTTATTTCCAGTACCTGTGGCTTTCGTTGCTCAGACATTGGATTGGGACGTTGCAGTATTCCAGGTAACTAGTCTTTATCCTACACATCCCTATTAAAGTAGCTGCAGAGAGAAACAAAAACTGCAGGTCTACAGAGACTGGTTAAAGGAGTTGGACAAATTGATCTGTTCTTGCAGAGAGTCCACATGGACATGACGGGCTGAATAACCTAAGTTTGAAAAATCAATTCCTAGTATATTTCTAATATACATGTTTATATTGCCACCATTAAAAAATCACTTGCCTTACCCTGAAACTGGAGCCGAACTGAAATGTAATGCAGCATGCAGGCAAAGCATGTGAACAGCATGCACTTTTCTGTAGCCACGCAGCTTTGGAAGCAGATGTCACGCAGCTACATAATATCGATATGCATCTGGCGAAGGAATGCAGGCAGTGAGATCAATTGTCAGGCTCCATGATCGATCAGTCGATTGCAATCTACCAGGGTTGATGTCCTTCATTTGGAGTTCACTAATTAGCAACTTACTGGAAAGCAGTCATTCCAGATTCTCTGCAGGCCCACTTGGGATGAAGAAGGGTGACTTAAAAGTCCCAGCACAGCAAAGAAACAGTTCCAAAATTCAGAAAATAATTTTTTTGGGAAAATTGTTGGATATGGGCAGCATGGAAAACACATGGATGTGAATTTTCAAAGTTTCTGAGACTTCTGATAGTCTAGGTAAGAACATAGGATTTTTTAAAAAAAATCGTTCATGGGATGTGGTTATCACTGTCTAGATTAGAGTGGTGCTGGAAAAGCACAGCAGGTCAGGCAGCATCCGAGGAGCAGGAAAATCAACGTTTTGGGCAAAAGCCCTTCATCAGGAATCCTATGCCTATGTGGGTATCACTGGCTAGGCCAGTGTTCAATGCCCAAGCCTATGTGCCTGAGGGTAGTTTAGAGTCACCCACATTTCTGTAGGTCTGGAGTCAGAGACCAGACCAGTTAAGAATGACAAATTTCTGATTAGATGTACTGTGGATAAGGCAATAAAATTATTTATCTTATATTGGTCTTGTGTATCTGCCTTAACTTTTTCAACTCTTAAAAAATGCACACAAATTGTACATATTGTTCATAGATGATGCAGTATTGCTGCATGTTTTAAGATCTAAACTAGGTGAAAAATTATAATCAGATGTAGATGTTACCAGGATAACAGGCCCACATCTGGAACATGACACTCACTGTAGCTAAATGCAGTGTTACCCAGGTGGGTAGTGCTAATCCCAAACACGGAGATTTTATGCAGATTTCAGAATGCTACAGAAGAGGGGTGTAGAGCTGTGAATCTCTTCAGGTTGACAGCAATGACTGATGGTTTGGTGTAGCACAAAGACAAAATTTACCATATTTGCATATGGCTGCTGTAAAAGAACAGCTGTCTGGAAGCAGATTTAAACAACCTGTATATAATTTGTATGTAATCTACAGGACAGAAACAGGCCCATGTCAATGCCTGTATTCCATAAGGCCTCCCTTTTACTCTTCAACTAACCCAGATTACCTTTCTGCTCGATTCCCACCTATTGTTTATCTACCTTTTGTTGCCTAGTAAATGCATCTATACTATTTATCTCAACTACACCTGTATTCCTTCCCATAGCAATTTCCACACTCCCATCACTTGGGATGCAGAGGTCACTGAAAAGCAATTTGAGTGAGATAACCTACTGAGGAGGTTGTGCGAGAGATCACTCATACAGGTGGATGTTCCGATTCTCACCTGTGCTTTCAGAAGAGTTCACAACACATTTATTTTGTTATATTCAAAAGGCAGAAGGAGGGAGTGGGATGAAAAAAGGACGAGTGAGCATGGTACTCTGTACTTTGAGAAGCTGGGTCCAAATCCCTCTCAAAAAATCAGTGAAAGAATAAAGTGTGACAAGTGAAATAGATCTGAAAATAATGGGTTCGCACATTGTCTCAAAAATAACTACCAGACATGGGGGAAAACTCATTATACTAGAACAGACTGTTACTTCACACATTTCATGCTGCCAATTCAACACATAACGACATCATCTCTCAATGGAAACGTAATAATTATCCATTAAAACCTATTTACATTGTCTGGCTTCCCTAATTTATTCCATAACTCCAGTCTTTTGGGTGAAAAGTGTTGCTCAGTTCTTTGCCTTCTAACTTTAATTTGAACTCTCCTCCCATGGTATTTGAACTCTTCTCTGTCTGAGCAATTAACCTGGAAAAGCGACTAATCAATTCCCTACACAATCTTACCAACTTTAAAATAAGCTCCGTTCATTCCCCAAGGAGGTGGGCTACAAGCTTCAGTCTTAAATCCAGTTGACCCCAATTTATTTCAGCTCAGCTCAATCTAACACAGGTGCACAGTAACACAGCAAACATATTGGTCCATCTGGCATCAGTCATGAAATGAAATAAACAGCTTGCTGTTTACAGCTCTCGATTTGAGTATTAAATGTCTGTTCAACCTGCTCAAACATCCTCCATGTTATCAACAACTTGCTCGAAAATCCTCCACAACCTTGGACTCCATCAACTCGACTATACGGAGTGTGGTGATTACATTAGATCTGTCTCTATATGATTAGCGAGGTAAAAACAATGACTGCAGATGCTGGAAACCAGATTCTGGATTAGTGGTGCTGGAAGAGCACAGCCCGAAATGTCGATTTCTAAGCTCCTTGGATGCTGCCTGAACTGATGTGCTCTTCCAGCACCACTAATCCAGAATCTATATGATTAGCCCAGATTCTCCCAGGCTGGCCACAAGACCAGGATTCACTGCCTTGGGGATCTATTGGTCAACAATAGAAGTTTCAATTGCAAATAATTTCTGATTCCTAGTTTCTTTACATCCACCATCAGACTTTGAGGAACTATAAAAGGTCTCTTGAAATTCAAGCACCCCAAATCCAGTGCTTTTACTCCAAAAGGCCATTGTCATGCAATCAGTTCGAGTGACAGGACTGTCGCTTTGCAAGTTCACTGACTGCAGTGTTATTTCTACGTAGTTGCTTTACAATCTTAGCCAGGATTTGATGGTGCTAGTGGTTGATGGTGAACTGTCAGTGCGTGCTACCACTCCCCCACTGAAACGGACTGTCTGTCGCGGTCAGTCCCTCACAGTTCCACTGTGAGGAATCAAAGTCAGTTGGCCAACCAATTTGATTCTAACTGAATAACTATCCTCTACAATCACTGCATATTTTGGTCCAATTTTGTTTTATTTTTCCTTATTTTTCCAGAAACTTATTAGCTTTTAGTACTATTTATTCCTTGCTTGGTTGTTGAAGAGAATTCTTTTATGGGGTTAGCTGCTTGGACAACTTGATAACTTCTTTGTAGCTCCATATTAGGAACACACAATGAGTGGACAATACAATCTAAGAGAAGACAGAATTCTCACCACTGAGATATCGCGCCATCTCACCAAGGTTTTGAGTGGGGTCAGGAATGATTTTTCTTGCTTTGCCATTGACCGGTTATAACCTTTACAGTGTTTCCATACCATTACTTAAGTTTAGCAAGTAATATCAATCTCTAGTTTCAAGGGTCACTTCTGCCACTTTCGTAAGAAAATAAGCAATATTTGCCTTTTCCCTGTTCCCCAAGCAAAACTCCAGTAATTTTTGGAAGAACTGTGCCTTAGTTATAGCAAGTTCCTTGAGAATCCTTGGATGCATCTTCTCTGGCTCAAGAATTATTGACCTTAAGTTAGCACAATTGTTCAGTCATTGTGCTGATAGCTGTGAAGAGTGGTACAACTTTCCCCTGCAGCACCTTCAATTCCCTCTCCAAATAAAATGCAGTTGTGTTTATTTATCACAACTGCAGCCTATGCAATATCACCAGTTATGTGCTCACCCAATCACTCCGTCGGCATTAGGCTGCCAGTCTCAGCCTGGATTTACTGCACAAGGTTCTGGATTAGGACAAAATCGTTTGACTTGGAGGTGGGCTTTAAACAACTGAATCACGGCTGACAGACTAAGTGGAATGATCAAACTAGTATGTAGTTCAACGTGAGCAATAGTGGCTTGACTGACGAGAAGCTTAGCAATAATTGTACATGGCAAATAGAAAAGCCTACTTCAGAAGCAAGATTCCTCAGTCAAGGGAAGTATGGGACTTATTTCTCATGTACTGCTATAGGAAAGACATTAATAAATTGGAGAGGGTGCAGGAAAAATTTAAGGATGTTGCTCTGACTGGAGGGTTGGAGTTATAAAAATAGGCTCGGACGTTTTTCATTGGAGCATAGGAGCTGGAGGGGTGACCTTACACAGGTTTATAAAATCATGAGGGGCATTGATAAGATGAATAACAAAGGTCTTTTCCCTAAGGTGGAGGAGTTCAAAACTAGAGGGCATTTTTTTTGTTTAAAAGGAGAGAGGTGAAAGATTTAAAAGGGACCAGAGAGGCAATTTTTTCCATAAAGTGGTGGTTGGCATGTGGAATGTGAAAGGAAGTGGTAGATGCATTCAGATAGGTACATGAATAGGAAAGGTTTAAAAGGAATATGGGGCAAACGCAGGCAAGTGGGTCTAGTTTTGTTTGGGAATCTTGGTTAGCATGGATGAGTTGGACTGAAGAATGTTTCCAGTGTCCTATTACTCTATAGTCCACAGGTTAAAAAATAGAAATCTTCTCATATAAATTAAGCCCTAGTGATTGAATCATTCAGCTCGCAAAAGGATGAATACAGGGTTGTCACAGGACTTGATTACGGCTGCTAACATTCCACGTTAAACAAAAGTAACTTGAACACATTGCCTTCTGTAATAGTCAAATGGTGTTAACATTGGGAAGAATTTACCAAGTCTGATGGGTTTGCGTTGGATTTGCTTCTCAAACATCATTTTTCTCAGCTGCAACATGGAATGGTCCACAAAATAAAACAATGCCCACACCAGAGAAAGAAATTAAAATTCTGGGTGCAGTTGGAGATGAGAACATCCCACCAGATATTAGATTTTTAGATTAGATTAGATTACTTTACAGTGTGGAAACAGGCCCTTCGGCCCAACAAGTCCACACCGACCCGCCGAAGCGTAACCCACCCATACCCCTACATTTACCCCTTACCTAACACTACGGGCAATTTAGCACGGCCAATTCACCTGACCTGCACATCTTTGTGACTGTGGGAGGAAACTGGAGCACCCGGAGGAAACCCACGCAGACACGGGGAGAACGTGCAAACTCCACACAGTCAGTCGCCTGAGGCGGGAATTGAACCCGGATCTCTGGCGCTGCGAGGCAGCAGTGCTAACCACTGTGCCACCGTGCCGCCCATAGAACAATGACCACACTATAAAAGGACTTCATTGGTTATAAAGTGCTTAGGAAAGACAAAGTTGTGAAAAGCACACCAGAAATGGAAATTTCTTCTTTGACCCCAAAAATTATGGAATCAGATTTATTACAATACCAGAGGTCATATGGACAATTAGGAGCAGGATTCGGCAATTCAGCCGTCCAGACTGCTCCACCATTCCAGACGATCCTGGTTGATGCTAGTACTTCACATTCCTGCGTACTCAAGAGACCATAAGAAATAGGAACGGAAGTAGGCAGTTTAGTCCCTCGAGTTAGCCCTTCAGTCAATCCAACATTCCTCATGCTCACTTTTCTGCATTTTCTCTGTAACTATTGATTTCCTACTGATCAAGGATCTATCCTGAAGATCATTTATACTCTGAATGAAGGATTTTATCACATGCATTTTAGTGAGAAAGAAACAGCAAAATATAACCAAATGCTTTCCTACTGTCTGCAGATCAGCACCATTTTGAATAGAATCATCATAGAATCCCTGCAATGTGGAAACAGGCCAGTAGGCCCAACAAATACAGATGAATCCTCCAGAGCGTAACCTGCCCAGACCCATTTCCCTACCCTATTAATCTACATTTCCCCTCACTAATACACCTAGCCTACACATCCTGTAACACCATGGGCAATTTAGTATGGCCAATTCACCTCATCTGCATGTCTTTGGCCTGTGGGAACAAATTGGAGCAAACCCACGCAAACTCAGGGAGAATGTCTGTGTGGAGTTTGCACAGTCGCATGAGGCTGGAATTGCATCTGGGTCCCTGGCACTGAGGTAGCAGTGCTAACCACTGAGCCACCATGCTGCCAATAGTTTTAAGAATAAGGAAAAATAAACAGAAAAGATATAGCTTAAAGAGTCCAACAGTCCTGAGCCTGCTCATCATCAACAACACCAGTGCAGTCCACCGCTGTCTACACTGGATCCAACCAACGATGAAGTCTTCACTCTTTAGGCACCATCTTTGGCTGCTGGGCCGATACTCCTCAGCCACTGCCTCCTCACCATCGATGCCAGACCCAACATCAGAGTTGCATTTCTCGCCACTGGGCCCACCTCTTTTGTTGTGGTGTCGCCCTTCCGCCAATGCTTCGCTGCCATCAACCAATAACAAAGTCGCCGATCTTCAGGCACCATCTTTCACCGATGGCGCCTCGACCGAATTCGATGCCAGATCCCATGCCTGCCGTGAAGTAGTAAACAGGGGCTCACTTGCTGCTGCCACAAGGTCTGCAGTGGGTCCCCTCAAGACCAGGCTGTGGTTCCTCACTGCCATCAATGATGTCCAAGCTCAAGTCAAGAGGCAAGTGAAAAAAGGAAAAGAAAGGCAGTTGGAGCAGACAAGCCCCTGCTCAGGACCTCTATTCCCCCGCCATGATGCTCAATAATGGATGATTTTACCCTTTCTTGCCTGGTCTTAAAAAACATTCAAGGACTCTTCATTCTCTTTTGAAGATTTACAGAGACTCATGACCCTCTGAGAAAAGAAAATTCCATCTCTAAATGGGTCACCTCTTATTTTTAAGAGTGTTACAACCACAATCGATACTACTGGCTAAGTCACAGCCCAAAGTGAAACCTGACTTGATAGGCAAAGTTTTATTTTTGTTATTTAATCATTGTGGTGAACAGTTCACAAGGGACTGCCAATTTGTTTTTACCAAAAGAAAAAGCTTCCTACAAAAACAAAATTGAACCAATCTTAAGACAAATATCAGAAATAAAGATTCAACCCTTTTATCCACATCAACCTGATAGATACTGATGAGCAGTTACCCTGTCACCACACTGATGAAGGGTTTTCAGTTGGCAAACCTATAATTGATTCCTGGAGCTTTCTTCTTAAAACTTGTAAATACTATCACATCAAACACTGGCTTTGCACACTCAGTCTCTAGAGACTTTCTGCTTCTAGAAGTTTCTAAGCCATTCAGCACATTTTCCTTGAACCCTGGCTGGTTTTAAAAACTGCTACACCAACAGTGGTTTTTTTTTTTAAAAACTTTGACCAAACTTACACACACTACTTGACCTCTGGATGGTTCTGTCTCCCTGAATCATTGGTACCTTGTTAGACAACAGCAATTTTCTGTCTTCTATTCTTGTTTCTCATGCACAGGATTGTTCACCACAAGGGTTATAAACACTCAAAGTGGGTGCATGTAAACACTAAACTAAACCAGTGACTCTGCCTCTTATAAATGCAGAAATAAAATCAAACTTAGTCATACATGTTTCCCATGTTTCCAAATCATGAAATTAGTACCATGAAACTTCATTTCACTTTAGCAGCAACACACAAGAACATTTCATGATAAGGAATCATCTATGATGTATTCAGAAGACAGCATACCAATGACTTTCAAGTTGTATGGTTGAAACATTAAACTCCAATTAACCGCTCAAACTCTTGGTATGAAATCTTTTGAAGTAGAGAGGTTTACGATCTATATAAAATCAGTCTCAGATTTATAGACTTCAAAATGTTGCAGAAGATATACCAAACTAAAAAAAGGTTTCATTTCCACAGCTGAGTATTTCTGTTGCAATGAATTTACTTTGCTTGAAAAATAATTGATTGGCTGCTGATTTCTGTTTTGCCATCTTGTACCTGCACAGATGTCAAAGGCATCAGTCAGTTTAAATTGCCTGACATCATTGTGTGCTGTAGAAACCAGAATGGCAGCCAGAACAGGTTTCAAATTGCCACAAGTACACAGACATTCTTTTGACCATTCAAATTTCTTGCCTTCCTTTAAATAACTTTTCAAAGCAGCTTGAAATTGCAGACAAAGCTCCCTCCCTGACACGCTAAATGCCTTCTCTGCTCGGTTTGAGCAAAATGTCAGTGGCGCAGTGATGACAGCCCCAGACACATCTATTCTCTCCGTCAGATCGGTCTTCCCTGGGATTTGACCCAAGGAAAGCAACAGGCCCAGATGGTGTCCCCGGCCGAGCATTCAGATCCTGTGCGGATCAACTGATGGTGGTCTTCACTGACATCTTCAACTTCTCCCTCCTACAGGATGAAGTCCACACCTGCTTCAAAAAGATGTTGCTCACCATCCACCTCTTCTCCCTCATCCACTGCCTGGACAGGCCTTGGCATGCCCATTTGCCACTGGGTAGTGGGGATCCCCAGTGGAGGGCTCTCCATGTGCAAGTCCTCCCCCTTTCTCTTAGGGATCTAGGGTTGAGGGTGCTGCACGCAGCGGTCCCCTGCAACCACAGATTGTGGTGGTTCACAGACTCCCTGCCTAACTGCTTGTTCTGTGTCCCTTTTTGACTTTCATAAAAACCTTCTGTTTTTGATTGCACTACAGCCCCACCCTCCTGCTCTTTGGGCACGCGCGGGGAGGCAGGCCAGAGGACCTCCATGTGGGCCTGCTCCTGGGCCTGGCCAAACTGGCCATAAACAGGGAGAAAGTGAGGACTGCAGATGCTGGAGATCACAGCTTAAAAAATGTGTTGCTGGAAAAGCGCAGCAAGTCAGGCAGCATCCAAGGAACAGGAGAATTGACGTTTCGGGCATAAGCCCTTCTTCAGGAATGAGGGGGGCACCACCCCCCACCTTTTCCTCCGCTTCATCAATGACTGTATCGGCGCTACCTCATACTCCCACGAGGAGGTTGAACAGTTCATCCACTTTACTAACACCTTCCATCCCAACCTCCAATTTACATGGACCCTCTCAGACTCCTCCCTCCCCTTCCTAGACCTCTCCATTTTTATCTCGGATGACCGACTCAACACAGACGTTTACTATAAACAGACTGACTCCCACAGCTACCTAGATTACACCTCTTCCTACCCTGCCCCCTGTAAAAACGCCATCCCATATTCCCAATTCCTTCGCCTTCACCACAACTGCTCCCAGGAGGACCAATTCCAATGCCAAACAACCCAACCCAGATGGCCTCCTTCTTCAAAGACCGCAATTTCCCCCAGACGTGGTTGACGATGCTCTCCACCTCATCTCCTCCACTTCCCGCTCCGCCGCCCTTGAGCCCCGCCCCTCCAATTGCCACCAGGACAGAACCCCACTGATCCTCATCTACCACCCCACCAACCTCCAGATACATCATATCATCCTTTGTCATTCCCACCACCTCCAAACAGACCCCACCACCAAGGATATATTTCCCTCCCCTCCCCTATCAGCGTTCCAGAAAGACCACTCCCTCCACGACACCTTCGTCAGATCCACACCCCCCACCAACCCAACCTCTACTCCCGGCACCTTCCCCTGCAACCGCAAGAAATGCAAAACTTGCGCCCACACCTCCCCCCTCCCTTCCCTCCAAGGCCCCAAGGGATC